>NC_053168.1:84465373-85065373 GCF_016835505.1 Polypterus senegalus
AATTATGCTCATTATATTATATATCAAAAATGCCGGCTGTCTCAAATTCTCGCCGATAAACATTATAAATATACCCGAAGAGACACTTTTAAGGAAATTTAGAAAATTTTGCTTGGAAAAGGGGGTCGGCTTAAATACCGGTCATCGGCAAATACATGTAATTTAGTAGGTAGAGAAGGGGTTCGGCTAATATACCGGGTCGGCCTGTATTCCGGGATCTATGGTACTTTCTTTTAAACTATATTTTTAAATATGTGCAGTGTTCTGGACTTGTGAAACAAAGTATCCTATACTAAAATAAACTGAATTAAATCTTTGATAGGAGAACTTTTTTCATCAGTTGCAGCTGCAAAACCATCCCTCCAATTTCTGCAGTCCTTCCTCTTAAATAAAGTGGTCTGGCAATGTCAATTTGGCTGTGGAGCACTATATATAATTTTTAAGTTACATGTTTTAAATGGAGTAAAATAAGAACATCGCCAAGGAGTTTCAAGAAAACTGCTGCACCTTTGGTCATGTTAAACCAGTCCTTTATAACTTATTTTTTAAGGTATAGGTCAAGGTTTTACATAAAGGTGAATTCTGTAGTAGAATAGTGCAAGTTGCCAGTTGAAAACCGGATCTAACCATGACAGAAAAGAAAGTGAAAAGCCCAGATGCACAACTGTCCAAGAGGATAAGTACATCAGAAGATGTAGTGTGAGAAACAACAGGCTTTCAAGCTGTCTGCTTCATTAAATAGTACATGCCAAAGAGTGCTGTCTACAACATTAAGAAGAAAAGTTTATAATGGGAAGAAGAACACAAACACTGATGAAGGATTTCTGGGTGGTTCCAAACATTTGCCCATTATAACCTATTCTTCTGATTTGCCAGTTTTAGATAGATTTTCCACTGAACCCGGCCTCTATAGCCAGCATTACAGGAATCATCATTTCATTGTTGCAAATGGCACTGGTATTGCAATGTTATGTCACTACAAAACAGCAAAGAAAATCACTAATAAAAAAGAGATATTATATCAAAATTATACATACAACCTGAATATAGGTTTCAATAATAGGATCCATGACAATCTACAAGCAAATTGGCTTTATTTTCTTGGAGCAACATGAAGAAAGTTGGAATATCTTGAAAGGAGTGGATGGGTTGAGAACGGGGTATGAAATAATGGAAGGGACTGCAAAGGCTAAGACCTAACAACAGGTTATTGATCCTCCGTTATTAACAACTTACAGCCTATCCCCGCAAAGTCCATGGCCCATATTACAGACATTGGAGCATATATTACATTGAAAGAAAAAACAATAATATTTTCCTGCAAATAATATAAAGAATTGTCACTCCTTTACTTTCTGCTCAATTCAATTCAAACTCTTCTGAAGGTGCATGACGAAACAGATGTTGGGGATAGGTATACAACACCAGGACATGCAAAACTAAAAATAAGTGCCCAAATCAAGATCTATAAAGGTAACATTAACTTGGTAATCTGTGGTAGACTCCAGTTAACTTGTTTAATAAAGCATTAATTGTCTATTTTAATATTTTGTCACACAAACAGATTGTAGGATTCTAAGCCAAATGTATCAACTTTTAAGAATGGATAATTTTTATATAAAAAAAATCTAAAGTGTATTTTATTGTTTAACATCTCAAAAAACAAGTACTGTATGTGAATTAATGAGAGAGAAAAAAATGTCACCATCTGAAGAGTAGTGTGTTTAAGTCTTTCCAAACCAACCTGAGACTGTATTTTAAAGTTAAGCAAGTAAACATAAACAACAAAGAATGCATTTAAAACACATTTTCTTGAAAATACTTATTATCCAATTTTCTGTGTATATTTTTGAGCATTTATTCTATTGAATAATTTGTACCATGTTACCCACTATAATTTATTGGATTGACTGATTTTTTTTTGTAAAATACTGTTAAATATATACTTCCAGAAAATAAAGCAAAGTTAACTAGGACAAACACATAAGAAAATTGTAGCCTTCAGGAAAATTCAGTTAGGAACAAAACAAAGACAGTGTCACTCAATTTCAAGAATGATCAGGAAACTGCTCATAGCTCACCAGATATGGATCTGACTATTGCTTAAACTATTGGCTACAATGTAAAACACAGCAAAAGTATGCTGAGCACAGTGAAGCACCTGCAAACACACTAGCTTACAACAAACACCAAGCCTCAAAGCAGGCATGATCCCAACAGTGCAACTACAAATGTGCAAGTTAGCAGGCACGTACTGAGAGCATAAGACGAGTAATAAATTGACCAGCCATGGACTCTCTTGGTATGAATTCCATCCAAGTAACTCTTTTAAATACTTCGGGTTTCCTCTAAAATGCTATAGTGATGTAGGTTAGGTTGACTGGTTACTCTAAAATGCCCAAAAGTTTTAGAGTGAGGGTGTAGTTTTCTACAAACGCATAACAACGAAATCTAAAGTTTATTGTTGACTTTCCTCTTATATTGCCAGGACAAGCTAAGGCTATCCATGGACCTGGATAGTATAGGCAGATTTCAAAAACAAATGTTTGGATTAATATTTTAAATGCCCCTGTAAACTATAATAGAACATTAAATTTATTTTAGCAACACATACTTTATCATATTTAATCAGAAACAGTTAAACAACAGAAAGTTTAGATCTTCTAAACTGTCTTTTAGAGGAAAGAAGGATACAATTATTTGTCGATCTGATGGGTTCTTTTGCCTCATTCGTTCCAGCTGCTGCATCTGTTTTGCTTCACGACTTCTGGCACTCAAAGTTGCTTTGAGGTCTTCCTGGAAAAATAATTAAAAAAGAAAAGAGTAATTAATATATTTACTGTGCAAATAATATAACAACAGTATGTATAAAATTTTATTTTGTACAGTCTTTCTTATTTCAGCTGCTATACACTTTCATGCATGACTGAAAGGCCTTCAAATGATTCGAAATAAAAATAAAAAAATACACTACAGGTCAAAAGTTTTAGAACACCTTAGTTTGTCCTAAACTGGTGATATGGTAAGCGGTAAATTGGCAGAGGTTAACAATAACTGAAAAATGGAGTATCAGAATATTACAAATAGGCCTTCTTCAGGGAACAACTAGTAAGTTACAACCTACAGATGTTCTAAAGCAAATTAAAGTAATTTAATCCTTACAAGTTGAAGCAAACAATTTGCACAGGTGTCCCAAGTTTTGTTGACTACTTAAAAACTCTGTCAGTCTTACAACAGACTGAGTTACTACATCCTCTTAATATAATAATAATAATAAAATAGAAAAAATCAAATTATCAAAAGTGTCATTGAGTAGAGTGTCCTACACATTCCAAAGGCAATTGGAAACTGAAAGAAACTCGAAGAGATCTGGCAGACCCAAAGTCACAACTCAATCAGAAGACAAGTTTCTGAGGGTCACCAGCTTGCGTGATGGACACCTCACAGCACAACAGCTTCAAGCACAGCTTAACAATGGATGAAAAAAGAAAATCTCAGTTTCTACTGTGAAGAGGAGACTTTGTGCTCTAGGTTTGACAGGGTGAGTGGCAGTAAGAAAGTCATTCTTTAAAGGACAAAATTGGGCCTTGAAATACCGGCTGTAGACTACTGAAGACTGGAAGAAAGTCTTATAGACCAATGAATCAAAATTTGAAATCTTCGGTTCATCATGCAGGGTGTCTCTATGCCATTGAGTTGGTGAAAGGATGGTTCCTCAGTGTGTGACACCAACTGTCAAACATGGGAGGAGGAAATATGATAGTCTGGGGTTCTTTTGCTGGACACAGACTTGGTAACTTATACAATAAAAACAATGAATTTATAATAAGAAATTAAATGCAAAATGAAACACTGTATCCTCCTGCTTGTTTCTCTAAATACCTCAGCTCTTTCAAGAACACCTGCCTTTTAACTAAACTGACACCGTAAATTAACGTAATTTTACAAAATGACAATCAGTATACAGAGGGTCCTCGGGTTACAACGTCTCGACATACAACGTTTTGAGTTTACAATGCTCAATCCCATAAAAACTTAAAAAAATTGAGATGTGAGAAGGAATAAAGAATTTTTTTAGACCTTTTTTTGTTACTACAGTACAGTGTACAGTACAGTACAGTCGACCCTTGACATATGACCTGTCTGAAATGCAAATTTTTTGTTTGGATTTACGACCAACATCTTGCGTTACGACCTGAATGCGGTCATGTGCATCCGCATGTGCAATTATAAACAAACAGCCGAGAGCGTTTGTAAGCATCAGTCGGAGCCCAGATACGTGTGTTTGTGGACGTAATTTTGGTCAGTGCAGTGATTTATCTATATATATAATTCACTAAGACCATGGCAAGCAAGACGCATAATTGCTAAGGAAGGAAGAGAAGGTAACGAAGGTAAAGAAAGCGATTGTTAAGGGATGTTAGCTAACGGGCTGGCGCTGCACATGATGATGTCATCAGGCTGATTCAGCACCGGCTTGCTTTGGAGTGTATTATTACAGCAATTCACCACACGGCCATCTTTGAACTAAGTGCTCGACTACTGTCATTATTAACTTGAGAAACAGCCATCACAATCGAAACGAAGAAGGAAATTGTGCGGAAATATGAGAGTGGTGTTCATGACAGATCTCGCTAATGTGTCCAGCATGTCGAAATCCACCATCTCGACAGTTTTACAAAGGAAAGATTTGCATAAGGAGGCTCCTTCTAAACAATAACCACCTTCCGTTTCATTCTCCTCTTTCTCCCTTCCTGCAGCCCAAAGATGTCAAATTAAATAGTGAGTACAGTATGAAATTGTTGTTTCTGGTAGGCTAGGCATTTTTATAACTTTTTGGTTAGTACATTAGAAAAATTATTGGTGTTTTGGTAAAATATGGGCATTATACAACCCTTTTTTATTATGAAAAGGTTGCTGTGGGAGGTTCAGAGCGCATTATGGGTATTTCCATTATTTCTTATGGGAAAAATAGTCTTGACTTACAACCAACTTTAGTTACAACCAGCCCTCGCGAACGAATAAGTTCGTAAGTCTAGGGTCCACTGTATATTTATGTCCTTTTCCTTTTTCTGTGTGTTGTGTTTTTATGTTCTAGATTATGATTTTGCAAATGTGTTAGGATAGGTAAGTGACTTAGGCTAGGGTGTGTTTCAACTTACACCAAAATTCAGGTTACATCACTGCTGTAGGAACGGAACTGTGTCATAACCCGAGGACCCCCTGTATATGTATTGTAGAGTCTCTGGGTCTTATCCATCCTGCTTGGTCATTACAATATAATGATGTGTGCATGGGCACCAACATGTCATAAATATTTGGAGGAACGGCTAAGACAGTGTGGGTGGGATGGCTTGAATGATATTTGGGGGGCTTAGTTTAGCTGAACATTCCCATAAAGCCGGGCCTGGCTGTAATACTTAAAAGGCTATATTTTTACTTTTATTTTGAAACTGACTCACTTACACAGAGGCTTAGCATATACAGTATGTTGAAGCATTTAGTGCATCATACATGGTTAATGTGTTATGTGATTGCCAAGAATTTACAATCAACTGCTGTGATTATTTTTATTCGTAGTTTGAGCACAGCAAGTAAAGAGCTGCTCTGCAAAACCTCAAATATGCCATCCATGTAAGAATGTTTGAGACAGAAGAGTTCTGCAAGTAAGAGTGAAAAAACTTCCTAAAAAAATAACAAAATATTTAACTGGCAAAAAGAAACCACAGGAAGCTGTTATTTCCTGGCACAGTATATATTACAAAGCACTGACAGAGTGTTAAGGTTAGTTTCATTTTTTTTCCAACCTTTTATAACACAGCAAAGAGAAGATGTGAATTAAGAGAGATAAACAAACAATTTGACAAATGATGTCCAAACCTTTGCTTGCAACTGTTGATTAAAAGAATGAATGTAATAATTTGCATTGGAGGTGAAAAGAAGATACAAACCTGAATGGAGAATCTATACACTGTAGTGTGCTGTGTTGACCAATTGTTGTGCAATTATGCTAGGACTGTGCATACAGCAGGGGATACAACAGCACAGAATAAAGTAGATTTATAAGAATGTAGCCATGTACTCTATACTGAGCTTAAATATCTATGGTCCCATTCATGCAAATTAATTTGTAAATTAAACATCAGTAACTTGATCAACATTAACTGCATGCTAATCTGAGGAAAACAAAATTGACAGTAAAATAAAGCACTTGAGTATGTTGGGTAAACAAACCATCACAATTATTTGTAAAAATAATGTTTTTTTAAGGGCTGCTGAATGAGACTGGAAAAAAAAATCCCTTTATGTTTAAAAAAAAAAAAAAAGTATGACAGAGAGGTTGAAAAATTCAGAGCAACTGGGATGAAAATGCCACATATGGCATTCCAGCAATTTCATATGTATTACAGTATTTATATTTTCCTTAGTCTTTAACATTTCAAAGTTCATGTGTTTTTACTGTAATATAACAAAACATGACACACTTGTTGCATCTCTCCATATCCATAATGAAGCCAAATAATCCACACTATTAAAAATAGTGTTTCATTTCATTTCTAAAGCACACATTGGAGGGATCAAAAAGAAGAACACAAGCGTAAATAAGCATTAAAAAAAAAAAAAAAGAAAAAAGCATGATATAAATATGAGAACCCAGGTCTACCAGATTAAGTGGCTTATATACTTGCTCGCCTCTGTGTTCTACACTCATTCTTTCCCACTCACTACTTCAACCTCTTCTCACTCCAGTCTCAATGGAAAGGAAAAAATATTTTTTTCAACACTTTGCCAATTCATTCCCTCTCTCTTTTCAAGCAGAGGATCAGAAATACCTACTTTGTACTGTAAAGAGTTTTCTCCCCTTTTGAGCCACTGCCTGTGAATCTCACTGAAAAAGAATGTATCTTGGGTTGTCTATCAGCATGTTGCCATAAACTTTAACTAAAAGCAGGAGCATGATTTGCATAGATTAACAAGATTGCCAGAGAATCTCGAACTATCAGAAGAATCAGAAGACAATCCAATATGCGATCACAGATCAAGTGTTAAATTGCTTTGTAGGTAGAATACACAGGAATTCTCATTTACAGAACCTTCAGCCATGCTAGGTATAGTTTCATACTACATGTACAATATGGAAAAGTAATAGGAACAGTCAATTCCAAAGCAAACTTAATAAAGTTTTTTCTACTAGCTGGAAGCATATTTGGATAGGCAGGAACAGCATATTTGAGAGAGAAAAAAAAATCTAGTTTTTTGTTTCACTTTTAAAACTTGCATTTTGTTACTTTGTCTCCATCTGCTGAACATTTTTGGCATAATATCCTCAGTTTTTCACAGCTCACATTCTCAAAGTAAAATCAATATAAATATAAAATATATGTTTTTATTTTTGAAAGAGTATAGTTTTTGTGATTATTCATTAAATACAGTTTAAATGTTATCAGCCTGGCTATGTATTTTTTTCTTATAATAATATTACTTATATGTGTAGGACATTCTACTCCAGGGGTGGGCAAACCTTTTGGCTCAGGGGCCACATTGACTTTTAAAATTTGACAGACAGGCCGGGCCAGCACTAGATGCATACATATCAAACAAACATAAAAAAGGCATTATAGTGTTAATATTTACATTCGCTTTTAGTGGGAACAGTGTTGTTGATCACCCTTTTTTGCCAGTGCATCGAAGTCTGGTGTTAGTTTTGTTGTGGAAATTCTCCGAACAGATCTGAGGTGTTCATCGCTCAACTGGGATCTGTGGGATGCTTTGGTGTTCATCACACTAAAAGTCTGTTTACACACATACGTACAACCAAATAACACCAGCATCCTATGTGCCATCTTCTGGATGTTTGGAAATTTGGCTGCACTTAATGAAGCTGGGATTGGCTCCAGCAGACCCCCGTGACCCTGTGTTCGGATTCAGCAGGTTGGAAAATGGATGGATGGATTAAAGAAGCATAAAACTCATCCAGTTTAAGTGAGCTGAACTTCTCCTTTAAGACGGTGTCACATTGGAGATCAATCAGTTCCAACTGCAACTCCTGTGGCGCCGTTTCAGGGTTCTTTGTGAAGGGACATGATACCAGCTGAAGTGACTTGTAAATTTTTCCAAAATCAGAGAACCGACAGCAGAATTCTCCATGCAGGTCGTCAAATGATTTCCTGCATTTTTTCGCAAGTCCAGGGGCCTCTTTCAGCATAACCAGTGTGGGGAAATGAACAAATGAGTTGTTTGACATTTGCTTTGAGAATAAAGCTATCCTGGTTTTGAAGGCTCTGACGTCTGCGTACATTTCATGTACAAACTGGTCTTTCCCTTGTAGCTTCATGTTCAGCTCAATGATGTGTGTAATTATGTCCACAACAAAATAAATCACAAAGCCAATCTGTGTCACTCAGCTCAGGAAAATCGTCAGCTTTTTCAAGTAGCTCCAAAAATGAGATAATCTCCAGTTTGAGCTCCCACACTCATCAACATACTTTCCCCAAACTTAACCAGCAGACATTGGAGTGGTAAAGCAAGTCCTGGTGATCAGCGTCAATTTCTTCAAGAAACTTAATAAACTGACGATGCTGAAATCCCCTCGCTCGAATAAAGTTAACGTGTTTTACAACTGGCTTCACTACATAGTCAAGCTGCAATATGGATTTACACAGTGCTTCCTGGTGGATTAGGCAGTGTAAGAAAATTGCCTCCTGCTCAGGGTTGTCCTCCTTCACCCTCTCCTGGATTCTTTTGAGCAACCCAATGTTTTTTCCAGTCAAATTTGGTGATCCATCCGTGGTAACGTTGGCGAGCGTATTCCAAGGTAGCTTGTGCCTATTGATGACCCCCCGACACGCTGTCATGCAAGTCCTCTCCCCGAGTTTTCCCCTTTAGGGATTCCATGGCCAAAAACTTCGCCGTTATACCAAAATTGTCATTAATGCCTCTGATAAAAATTAAAAGCTGAGCGGTGTCCTTTATGTCATTACTTTTGTCCAGTGCCAAGGAATATAATGTAAATGACTCTGCTTTTTTGTTTAACTTGCTAGCTAAGTCTTCGTCAAGTAGCTCAAAACGGCGAGTCACTGTCCTGTGTGATAAGCTCATTTTTTCAAATTTGTTCTTGCTCTCAGGACACAAGATACCTGCAGTCTCTACCATGCATTCTTTGAGAAACTCCCCTTCGGAGAAAGGCTTGCTGGTCTTTGCCGATTTGAATGGCAGCACATAACTTGCCTTCGTGCTTGATTTTTGGATGGCAGTTTGTCAGATAAAGGTGTTTTGCTGAGCCTGCAAACTAGCTGCCAACCTCTGAACGGTAGCCGTTCGTTCTTGTGTTGACTGGTTTTTAGCATAATTAGCATGTTTGGTGGAAAAGTGAAAGGCCGATGTTGTATTCCTTTAAAACTGCAACGGTGTCTTGGCAAATAAGACATACAGCCTTTGAACGGACTTCAGTGAAAAAGTATTTAGTTGTCCAATCCTTATTAAACACTCTGCACAAACTGTCGACTTTTCTTTTCTTTGGCCAATTCATTGTTGCAGATGGGTTCAGAGCAGTTGCAGAGTAATAACAGAGAGTAACTTGGGCTCCGCAAAATCAAGTCAATGTATCACTGCGCCTAATGCGCCACCTGGTGGAATGCCAGGCATTACAGGACAAGGTCAAATGAATGCAGTCATAATTATGATATGATTTGATTTGGGCAATTCTGTACCAATCTTAGGTGGGCCGGAATAAAAAGACCAACGGGCCTACTCAATGACACTTTTGATAATTAGATTTTTTCTATTTTATTATTATTATTTATTTAATTAATTAATTTTACAATTTCTCTAAATGAAAGGCTGTCACTTATAAAGGTAGTAATGCACTGTCTCATTTCATTTCGTAAAGTAGCCATATGGACCCAGGGAATGGAAGGCAACCGGACAATAGTGAGGTTGGCTGCAGAAAGGGTGACTGCTCCTGTTGCGTGACCCAGATGGGAGAAGCAGGGGAGCCGCAAAGTAAAGAAGCCACCGGGCTGTGTTGTTTTTAAAGGAGTCTGCTTCCAGCATTGTTTTAACCACGTTTTAAAGGATTGGTTTTTTCTATTTACTGAATTTTCTAACCTCCACAATAACACCCATTTTTATGGTTTTTTTATTTAATGACTTTGAATGAACTGCACTTATTTAATTTGGACTTTGTTTTGTTGGTTTTTTTAATAAAAGCACTTGGCACCTTTTTGCACCATCCCCTTGCTCTATTTGTTGTGCCTCGCTGCCATGCTCATTGGTAACATTACTGATGGTGTCGGGTTCGGGGCTCCCGAACGCAAGATGGACGCATGGGGCGAACCCGCATCGTCACAAACCCACTAGCTTAATATAAAATTGGTGTTTAAACCAGAAACATTTATAGGATTTAGTGAAGCTCATCAACCAAAATATTTAAACTCCTGACCAAGTGCAGCTCAAATTATTTGTGAACAATTTCTATTTATTAATATATTGACAGCCACAATGAAAATTTTACCACAAGTGTCTCACTGTTTCTTTTCGGAAATGAATCTGTTCACCCAGGGCATAACAGAATACAGTAAACCCAAACATTTTAGCTGCAATTAGCATATCTTAATAAAATGTAATACTGCCACTAACAACATCAGATCGGAGCGTACATCTTTAACTATAGCCCAGTCAGCACACTGAAACCATCCTTGTTTAATTAATTTTCACACTAAAGTTGCTTTTTGTTTACATTTTCTTTTTTCAAGGTTGTATACAGAATCGTACACAACAGAGCCTGGACATGTTAGCTCTGTATTTACATGTTTTTACTGACCCACGGAATAGGTCAAGAATAGTACTGTGCCTGAAGTCCTAAAAAAAAGACTAGAGAGAGTGACCGTAATCATCATACCACATTAATAATAATTTCTGTTGCAAAATTAGGGTTTTATTTAGAATGAATACATATAACTGAATACATATAAGTGCAGACATTTGTTGAAAATCACAAGTCAAATGGACACTAACATGACAGTGACAATAACCCTGTGTCTGCAGAATACACACATTTTCTAAATATCAGTGATTTATACTACTGCTCATAAACAGACAGACTGACTCCACCTCAATGCCTTTTTCCTGTGGCACTGTTGATTTAATATATTCTCACAAGTGCTCAGCTCTGCATCACTGACTGTTTCAGAAAGCCAAGTCTCTGAAAAACACAGGATGCAGGCTTCATTGTAATCCCACTAAATTATAATATAACACTTGTCATCCAGTTTATAATATATAGAAACTGCACATTCACCATGATAATAGCTGGGAGAGGAATGCAGTGGGTTCCAGACTGCATCCTCAACCCGATACCCCTGTGTCTCCGTTATGCATTCCTTTCACTCATTATTTTGCTTATAGTTACCCTGGTGATTAAAAGTGAACAGGTGTAGGAGCTACTGCACTGAATTGTCTCAGACCGAGTACAAGCCACACCCAAACTGCAGTAACAGAAGAGAAATGAAGAGTCCATTGAACAGTTAAAATAAATAAATGTAGCAACTCCATAACAAATGAAATGATAGATATCTTGTATTTAAATCCAGAACATAATCATATGGATAAAAATAACATGGAACAGATGTACTAAGAAACTTTGGGAACACAGAGAAAAACATACAATCAAGAGATCATCAACAGAGCAGTGTGCAGTCCCCAATATGAATGCACATTGTATTGTAATGCAGCTGTCTTTAATATTTCAGTGGGAGTGGTTGTGTGTTTGAATTTGTCCTGTGATTATAGTCCCAGGCCATCCAGTGTTGGTTTCGGTCTTGTACTCAGTGAAAACTAGAAGCTTCTCCTTTATTGTAGCAACAGTGACACAGAACAATGCAATGCAATATAATATTATACCAAAACTTCCTTCTATATTTATATGACAGAAAAAGCCCTTGCATTAGCCCCAATTTAGGCCTCCTGTTTTTTAGTTTTGTTTTTAATTTAATATTCTAGCTTCTCAGGAAACATAGTAAGTTATGCTAACATTCCACTGTTTGTGTTTTTACATACAGTACCTTATAGATACATTAGTTCAGTACATTTAACAAACAGTTACATCCTTTGACTCCAAAATTAATGTGTATGTCAAAATGTTTTAATCAAATAGCTTGCTTTAGCCATTTATGGCTGCAAAAATTACTTTAAGTGAAAAATATACCATCCACCCCAGTGTCCCATAAAAATAAGAGAGTGATCATGCTTTAGCTCAGAAAGAATATTTTAAATCTCAGTGATTTAGTCAGAAACCCTACTGATTGGTTTTGATACCTCAGAGTTTAAATAAATAAACATCAAGACGTCAGAAATGCATTTTTTGTGGTTACACTGTATTGAATGTAATGCCATGCAAGCTTTTCCTTTTGAATGTCACAAAATAAATCTTTGAATTTAATTAACTTTATCATGTTAAGATTTTCCACCTAATTGAATTAGGTATATACAACTTAAAAATAACACATGGTGTATACCAAACTCACTTATTGTATAGTAACATGATGAAATAAATTAATTCACAAGTAGATAGCTTAAGGAAGTCCAAAAAAAACTTTAATGCAGTTCTTACAGGTTATTTAAAAGTAGTTAATTATGTTGGTTATAATTAACATTCAAATAGTTTTTATTCAAACCCACCATTTATACCATATCAACACAAGTAATAAAGAATACACAACTATTTTCTGTCATGTAATTTTTGTAAATTACTGTTTTTTTTCCCTTTATTTTTGTTTTTAGTATCCAAAACCCACCAGGACAGTAGCACTCCAAAGCCAAACTGAGAAACCCTTCAAAAACAGTACTTGACCATGCCACAATACAAGAGGTCTCCGTACCAAAAGGATTGACTAATACACTTGATCTTAGCCAAGGTTGGTCAATTTTTTTTTCCTTCATGGAAAAAACTGCCTTTAAACTTTCTTTCCTACTGTTTAAAGGCATTGGTGAATGCCATGGAATACAATGCAATAACAGTGATTGGTTCTTTATGCAAAATGGCTCAATTTAGACAAATAAAGGACAGTCATGTACATAAATTTTTTTTCACGTTTACTGAAAACGTGTGCCCACATTTACAATACAGACCGTATAGTTATACCACACTGCCGACTTGAACATCACATAAAGGGATCATTTTTCTGCAGATCATCTAATGTGGTCTACCTAATTCTCTGCATGAAATGTCCTGACACTGTACTGTACTCTATGTGGGAGAAACTGGACAAACACTCCGCCAGAGAATGAATTTACACAGGTTCCACATTAAACATGGCAACACAGATGTTCCTGTAGCGGCCCACTTCAACAGTCATGGACACTATGAGAGGGACTTTAAAGTTACAGTGCTTATGGGCAACTTCAAAACACAGCAAGAGAGAAAAGAATGGAAGTTAAACTCATGTTAAAATTTAATACATTACAACATGGCTTGAATAAAGAGAAGAGTTTTATGGCGAGATATTGTGGATTGTTTGCATCTCTCAGACTGACACAGATAACCTGTCTACAGACCCATGTTGTTTTGAAAAACTCATGACAAACTTCAAAGGACTTTGCTGGACAGTTATCTTATCCATAGATCTTGACCATACATTGTTCTTCTCTCTCTTGTTAAATTAATCTTAGCCTGAAGGAGTCTATTAATTTTTTACATTTAAGATTTTTCATTTAAGGATTTACCAATGTTGTTTCTTGTTCTAGTGTTTGTATATAAACACAGGGAACTCCACTTTCTGTATTACATCTTGCCTGAAGAAGGGACCCGAGTTGCCTCGAAAGCTTGCATATTGTAATCTTTTAGTTAGCCAATAAAAGGTGTCATTTTGCTTGGCTTTTCTCTGCAAGTTAAAGGAAGGAAGCATTTATTGTCATTGTATCAGTACAATGAAATTGTAAAAGCTACACCTGTAAACTGTGCAAGTACATCAAACAATGATGAACAAATAATATAAAAAGCACACATCTTATGACAAACAAATACAATATATGAATAAATAAGGGACAGGAAATTATTATTCACTAAAGTAATCGTTATATGTACTGGAGAGAACAAAAAGTAACAGTTCTATGAGCTTTTAAAATTTAAAATTCTGATGGCCCAAGGATAAAAACTATCTGCAAATCTTTTTGTTTTACTTTTAATGCTCCTGTACCACCTGCCAGAGGGCAGTAGTGTGAGTAGTGAGTGGTCAGGACGGAAAGGGTCTTTAATGATTTTTCTGGCTTTGCAGAGACATTAGGCAGTGGAGATATCTTCCAGGGAGGGCAGAGAGCAGCCAATGATTTTCTCTTCTGAGCTTTCATGTTTGCAGCTGTACAGACAGCGTACCATGTTTAAATACAACATGCTAAAACACTCTTGATGGTTGAGCAGTAGACGGTCAACAGCAGTTTCTCCTTCATTTCCACTTTCTGGAGTATTCTCAGGAAAAGCAGTCGCTGCTGGGACTTTTTGACCACCGCCAGAGTGTCTGCTGTTCACTGAAGGTCCTCAGAAATGTAGGTTTCTGGAAACTTAAAGGATATGACCCTCTCTAATACGTCCCCATTGATATATAGAGGGTATGGCTCTGCTATGTGCCTCCTGAAGTCAATGACCATCTCTTTAGTTTTGTGGGTGTTGAGAGAGAGATTGTTCCTGGAACACCACACTGACAGAGTCTGCACCTCATCCCAGTTATGAGACCTATCACGGTGGAGTCATCAGCGAACTTGATTATAGTGTTGCTGGAGTAATTAGATATACAGGCAAAGGTGTACAGGGCATAGAGAAGTGGGCTCAGTACACAGCCCTGAGGGAAGTCAGTGCTAAGTGTGAGGGTAGAGGAGCTGTGGGCCCAATTGTAACAGTTTGTGGGTAACCAGTGAGGAAATCCATTATCAAAGTGCAGAAGGATGGGGAAAGTTCAGGTTATACAGCTTATCGATTAGTATGCCAGTGATGACTGTATTAAACGCTGAGCTATAATCATCATCCAAAACGCAACCATGTATTGTGCTAATGGGAACATCATTTTTTAAGTATAAAAAGGTGTTAATTTTCAGTAACATTAACTTAAAATAGGTGAATAATTATCAACAGTCCCAGAGACTGACTGTGCATGTTTTAAATAAAATTATCTGGTGGCTATGTCAATTAATTGTGTTAATGTGTTATCTAAAGGATTTATGTTGTTATAACTAAAAACAGCTATGTAATACCAGCAAACATTTTAAGTTTCAATAATTTAAATTTCATGTATAAAGTAAAACTCCCCTCGACTTTATTTTTTTAGTGTGAATGCATTTTACTTTTACATAAATTTATAAATAAAACCAAAAATATACATTCATTTAATATTTAACTTGTTTTTAAATAAATTACAGTAACCCACATCTTAAAGTTGGGCACTAACTCAGGTTAATTAAGAGGAATAAAAGATATGTATCAAAAAGTGGAGCGGCACTGTTGTTAATAAATATCCAAAGTCCCTACCAAAAACTGGTTCTGTTCCCACCTCCACAAACCTCTTACACAATAGTTTGGGCATAAAACTAATATAAATGGAATATAAGGAACACCAGTACAGAAAGTAGATAGCTTAACACTAGAATTACCAGAGCCAATGAAAAAACTCGTAAATCCGGCCCACCTTCAATCCCTTCATACCTCTCTGTCAGTGTCTTTTGTCTTCTAAATGTGCCGATAAGCCCAAACAGCAAGCAGCCTGCTATCCCATCCCTCCCACCGCCTCAGAATGGGCAAGAAGTTCTCCCAGTTCCTGCCTTGATTGATTATCTGGGAGTGAGCTACCCAGAAGTGTAAGGGGAAATAGATTGTTGTAGACGCAAAACAGACATCAAATTATGTAAACACATCGTTAAAACAGAAACGTTTTTCATATTTTAGTAATAAATAACAAAATGTAGACATGAACTGAATACTATGTGAAGGCTGATGGCCAAATATCAAATAATCACTTTCACAAAACATGCAAGTACAATACGACAGCTTTCGTGGTGTAGTGGTAAGATCCGCTGACTTATAATCCGGAGGCTGTGAGTTCAAAACCGGCTCCCCAGCAAATTTACCGTTTTGAGTAGTGAGCTGCACTTATTGTTAAAATCTTCCTATATAATACGCTACCGTGGCTGTTCATTAGTCTGTCCAGGATTTTAAATCACCTGTAGCTTGCAAACCGTTTTACCCATTGACTTGAAATTTGGTAAGCATATACTATGTGACATCTA
This sequence comes from Polypterus senegalus, assembly GCF_016835505.1. NCBI lineage: Eukaryota > Metazoa > Chordata > Cladistia > Polypteriformes > Polypteridae > Polypterus > Polypterus senegalus. Next base: position 84,481,646 of record NC_053168.1, read on the forward strand.
CTATCTGCTTTCGGGGTGATGATTTTTATTATTCTTTTTATTTTTATTTTATTGTAGAATCAACTCTCGGAAGCGCTCAGCAGGGGCGGCCGTGTTGTGCATGCGTATGGGTGCCGTTCTCATTCCTTACCACCTTCACTAATCATTCTTGAGGCAGATTGAAGACTTAAGTGAAAAATTAAAGAAAACGTACTAAGTAATTGCAACACAAAAACTAACTTAATCAGTTTTAACGTGAAAAGATGCTGATGAAAAAAGAGAAGCAGCGGGCCGCTAGGGAGGAGAAAAGAAGAGCTGCTCAGGAAGCATCAAGCGCATCATCCTCTGAGCAAACCAAATGCTAAACAGAGACAGAGAAATAGGATGAAAACTAGGAATGCTCAAGTCAAGTGTATTCACTGCACGTTATTGTGCAGTAGGCCGTTACTGGTTATACAATAAAAACATTCATTTGTGTCTGTAAAAGCCAGTGCAAATTTATAGTACTTGTAAAAGTAAGCAAGCGTTTTTTTTTTTTTCACTTTTATTCTCTCAGTCACGATCACGATACAACAACCTAACCTGTCCCAGATCTGACGTGGTTACTTTTTATCTGAAACTGGGAATAACTGTAGATGTGTGTGGTGTTTTGAGACAATGGAACTGGAAATTCTCTGATCTGGAGGGATAAAAGCTGACACACAAATGCTGCTGAATCTTCATCATATCCTTCTTCATATCACACTGTCACTTGAATTTTTTTATTCAGTTTTATTGAGTGTTCCTGCTCATGCTGAATTAGTATGCACCTTATGGTCCATGATGTCAAAGACACACTGACAAAAAAATGACAGACATAGGTATATATATTTGGAATATCTCACCTCCTCTTTGCTCGAGACGCTGTTGGCTTACTGCTGCTGCGTGCCGTGTGATCTGCATTTCGTGCAGAGCTTCAAACGTTTAAAAGCCTATACAGCACCTGAATATTTGATCTCTTTTCACTGTTCTGTTATTTCCCAGAGTCATATTTTCAGATTGTCTGCATTAATGCGATCTTTACTCTCATTTTTGAAGACTTTCGAATTTTCCTACTTCCATTATCTCTAACTTGCTCTGCATGTGTATCATGGGCCTTGCTTCTGAAGGTTGCGAGTATGACGTGACCTGTCCGTCTCGCGGGAAGTGAAAGTATCTCTGTCTCTCTTCAAAAGATCACTTCTTGTTCCAGGTAAAAAGTCTTGTCTCATCACAAGTTTTTTTTTTTTTTTATAATATATATAACTTTTAATTTGGAAGGGTTAACCTAACAGTTTATATCTTTTAAATAAAAATTCATTAATAAATGAAAAAAAAGAACAGTTTTACCTTTTTTTTTTTTTTTAGCTATTATTACTACTGTTGCTAACAATTTTGTCTAATGCTCACTTATAAAGAAAACTCACTGCCTGGGTTACTACATGCTTCCAGCTTTCAACTCAAACCACTATATAACCATCTGATAAACAGTTTAATATGATGGTAAAAAAGCTCAACTTTGGTGTCATCAGACCATAGGACCTTCTTGCAACTTCGGAGTCTTCTGTATGTATTCTAGCAAATTCTAGCTGAAAATAGTTCATAAAAAAATTAAATTTTTTCTCCAGCCGTCTGGAGTTTTTTTTTGTTTTTTCTGTCCCCCCCTGGCCATTGAACCCTACACTTATTCGATGTTAATTAATGTTGATTTATTTTGTTTTCTTATTGTGTCTTTTATTTTTCTATTCTTTATTATGTAAAGCACTTTGAGCTACTGTTTGTATGAAAATGTACAATCACTCAGATCAACTACAGGCATAATTACCTTACATTTGTGCCAAACTCTATTAATTTCTTAATGATTAATTTAACAGTACTCCAAGGATTGTTAAGTGACTTGGATATTTTGTTGTATCCATTCCATTACTTGAGCTTTTAAATAACCGTTTCACTGGGTTGCTTCTATTGTTTTATTTTGGTCTTCATTTTGTACATAAAACCACAATACTGCTACATCAAAAGCTGGACCTTCCAGCTCCAGGTGCATTTACACTACAATAAAATGAAGCGCCTTGACTACAGACAGCTGAAAACAAAAGTTGTATTAAACAAAAAGAGTCAGGTGTCTGCAATGCTGAACTGTACTAAATGGGGTTCAGAAATTATTAAGGTAGATGGACTTATAAATTGAATTTTCCAGAGTAATCTATTTTTTCTTCTTACTACATAGGGGAAATGTATAAGAAAATGTTCTCCTCGTGTAGTACATATTTTCCTATAATAAATTATTATACTGTATATTACATTTACTAAAATATGCTAATGCAATCTTAAATTGTGCAGAATGAAACTTGTAAATAAGCACTATGTAGTGAATGTAAAAATGTTAACAATCATGTAAAAATGTTTTGAATCTCCGTTTTTCATGTTTCATGTGTTTTGTAAAAGCCTATTATAGAAAATGCTGTTGAATACACTAACATAGATTTTGTCATTTTGTCTAAAATTCAAGGCATTTATAATATTAACTCCAAGCTAAATATTTTACAAATTTATGATAATGTACTTGTAATCCACAGTTTTTACTCTTATAGTTCAGTTAGAATTCTGCAAAGAATCATCCAAGACAAATAAGGAAATTGCCAACAATTGTTCATTAGCTAATGTATGCAAATAAGGCTCTTTGGCATTATGGGTATATTCATTTAAGTGAAGATGAAGAATTATGTGGTACAAATGAGCAAGGAGGGAAGGGAAATAGTAGAATTAAACTGACACAAACGTTAATATAAGTGAGTGTCTCTCTCTCCTACACATTTTCAGTAGGTTCTAAAATTAAACACCACTGTTCAAAAGAACAGCAACTTTGCCAAGGATCGGTCAACTGTACTATTAAATGAAAAAATCACTAGTTTGTAGCTATCTTGGTTGCACATCTGTAATTATGGAATTGATAGGTGACTACAATACCTTTCCCTGCTTATAAATTAATTTTAAGTTAATATACAAGCCCTATAAATGTATTTAATTTAAGTTGTACCTTGATGTAAGTATCATTAATTAACGTTTCAGTTAAAAAAAAATAAATAAAATGACACCCATAAACTTTCAAAAATTAACATAAATAGGTCAAAGATATACTTAATTAAAATTATTTTAAAAGTTGGAATGGTCTACTACATGGATACAAAGCTTCTTTCTTGCTACTATATTTTACTCATACATTCATAATCAGAATTTTCTATTTACAATGAATAATCTTCTATCAATTTACTAGAAAAATGATATCACCCATAGAGTAAACTAAAATGATTTCCAAAAACATTTCAAGTCAATTATTTTTAAATATTTTTGTATTCCTTTAAAGTAAACCTTTTGATTTTTGAATCCAAAATCGTGGAGCATCAAGGATACTGTGACAGACTAGTGTTCTTTTAAAATAAAACAGCTAAAACTTTCAGATGTCAACAATCATTCAGGAGAAAAGAAGGACAAAAAACTAAACATCGTGTTAATATACACGGACAATAAACAGGTAATGCTATACTTATTTGAAATTTCCCTTAGTATGATATCTTTATACGAAATTCTTTAGGATACTTGTAATTAAAACTTTCATTTATTCTTGTGTTACCAGGGCTCCCCTTTAGTAATCGTTGACAAGTGCAAAAGAGGCAATAAAGTGCAGAAATGTTCAAATACAACCCTGAATTTGGAGCATATTTTGTGCCCTCCAAGACAGTGAAAGCAGCAATTCCTCATTAATGAATGAAAAACACTACTGTGCCATGATGTTCACTTACATAGCAGTTTGTAAGTTTGTTTTTAAGTCTGCTAATTAATTGGCTTACTAATTGCTAAAAGTAAAATGATTGTTTAAATTGGCCCTATAAATGACATGTATTATATTACTAAGTTAAATATTCACCTTTTTTTCTTTAGAAAGATAGAACTAGCTTGATATATTGTACAAGCATTATGAGACAATGGAAGTATTAGTACAAGGATGTATAAAGTACTAGTTTGCAGCTTATTTCTTTTACAACACTACAATTCAAGTATTCATATCAGAATCAAGAGAACAAATATTTACTGCAAGTTTACAATAATGTATACAGTGTATAAAAATACTACTTGATTGCAAAATCATTTATATCTGTTATCTAAAATGTACTCTTTCTGGGTTCTGTGTCTCTTAGGCCTTCTCTTTTACACATCAATACTTTTTCTCTATTTTTGGATACGCTTTGTGACCTGTGCAAATTCCACAAGGAGAAAAAGCTCCAAATTACAGCACCCATCTGAAAGTCAAGAGAAGGTTTTATGTGAAAAGAAGAATATTATTTATCCCCAAGAGAAAAAAGACTACTACCAAGAAAAACTTGCAATTATTGACATTGAAAAATTGACAGATGTGTACATTACAAATCTGCATTTTTCTTCAGGGCCATTGGGATTAGGTTTTTCTCAGACGCCTCCAATATCTTTTTTCATTAATCCTGTCTCATCTCTCAACACTAACCCTCATACTGAAAAAGACGAAGATACTATTGTTGATGTCCAGGCCTATATGGATGGCTTTGAAGAAATTGATTTAGGGGACTCCCCAGTGGAAATGAACAATTAAAGTATATGCAGTATATACAGTATGAAAGATGTTATAAATTATGGACAGTAGTCCAGTTTGTATATTTCCTATGAAATCACAGTAAGAACCACTTAAAATCAATAAAAAAAAATTAAAAAAACTGTTTAATTAATGAAACTTGCAGATTGATTAAAATCCAGAATCAAAGTTCAAATTAGTGATAAAACCAAAGCAAATATGTTAAAAAATGTAAACAAATAAACTGTGATCACTAATGTATTTGTAAAGCTGTTGCATGAAAAATTCCTTTTGTATTACCAACACCTAACTAACTCTTAACTTCAGCAACTCAATGATTTGTAAAGCCTATAATATTATTAGTCAAAATTTGTAGTTTTTAAAAGTGTAATTTTATTACCAATTTCACAAACCTTGTGTTTAAGAATTATATGAATCCTTAAAGAACCTTCCACATACCAGCAGTGGAAATCAGTAAGAATACTGTATGTTCACTTTTCTGCCAAAAATAAATATAACTAGTGTTTTTATTAATAAGAAAAATCACACAGGAGGGATGAATACAGGGAGATTACACCACATAAAATCAAGGTACTAGAGGTTTAGCATCCCCAAAAGCAGCCCTTCAACTGATTTTAAGGACACAATCCTTTTGACACCTCTTTGTGACTTTGTCTGAGATTACCAGCTTTATGCCAGTCCTCTAGATCCAGCCTACAACAGGCAAATGTGCTTGAAAAAATACTGCTTGAGACCCATGATGAATACTGAATATTACTGTGGTTATTCAGCATGAAAAATTCAACATCCTCAAGTTTGAGAGGTGTGATAGATTGTCTGATAACATGCATAAGAAAGGTGATAAAAATTGAGTGTACATTTATTTAACTATCAACTAAGCAAACAAGAATAATCTCCTCTAAACTGTCAAAATCACAATGTCCGAGCTATTCATTTGTGCACTGAAATGTTTCATTCATGATAATGTAATTTAAGAGAATTACAGAGTCTGACAGATTGGATTTTAAGGTGGGAATCCTAACAAAAAGTTAGGATTTCATGAACTTAGTAGGATTTAAGCATGGAATTTAGAAATAATATACGATTGTCTTAGACTGTTGGACTTATCCTTGCATGTTCTTGCATTTAATTTATTCATTGACATCTGATTTTATTAAAAAAATACATATTATTAAGTCATTTTCTAACCCAAGCTCACCATTCATCATTAGCCTCAAGGTGGGAATAAATCCCACACAAATGTATTTCAATACTAACAAAATTTCAAACCAAACATAAACTCAATGCCACATGAATGGGTAAATGCGGAGATGATTCAGACTGCATCCATTTCACTAAAACCTTTTAAATTTGGTTTGTCAGCAAGTCACTTTGTCTGGTTTCTAATATTTGCTTTTGTGAAATATATTGCTGCAAATGTAAATTTAATACATTTTAGATGATCAATAATACTTAATAAAAAGTCATTAATGAAAAATTTCTGATTCTAAATACAAGTGCCAGTTTTGTTTTTCTAATCTATCACTAATTTTTTGCAAATCAATTGGATGTCCTTCTACTATTTCAGAACTCTTTAAAAAAAAAAAAAAAATCAGTTTTTTTATTGTAAAGGTATGCCATGTAAGTTATCAGACATTTAACATTACTCAAATGTTTGTGGAATCATTTAGAATTTGATAGATAGATAGATAGATAGATAGATAGACAGACAGACAGACAGACAGACAGATACTTTATTAATCCCAAGGGGAAATTCACATAATCCAGCAGCAGTATACTGATACAAAGAAACAATATTAAATTAAATAGTAATAAAAATGAAAAAAAATTAAAATAAAATTAATGTTCGCATTTACTCCACCGGGTGGAATTGAAGAGTCGCATAGTGTGGGGGTGGAACGATCTCCTCAGTCTGTCAATGGAGCAGGACAGTGACAAAAGTCTGTCACTGAAGCTACTCCTCTGCCTGGAGATGACACTGTTAAGTGGATGCAGTGGATTATTCATGATTAACAGGAGTTTGCTTAGTGCCCGTCGCTCTGCCACAGATGTTAAACTGTCCAACTTTAATCCTATAATGGAGCCTGCCTGCTTAACAAGTTTGTCCAGGCGTGAGGCGTCTTTCATCTTTATGCTGCCACCCCAGCACACCACCGCGTAGAAGAGGGCACTCGCCACAACCGTCTGGTAGAACATCTGCAGCATCTTACTGCAGATGTTGAAGGATGCCAACCTTCTCCGAAAGTATAGTCTGCTTTGACCTTTCTTACATAGAGCATCAGTATTGGCAGTCCAGTCCAATTTGTCGTCCAGCTGCACTCCCAGATATTTAAAGGTCTGCACACAGTCACCTCTGATGATCACAGGGTCCATGAGGGGCCTAGGCCTCCTAAAATCCACCACCAGCTCCTTGGTTTTGCTGTTGTTAAGGTGTAAGTGGTTTGAGTCGCACCATTTAACAAAGTCTTTGATTAACTTTCTGTACTCCTCCTCCTGCCCACTCCTGATGCAGCCCACAATAGCAGTGTCATCAGCGAACTTTTGCACGTGGCAGGACTCGAGTCATATTGGAAGTCTGATGTATATAGATTGAACAGGACCGGAGAAAGTACAGTCCCTCGGCGCCCTGTATTGCTGCACACAATGTCAGACCTGCAGTTCCCAAGACGCACATATTGAGGTCTGTCTGTAAGATAGTCCACAATCCATGCCACAAGGTGTGAATCTACTCCCATCTCAGTCAGCTTATCCCTAAGGAGCAGAGGTTGGATGGTGTTGAAGGCGCTAGAGAAGTCCAAAAACATAATTATTACAGCACCACTGCCTCTGTCCAAGTGGGAGAGGGATCGATGAAGCATATAGATGATGGCATCCTCCGCTCCCACCTTCTCCTGGTATGCGAACTGCAGAGGGTCGAGGGCATGGCGGACCTGTGGCCTCAGGTGGTGAAGCAGCAGCCGCTCCATGGTCTTCATCAGATGTGACGTCAGAGCAACAGGCCGGAAGTCATTCAGCTCACTAGGACGTGATACCTTTGGGACAGGAGTGATACAAGATGTTTTCCAAAGCCTTGGGACTCTCCCCTGTTCCAGGCTCAGGTTGAAGATGCGCTGTAGAGGACTCCCCAGTTCCAACGCACAGGCCTTCAGCAATCGTGGCGATACACCATCTGGACCCGCTGCTTTGCTGGCACAAAGTCTTTTCAGCTCTCTGCTCACCTGGGCTGCTGTAATTGTGGGTGGGGATGTCTCACCTATGCTGGTATCAGCAGAAGGATGGTTGGAGGATGCAGTACTCCGAGGTGAGAGTGGGTTACTGTGATCAAACCTATTAAAGAAGTTGTTCAATTGGTTTGCTCTCTCCACGTCTGTCTCAATGGTGGCACTTTAATTGGTACAATCATGGTGTCCATTAATGTATCTCAGCTCCTTCCATATTAGTCAATATGTTTCCTTTGTGATTTCACAACTTCCAAAATATTTCAGTTGTGGTACCGATGGAAACTCTATTTACTTCTAAAACTTGACTAGTACCACAAATTTAGAGTTTGCTACTTTGTGTTTACTGATGAGGTAGGCTATTTATAAACTCTGTGACACTGAGCTAGTACTGTGTTTCTAGTGCTTCTGTTTTAACAAAGCATTTTGAACTCAGCCACATTAATGTCATGCAAATATGGGAGTTTAGAAACAATGAGGGTCCAAACATTAAAAAACACTTAACTTTACATTCTCTTTTATAATAGTGATATTAAATGCACACCTAGATCTTTCACTCATCATTCACATATTAATACAGTTTGCACATAAAACTCCACAGACCTGTAAGACAGCCCTACACGGCTAATCAGATCATAAAAATATATCATTACTTCAGTGCAGACAACAAATTATACTTGTTAAACAAGCAATTACAACAAAAAAGGGAGTGCATGCTGTAATTTGAAAAATCAAAACCTCAAAATTTCCATTCTTAGCTGTAGGTGTTGGGCTACTTGTTGTCTGCATGAAAACTACTTCATATTTAAAGATTTTGTGGGAAATGAGTCACAACTAAAACACGGAACATATAAAAATTATTTCAGAAGATCTCTGTATATCTAAACTGGGGCAAATATACTATTATGGCCAAAAGTATGTGGACGCACCTCCAAACTATTGTAATTGGGTATTTCAGCCATACCCATTGCTAACAGGTACATAAAAATCACACGGCTATGCAGTCTCCATTAACAAACACTAGCAGTAGAACGAGTCATAGTGAAGACTTCAGTTAAACTATGTCACCTTTGCCAGGAGTCATTGCATGAAATTTCTGCTCTGGTATATCTGCCCCAGTCAACTATAAGTGCTATTATTGTGAAGTGGAAGCACCTACTGTAGGAATGATAACATCTTAGGCACGAATGTGGTATACCACCCAAACTATATGATGAGGTGAAGGAGGAAATTTTAAATCAGCTTCAGAACGTAAGCCACTTTTCCACCACATCCAATCTGTGGACTATCATGCAATCGTACATGAAGCTACTGGTCCATTTTATTGATAACTGGGACATCAAGAGAGTGTCTGTCTTCAGACAGGCTATGTGCCAGATGACTATTCTTGAGAAATTATTGCGCTGGGGCTCAGAGATGTGCTTAAACCTTAGATGATGTGCGACAAGTTTCCACTACCACAGACAGCGCTGCTAATGATTAAAACCGTTGATTTAAAAAATGGAAGAGACTACAGTACTTTGGTCACTGACTGCATCTAGCATTTGGTAAGGGGTTTGTGTGCACATTGAGTGTGTGAGTGTGTGTGCGTGTATGAGAAATATCCATCCATCATCCAACCCACTACATTCTAACTACAGGGTCAGAGAGGGTATGCTTGAGCCAATCCCAGCCAACACAGGGCACAAGGCAGGAAGCAAGCCCACCGCAGGGCACACACGCACACCCATGCATCAAGCACACACTAGGGACAATTTAGAATCGCCAATGCACCTAACCTGCATGTGTTTGGACTGTGGGAGGAAACTGGAGCACCCGGAGGAAACCCACGGGGAGAACATGCAAACTCTACGCAGGGAGGACCTGGGAAGTGAACCTGGGTCTCCTAACTGCGAGACAGCAGTGCTACCCACTGCGCCACCATGCTGCCTGCATGAGTAGTATTTTAAATGAAATAATAATGTAAATAATGAACAGAACTGTAATTTGTTTTTGGGTTTTAGAGAGAAATATGAGATCTCCAAGCATTGAATGGGCCATTTGTGTATGCAAGTGAATTGTTGCAAGTTTTTCCTTCAGCTGGAAAAAGAGTAGGGACTTGACAGCAGCATAGAAAGTGCTCAATCTGCCTTACCATCAGCTCATAACAGAATCCACACAAGATGAGGATTAAGGGCGGAAATGATCCAGAGAGTGTTGAAGCAACAACGGGCCATCACCCAAGTTCTCTCATCTGACAAAAAAAACAGACAATATGTCCTCACCTAGCAGGATATTGATGTTCTGGAGTCAACTGGCAAAGTTCTCTGACCCTTCCTGGAATTTACAGATGTGCTGTCAGCTCAGCCTTTTATCACAGTCTCAAATTGCTGGTGTGTTTTGGGTCATTGTCCTGTTGCAGCACCCAAGATCGCTTCAGCTTGAGTTGACGAACAGATGGCGGACATTCTCCTTCAGGATTTTTGGTAGACAGTAGAATTCATGGTTCCATCTATCACAGCAAGCCTTCCAGGTCCTGAAGCAGCAAAACAACCCCAGACCATCACACTACCACCACCATATTTTACTGTTGGTATGATGTTCTTTTCTGAAATGCTGTGTTCCTTTTACGCCAGATGTAACGGACATTTGCCTTCAAAAAGTTCAACTTTTGTCTCATCAGTCCACAAGGTATTTTCCCAAAAGTCTTGGCAATTATTGAGATGTTTCTTAGCAAAATTGAGACGATCCCTAATGTTCTTTTGCTTAACAGTGGTTTGCGTCTTGGAAATCTGCCATGCAGGCCGTTTTTGCCCAGTTTCTTTCTTATGGTGGAGTCGTGAACACTGACCTTAATTGAGGCAAGTGAGGCCTGCAGTTCTTTAGATGTTGTCCTGGGGTCTTTGTGACCTCTTGGATGAATCGTCTCATCGCTCTTGGGGTAATTTTGGTCGGCCGCCACTCCTGGGAAGGTTCACCACTGTTCCATGTTTTTGCCATTTGTGGATAATGGTTCTCACTGTGGTTCGCTGGAGTCCCAAAGCTTTAGAAATGGCTTTATAACCTTTACCAGACTGATAGATCTCAATTACTTCTGTTCTCATTTGTTCCTGAATTTCTTAGGATCTTGGCATAATGTCTAGCTTTTGAGGTGCTTTTGGTCTACTTCTCTGTGTCAGGCAGCTCCTATTGAAGTGATTTCTTGATTGAAACAGGTGTGGCAGTAATCAGGCCTGGGGGTGGCGACGGAAATTGAACTCAGGTGTGATACACCACAGTTAGGTGAATTTTGAACAAGGGGGCAATTACTTTTTCACACAGGGCCATGTAGGTTTGATTTTATTTCTCCCTAAATAATAAAACCATCATTTAAAACTGCATTTTGTGTTTGTATTTAGGCTGTGTTACACCTTTTACAAACCAGCATCTTGGCTCACCACTAAGTGGACACAGATCTTATTATGTCAAATAAGACCAAAATTATTGATTATTGAGGGGACGTGTGATGACTCTGCCACCCAGCAACTACTGCACATTGCTTCTTTTATGGATCCACAGTTTAAAAGATCTTACATTCCTGAGGGAAAGTATGACTATATCAAACACAAAGTTGCATCTGAACTGGTAGAATTTCAACATTATGAGACTAGCACCCAGTCTGGCTTAGCTGTGGGACCTTCAGAAGCAGCTGAAGCAATACCACTGGCAGCCAAAAAAGAGCTTCTTCAAGAGGCCAACATCTTCATTCACATTATCTAACTTACCTGCAAGCAGCCGAGACTGACAGTGAAATACACCCACATGCACGGCAGAAGGAACATGAGCCAATCTTTGCACCTCTCATCCACCTTGCAAAGAAATATCTCTGCATACAGGCTACTTGTTCACCATTAGAAAGTGCATTTAACATGGGGGGGCAACAGAGTGAACTGTCACAAGGCATCTTTAAACCCAGAAGCAGTTGATAGACTTGCATTTCTTAAACAAAATTTGTGGATTCACTTAAATGCTTTTTCTTGCCATGGTTTATTTGTGTGCAAAATATAGCTTAAAAATAAAAATGTTTCAATATGCTCCTTCTAATTTTTTATGGCAAAACTGCTAAAGTAGTTAAAGCACCTACTCCGACACTACCCAAGTACAGTCAGAAAACTGGCTTTCTTGCGTTAATGTTTATATGAATTTCTTGCGATAATGTGTATATTTTGTTTATGTCTGTGCTATTATAAAGTATATGATATAAAGTTATTATAGTGCAATTAGATCCAGATAATTAAATATAAGAACAATTTAACTGTGTGACTTCTTTGTGAGAAAAATTGGATAGGAAAAAATATTGTTGTATTATCGTACATTGGCTTTTGGTCCAAAAATATTGTGATCTGAATTTTGAGCCATATTATCAGCCATACTGTCAAGTACTGAAACACATATTATATAAAAATCACCTATCCCCTGTTGTGCCAGTCACAAAAGAGTTCAAAGCTGCCTCTGGAATTAACATCAGCACAAGAATGATGTGTACGAAGCTACATGAAATGGGTTTCTATGACACAAGCTCATTATCATTATATACAATTTCAAACATTGGCTAGAGCAGTGGAGATGTCTTATCTGGAGTAATAAATCACACTTCACTATCTGATGGTCATATGAACGAATCTGGGTTTGCTGGATGCCAGGAGAACACTACCACCCAGAATCTGCAGTGCCTGCTGTAGGGTTTTGTACAGGAGGGATAATGGTCTTAGGCTGTTTTTCAGGGTTTGGGCTAGGCCCCTTGGTTCCAGTGAAGGGGACTGTTAAAGCTAAAGCATTGTAAGATATTTTAAACAATGGTGCACTTACAATTTAGTAGCAACAGTTTGGGAATGACCCTTTCCTGTCCCATCACAAAAGTGCCCAATGCACAAAGCCAGGGTCATAAACAAATGACTTGACGAGTTTGGTGTGCACCAAACATGCACAGCTAAAGTGTGCACGGTGCACTAACCCCAACTATACAGAGCATCCTTTGGTTAAATTGTAATGTCAATTCTGAGCCAGATCTTCTCATCTAACATCAGTGCCTGACCTTGCAAATGCTCTTTTGGCTCAATGGACACACAGTTCCATAGACATTCTTCAAGAATAGTGGAGGCTGCCATAGCCAGATCTGGGGGCTCTCCATATAAATGCTCATAGTTTTGGAATTGGATGTCCAAAACAACCATATAGGCATAATGATCAGTTGTCCACAAACCTTCAGCCCTACAGCTTGGTCAACCTATATCAAGGTGGTAGCAGCAGATATAACTCACTGTTTTAACACTAGAATCTCTGATGCCTTTGAAACAAACTGGTAATACCGGGCTACCTTAAATTCCTTCTCACTTCTTCATCAGCATCTTGTGTTTTGCAAATGTATCGATCAGCACAGGCAGGAGGCAGACTGCTTTCCCATCCCCCACCGACACAGCTTTAGTCATAAAGTTCTCCCAGCTCAGGTTTGTTAATCTGGGTGTGACATGCCTTGAATTGTATAGGGTACATAATATATTGTTATTTGGAACACAAGCATTTCATGTGTGTTCTGTGTCTACAATGATCTGTGTAAATGTGAGGCAAGAAATATTGAACACATAACTAAAACAGAATTTTTTTCATGTTCTACTAATAACTGGCAAAATACTGACGTGAAGTGTATAATATGTGAAGATTGAAATCCAAATATCAAATAAACACTTTCACAAAAGACACAGATATAACAAAACAAGTGTGCTTTTTTCTAGAATTTAACCAAAATATACACTGTGGGAGATGGCCGGCTGTTCATCCTGTCAATACCCCCAGGCTGCCAGATAGAGCCTTCCCTGTAGCATGGAAGTGCCCCAAAGACCAGCAGGGAATCCTGGACAATTGAGTTTCTATTCCCAACCCTGCTTGATACCGTGGGGCCCACCAGAGGACGCTGCAGGGACTTTGATGTGCACAATAACCCAGAAGTACGTTTAGTCACACCGACCCGGAAGTGCTAAGTAGTCACGTGGACAAGGGTTCAGGAGTACTCCTGGGTCATGGACTATAAAAGACTATGAGAAACCCCAGACGTGTGAGCTGAGCTGGGTGGAAGGGTGGCAACGCGTCTGGGAGAGGAGGATTGTGTATTGATTATTAATTTGATTGTGTTCATGAATATAGTGGAGTGGAGAGTGCTTGGTGCACGTTATTATAACAAAAACAATAATAATTGGACTTTTACCTGGTGTTTGGCGTGGTACCTGGGTTCAAGGGAGTGATAGCGCCTCCTACTGTTACAACATACACACACACACATCTGCTTGGCTGGTGCAGAGATAAGAGCTGCTGCCTCCAAGTTAAGAGGTTGCAGTTTCAATACCAGGTCCTTCATGCATTAACTGTTTTGAGTAGTGAGCTATTATTATTACTATTATAGAATAAAAATATAAAATTGACTTAGAGTCTGTAACACCTGGTGTAAATTTATGATACTTGTATAAGTTAGTGTTTTATTATTCATTTTTATTCTCTCTGTTACGTTCATCCTCCCCCCTGATCGAACACTGTTAGTTTTCAAATAAAGATGTGCTATAACAGAGGTGAACTAAGATTAGGATGAGGGTCCTACAACGGAGAAAGTCAACAGAAGCCCTCCCTGCAAGAAACGTCCACTCACACAGAAGAACAACACAGCTGCACCAGACATAAAAATATGAAAGTTAGCATCGTTTGAATGCAGCAAGAAGTTGGACTAAAAAGAACAAAAGTAAGATTTCTCACAGTAAGTCTGTGAAAGGTTGCATACAGGGTTTTCTTAAGAAGTTATAAGCTATCTAGCACTTGTTTTTGGAACTGCAAGGACCTTGAAAAATAACAACTACAAAGTAAGATTATAGTGACTTGGATGGGCAAAATAGTTGGGTGACAGTGAGGCAGAATGTGGAAAAAAACCAAATGAACTGCCAAGGGGCATTCCTATGTGCACTACTGTAGAACACTAGTAGATTTAACTTCACCATTACAGCGTTAACACCTGCTTACCCTCTTGAGCTTCACGATAGTCCCATAACTTTTTAAAGGTTCAATCACTTTGGCTTCTAGTCTTTCAACCTAAGGAGGGAAAATAAAACAATATTAGAATACAGAGCTACTATTAAAGAAACATCAAGCAAACTTTAAGCATGTCAAAAAACAAACTGATAAACTATATATTAAGTATCAAGGGTATATGTCATTAGGGTCTATTGCAAGCATTTGGACAATTATTTTTTGTGCACACATTCAAGATTGCCAGAAACATACACCACCATAAACATTGTGTAATCCATCAATGTCTACAGAATTGTATAAAAACATTTAAAACATAATAAAAGAGCTTGCCCATCAATATTCAACAACAAGTGGTTAGTACAAGTGGATATATCAGTTTATCATCACGGAAATTTAGTTGAGCTGGCATCTAAATCCAGCTCTACAAAGACTATTTTTTATGTTTATATATATGTTTTGCAGCTGTTTTTCCTTTAGTTTTACCACCCAAAAAGTGTTCAATTCCCCATTTTGTTTTCTTTAGGTAAAAGTAAAAATGAAGGCTAGAGTGCTGGATGTGGTCATGGTCATGGCATTGGCAATGGAGCTAGTCAAGGTCGCAGTACCACCAAACCATTCAAGTCATGTCAGCCACCAGCAGCAACACCTGGAGATTTTGCATAGGTGGCCAGCAGCAAGCCCCATGTGCAGCCAGAATACTTCTGTGAAGCCAAGGATCTCGGACTCCCACACCCAGATCATCAACACGTACTACTAAGGAGGGATTCCCTCTGTTTTGTGACCACATGTTGGACCTCAGGTAGCATGCAAGAGATCTGGAAAGAGACAGACAGGAGCTGTTGGAGGATGTGCTTGTGAGAGTTGAGGAGAAGGACAGTGAGGAACTTCCACCAGCTACATCAACAAAGGCTAAAGGGGCAGTATGCCCACCTTCTGAAGATTATACTGTGGTGTAGCAGGTCCGTGTCTTAACAATCAGGAGCTTGTTTTAATAAATAAACAATTAATTGTTTGGTTCAGTCTCCATGGGTGTGGGTCTCACACAGTTGCAGGACGTTTTTGGTGTAACTGAGGTGAGACGCACTTGCATGTGAGGATATGTTCAGTCTCAATTTCTTCATCGGCTTTTTGCAGTGCGCGATTGAGGCACTGGTTCCACAGAGGCATATAAGGGAGAGCCAGCGAGAGAAAAAAAAAAGAAAAAGATGAATGAAAGGAGAATATAAACTGGCCAGCAACAGAGAAGAGAGAAGAGAGACATGAAGGAGGTTAAAAGAAAAAGAAGTTGAAAAGAGAGGCAGAAGAGAAAGAGATGGCCCATGATGAACTGAGTGAGGCAGGTGGTTGGGTGTGAGCTTTGAGGGCTGTAGGAGCCAGAGGCTGTGGGAGGGGAGCTCCTACTGAGCACCTGCCTGCCTAGGAAAAGAAGCAGCCTGATATGTGTTGTTCCCGTGGATGCCAAGAGACTGGAGACGCACACAGCTCACTATGGTGTAACAGGATTGCCGAACACCAGGCAATGTGGACCGGTGCCGGGACTTGCAAGCTGACTGCAACTGTCAGCAGATTTAAAAAGGCAACATTAGGGCTCACGTTTTTTTTTTTGTTTGTTTTGGATTGTCTCTGGTTTTAACCTCCAGTTTTAATGGAATATTTATTTGGATTTTAACCTTCACCCTGCTTTTATTGGATTATTTATTTATTGAACATTTTTGGCACTATTCATTTGGGCACCGTTTCTGAAATGTTTTAAAAAAAGGCACTTTTATGTACCTTGTGATGTATGTGTGTTTGTCCTCATCTGCTGGCTCATCCTTTGGGTGCGTTATCGGCGTTGGCAGGTTCAATCAGCTCCCGGGATGCAACTGGTAGTGTGGACCATCACACAGACCCCAATAGTAAAGGAGGAACAGTTGGATGTCCATGCTATAGCTGCATCTGTTGACCTGAGGTCAGCAGAAGAGGAGGTGGGCAGCAGACACTGGGTGCCACATACCCAGTCACAAAGCAATTCAAACAGCGAGGTGGAGAGGCATCAGCATCAGATGCAGTGAGGAGATGGGGGGGGGGTTGATCGATTGGGGGATATGGTTGGGGGTTATAGGCTATCAGACAGCCCAGTCCTAGGGGCTTTTCTGGGTTGGTTGGAAGTGTCACTGGCAGGAGACAACAACAGCAGCAGGAACCACAAGGTGTCTAGGTACATGACATGCAATGTGTTGTTGCCACTGCATGTCGCTGTTTACATTGGTCACCTGGTCATTCATTAGCATCCTGGCAAAGGAGCAGGTCAAAACCTCTGCTAGCACAGGGTGCGAGAGGGCAGCCTGGATCTCATATGGGCATTAACGCCCTCAATTACTATATGAGGAACTAACACAAGCTGCAATGGAATCAGCATCACGGCAAGCAGTCATCCACCAGCCCACCTTCATTATGTGTTGCCCGCTCTCATTCTCCAGCACACCCTGTATCAGAATTCTCCTCAGCTGCTGGAGGTCACACCCAAAGATGTTTACTGTCCAAGTCTGCCTCACTGACAATCTCCATAACATAAGAGGGGACAGGCTCTGACAACCAATGAATGCTCATCCAGAATTACAATGCATATAATGTCTGTCTGATGTCTCATACCACAAGAGAAAGGAAAAAAGAAAAAAAAAAGAAAAGAAAAAGGGCCAAGACTGTGGCTAAACTAGTCACACCTGTGAACCCTTTATATAGCACTGGCTCAATTAGGCAGCACATGCTAGTGGCTGTCACAAAAAGGAGAGTGCATGACTATGCTGGAAGATTGGCATTAAGTCACTGTATTGGACATACCCAGTGATTTTCAGCCATGTAAACTGACATGGTCTGGCAATGAGTTCAGCAAAAGCAGTCGGCAAGTCTGACATACCCAATGACTAGAAGTCATGTAATATGACATCAGCTTAAGGAGGGATCTCTGCAATAGGCAGTCTGAACTGTGTTTGCCAAGAAACGTTTTTCTAGGCGTATATAAAATACAGATTTTCCAGTTTTTCAGTTACAAACACACTTCTAGACATCTTCTCAGCATTATAAATTCCCCCTCTCCCTTACATAGAACTGTAAGAAACCTGACAAGTATTTCTTGATGAAGTAGTTTAGCTGCATTCACGTGCTATTGAAATATTTTTGTATATTCATATTTATTTTTGATGCTTTCAGCAATTTTAGAAATGTGTTTATTACCTCAATCCTGCCATTTTATGCTGAATGCATAGGAAAAAGAGACATTTTTTATAAACACAAAAAAACTGTAAGGACTAGAATGTATTAGTTCCATTTAAATGACAGTTTGTTGACGGGATAAAACAATTGCTTTCAAGTTAAGTTCAGATTCTGATTCTACTTGGAAAATTATGTTTTTTTGTTTTTTTTGCATTATGTAGAACTGCCGAATGACTACATCCTAGCAAAGATACTAAAATTTAGAAAGAGTCGTTTCTCAGGTATTTGCCTAGAATGCTGAAACATATGTACTATATAACAATGTTTTATACTGAAAAAATTGACCTCTCTTATTCAAATGAGTTGCATTATGTTTGTCTTCATACAGACTCCTGGCCTATGAGTTTTGGTCCAGATCCGTTTAGGAAATGCTTGGTATTTTTACAAGTCTTCCTAAACATGGTGTACATATATTTAGCACACGAAAATGAAGTTCAATGTTTTCTATTAATTTTTAAATACATCCATCTTACTTCTTTCTTACTCTTCACATTGGAATAAACCATCTTATAAGCCAAGACAATGGTCAAGTATTGATCCATGTCATGCAATTGCACATAAGTTGTACAGTAGCTTAAAACCAGCAACTTAAAATAAAAAAGCACCAGTATTATGGTATTCACCAAATTTAAAAGAAAACTGTGCCTTTCACCACACTGAGAAGTGATTTCCTCTCGAACAATAAAATTACAATAAACTGTTTGTGTGATGTGGTTGTGTTTTGTTTTGCTTTATTTCTGTATTTATGTGAGAACTCAAACAAGCAAAAAAAAAATGTACCCTTACTAAAGAAGTCACAAGTAGCAATATTTCTATACCAGCTTTTTTTTTTTGTTAATAGCATTGGTAGCACAGAGAAAGTCAACACTGCACTCATGTGATTGCAAATAGATTAATTACTCCAAAAAATACAACAATACATGATTAAAAATGGGTAAAAACTACATATACAAATGGCTCACTGTGTTGATTATGGATGTCTTGATACCAGAATTTTTGTAATCGATACCAATACCAATGAAAATTTATGATACTCAATACGTTCCAATATACTAATGCAAAAACAAATCCCATTCAATGGTTTTTTAGTAAAATGCCTCCTTTTATTGAAGTGAAAAATATTTTTGTAATAATGTACAAAATATATAAATACTAACAATAACAACAGCTTTAAAATACTGGAATATCCATCAAGTAGTTACCCAACTATAATTTAAATAAACAAGTATTGGTATTCATTATTTCAAAGTACAATGCAGAGCTTGAATTTTAATGTGTGGCAGAGGCAGGGATCCAACCAATTTAAAAACAAAATGGGGAATTTATAATCTTGGGGGGATTTCAGCATAGGGTTTATAAAGAATGATATGTTGTGCAGTCATGCTGAGCACAGCACCCACTTTCTTGGTTCTACCAATACTGTAAAAAAGCTGGTACTGTTACATTTTTGGAATACTAGCACTGAATTAGTACTGATGTATCAGCTTTTGTGATATCCTTAGTGGTGAAGATACAGCATGGAATCATTACATGTCAAAAAGAATATCAGCAGAGATCATGCCATGTCTGAAAATGCTTTTCTCCTCATGCAAAAGAACTTCAGTGGGCGAGTGCAGGTATCGCACATGTTATTATTTTTATATTTTTTTAAGCAAAACACACAGAGGCTTACATAATTGCTTCCTTTATCACATTATGGAATTAGTTCAAAAAACAGATTTATGCATACTTTGTGAGAAAAACAATGCTACAAATCAAATGATGTGTAATCATTTAACTTGTATTGCTAAACATTTTAAAAGAAGATGAAGAGATAACAAAATTAATCCCTTTTAAATTGTGACCAACACAGCTTCAATAAATGAATAAAGGATTCTCATTAATTCTCCAACTGTAATACATACACGTATCAAAAGAACCAATACTTTTGTTATCATTCAATACCAATGTTCCAAAAACATAACTGTTCTAGCTTTTTTCAGTATAAGCAGTACTGAATGATGGTCTGTGCTGCACTCATGCGTGACTTCAAGTAGACAAATTACTTGAGGCAGTATAGCAATACATGAGAAAAGCATGAATAAGAACTAAATAAAAATGTCTCACAGTGGCGATAATATAGCACTGCATCATAACATGTCAAAAACAAAA
Source organism: Polypterus senegalus (assembly GCF_016835505.1). Classification (NCBI taxonomy): domain Eukaryota; kingdom Metazoa; phylum Chordata; class Cladistia; order Polypteriformes; family Polypteridae; genus Polypterus; species Polypterus senegalus. The sequence continues at coordinate 84,501,923 of NC_053168.1, forward strand.
ACTGAATACTTGGCCTTTATGGCAGGAAAATTTCAGAGCTAGACTGCAAGAAATGTGATCATTATCATATACAGGTGCCGGTCATAAAATTAGAAAATCATGACAAAGTTGATTTATTTCAGTAATTCCATTCAAAAAGTGAAACTTGTATATTAGATTCATTCATTACACACAGGCTGATGTATTTCAAATGTTTATTTCTTTTAATTTTGATGATTATAACTGACAACTAATGAAAGTCCCAAATCCAGTATCTCGGAAAATTAGAATATCAATTAAGACCAATGTAAAAAAAAGGATTTTTAGAAATGTTGGCCAACTGAAAGGCATGAACATGAAAAGCATGAGCATGTACAGCACTCAATATTTAGTTGGGGCTCCTTTGGCCTGGATTACAGCAGCAATGTGGCGTGGCATGGAGTCGATCAGTCTGTGGCACTGCTCAGGTGTTATGAGAGCCCATGTTGCTCTGATAGTGGCCTTCAGCTCTTCTGAATTGTTGGGTCTGGCGTATTGCATCTTCCTCTTCACAATACCCCATAGATTTTCTATGGGGTTAAGGTCAGGCGAGTTTGCTGGCCAATCAAGAACAGGGATACCATGGTCCTTAAACCAGGTACTGGTAGCTTTGGCACTTTGTGCAGGTGCCAGGTCCTGTTGGAAAATGAAATCTGCATCTCCATAAAGTTCATCAGCAGCAGGAAGCATGAAGTGCTCTAAAACTTCCTGGTAGACGGCTGCGTTGACCTTGGACCTCAGAAAACACAATGGACCAACACCAGCAGATGACATGGCACCCCAAACCATCACTGACTGTGGAAACTTTACCCTGGACCTCAAGCAATGTGGATTCTGTGCCTCTCCTCTCTTCCTCCAGACTATGGGACCTTGATTTCCAAAGAAAATGCAAAATTTATTTTCATTAGAGAACATAACTTTGGACCACTCAGCAGCAGTCCAGTCCTTTTTGTCTTTAGCCCAGGCGAGACGCTTCTGAGGCTGTCTTTTGTTCAAGAGTGGCTTGACACAAGGAATGCGACAGCTGAAACCCATGTCTTGCATACGTCTGTGCGTTGTGACTCTTTGTGAATCTCCCCCACAGTTTTGTTTCACAATCCTCTCCAGGGTGTGGTTATCCCTATTGCTTGTACACTTTTTTCTACCACATCTTTTCCTTCCCTTCGCCTCTCTATTAATGTGCTTGGACACAGAGCTCTGTGAACAGCCAGCCTCTTTAGCAATGACCTTTTGTGTCTTGCCCTCCTTGTGCAAGGTGTCAATGGTCGTCTTTTGGACAACTGTCAAGTCAGCAGTCTTCCCCATAATTGTATAGCTTGCAGAACTAGACTGAGAGACCATTAAAGGCTTTTGCAGGTGTTTCGAGTTAATTAGCTGATTAGAGTGTGGCACCAGGTGTCTTCAATATTGAACCTTTTTACAATATTCTAATTTTCTGCGATAGTGAATTTGGGACTTTCATTAGTTGTCAGTTATAATCATCAAAATTAAAAGAAATAAACATTTGAAATGCATCAGTCTGTGTATAATGAATGAATCTAATATACAAGTTTGTCAAGTTTGACTGTATATATGTGTATGTATATATACATATATATGTATTTGTGTGTATATATATGTGTGTATGTATATGTAGATATGTATATATATATGTATATATATATATATATGTAGATATATGTGTATATATGTATATATATATATATATATATATATATATATATATGTATGAATATACGTGTGTGTGTATATATATGTGTATATATATATATATATATATATATATATATATATATATATATATATATATATATATGACAGCAACACTCATCACTCACAACAGTGATAAAACAATTACAATGACAATCATGTTACATTATTTTCAAAATTCTGACTCTACCATTTGAATGTCTCAACAGAAATCGAGACTCCTCAGACCAGGCAACATTTTTCCAGTCTTCAACTGTCCAATTTTGGTGAGCTTGTGCAAATTGTAGCCTCTTTTTCCTATTTGTAGTGGAGATGAGTGGTACCCGGTGGGGTCTTCTGCTGTTGTAGCCCATCCGCCTCAAGGTTGTGCGTGTTGTGGCTTCACAAATGCTTTGCTGCATACCTCGGTTGTAGCAGTGGTTATTTCAGTCAAAGTTGCTCTTCTATCAGCTTGAATCAGTCGGCCCATTCTTCTCTGACCTCTAGAATCAACAAGGCATTTTAAGCCACAGGACTGCCGCATACTGGATGTTTTCCCTTTTCACACCATTCGTTTGTAAACCCTTGAAATGGTTGTGCGTGAAAATCCCAGTAACTGAGCAGATTGTGAAATACTCAGACCGGCCCGTCTGGTAACAACAACCATGCCACGCTCAAAATTGTTTAAATCACCTTTCTTTCCCATTCTGACATTCAGTTTGGAGTTCAGGAGATTGTCTTGACCAGGACCACACCCCTAAATGCATTGAAGCAACGGTGATTGGTTGATTAAATAATTGCATTAATGAGAAATTGAACAGGTGTTCCTAATAATCCTTTAGGTGAGTGTGTATATATATATATATATATATATATATATATATATATATATATATATATGTATATATGTATATGTATATATATCTATACTAATAAAAAGGCAAAGCCCTCACTCACTCACTCATCACTAATTCTCCAACTTCCGTGTAGGTAGAAGGCTGAAATTTGGCAGGCTCATTCCTTACAGCTTACTTACAAAAGTTGGGCAGGTTTCATTTCGAAATTCTACGCCTAATGGTCATAACTGGAAGGTATTTTTCTCCATTAACTGTAATGGAGTTGAGCTGGAATGGCGTGGGGGAGTTTCGTGTGACATCATCACGCCTCCCACGTAATCCGTGAACTGATTGTCAGCGCAGTGCGTAGAAAACCAGGAAGACCTCCAAAAGCGCTTAAGAAAACATGCATTATATAATTGAGAAGGCAGCGAAAAACAATAAGAAGCGGCGAGTGACATATACTACCATATTCATGAGTGTTGCTGCCTCGGAAAGAAAGCAAGGTGTAAACCTAAACTTTAAATTAAGTTCATAGACAGGCTAACGCTGGCGTTTCACATGCCCACAGGTAATGCGGGATACAAGTTTAATGAGAGGCGCGAGGATATAAGCGAGAGTTTTGATCACTTTGTAACTAAGTTAAAATTGTAGGTGAAGGGGTGTGCTTATGCAAATTCGAGACTGTGTTTGTGGGGATTGACAGTTAAAGGCGGGTGGGGAGTCCGTCATCATCTCCCCTCCCATTCATCTAATTTCGGTCTGAGCTGAGCTCAGCGGCTAATGCCGTCTTCGAAGCAACCGTCAGACTGCCACCAAATACTCACAGAAAAATCCACAAGTTAATACACACGCTATCTCTAGAGTTTCTCCACACTGAATCCTCCAGGCACTACTTACAAAAGGTCACATTGACAATCGTGTTACGTTATTTTTAAAATCTTTCCTTTTCTTAGCACAAGCACAGCTGAGAAGCTTGATGCATGTGCTCCATAACGTTAAAAATAATGCATTTAATCACACTTTGCATTACAAGCAAAGGGAGCTTTTAATCAATGCATGATTTCCTGGTACACGATTACATTGATCAGCGCATCCCGATTCATTTTACCCTCGCACCACCTTAGTTTGAGAAGAAGTCTGAAAAATATGAGGTTAACACAGAAAAACATCACCAATTCAAGCTTTATGAATAATCGATTCGCCATCAATAATTGTTTTGGTAAAGCCATCCTCCTTCCATTTTATAATTTTTCCGCCAATAGCCATGATTAAATGAGCGGTAAAAAAGTAAGAGCAAAGCGAGGGTGACTTATTTAGGCAGGCATATATATGACAGCAACACTCATGACAATGTCAATCATGTTACGTTATTATTAAAATGTTTCCTTTTCTTTTCATTACTTCTTTAACACACTACTTCTCCGCTGCGGCGCTGGGATTTTTTATATATATATATATATGAATGACCTCCAAAAGCGCTGAGACTTTTGATATCATGAGCGTGTCTGCAAAACTGTGGTCTCCTGCCCAGCAAAAGTCGAGCAGCCAGCAGCGCATAGCTGTGCCGGCCTTTGAGACGCTGACTGCGCTTCTGCCTTAAGTCAAAGTGAGCACTTTTAATTTTTTCATCCTCCCCTGCGCTATAGCCCAGACAAGTGCAAACACGGGACCCCTTTTCTACACCACGGAAAATAATATTAAGGCGATTCACACTTTCTTTTGCACGTATCGATTATGCCTCACCTCGGATTATGAAGACACGCACACGAGTGGAGGACTGACAGTGCCATCACAGCTGATTAATGGCAGGGGCGGCTCACCAGTCTACACAAGACCCACGCGACTGTCCCCAAAAGGCGATCATAACGTCAGCGAACACATCTCTCTATACTATATAAAAGAAAAAGGCAACTTTCCTTTCTTTACACCTTTTTCCTTTTATCCCAAACCAAAGCCTTTCTCTCTTAACACTGCAGAGGACACAAAACTAATTTTCTTTAAATGCGGTAAGGCACATTACCAGAGGCACAAATTTGAACGTTCACATAGAAAATGTAATTTCTATACCACAGCCGTCGTGTAGCGCCTTTCAAAAGGGATCTACTACCGAGAGATGATCCATATACATTTTAGCTGCTGTTAGTTACTTACCTGTTGTGTTACACAGTCTTTAAAATGTAGTTTACCTGAAACCACTCCAGTAGTGCTCAATGTACCTGTACTTCTTAAAGCGTTAATGTTTTACTGTTTAATAACTTATAGACTATATTTTATTATTTTTCCCTTGCACTCAGTGACCAAAGCTATACACACACATATAGACACATACAAACATACACACAAGTATATGTATGTGTATATATATGTATGTATGTGTATATACATACACACACACACACACACACACACACACATACATACATACACACATATATATAATTTGTGTGTGTGTATGTATGTATGTATGTGTATATATGATGTAGATAGGTATGTATATATATATGTGTATATGTAGATATGTATATAGATATGTAGATATGAAGATATGTATGTGTATATATATATGTATGTATGTTGTGTGTGTGTGTGTGTGTGTGTGTGTGTTTATATATATATGACAGCAGCAATCAAGCTGTGAGAAAACACTAAAAAGGAGGAGTGTCAGACGTTGTGGTACATTTTCTGATGCAGCTAGACAAAAAAAAATTTGTGACGCTGCCGCCAAATACACAAAACAATTACTTTGAAATCATGTTACATTATTTTTAAAATGTTTCCTTTTCTTTTCATAACTTCTTTAACACATGACATCACTGAAGCGCGGTATTTTGCTATATATATCACAGCGACACTCATAACAGTGACAAAACAATTACATTGACAATCATGTTACGTTATTTTCAAAATGTTTCCTTTTCTTTCTCTTTCCTTCTTTAACACACTACTTCTCCGCTGCCAAGCGTGGGTATATATCTATACTAATAAAAGGCAAAGCCCGCCCTCACTCACTCACTCACTCACTCACTGACTCACTGACTCATCACTAATTCTCCAACTTCCCGCGTGGGTGGAAGGCTGACATTTGGCAGGTTCATTCCTTACAGCTTCCTTACAAAAGTTGGGCAGGTTTTATATCGAAATTCTACGCGTAATGGTCATAACTGGAAGCAGTTTTCTCCATTTACTGTAATGGAGATGAGCTTCAACGCGTGGGGAGTTTCGTGTGACATCATCACGCCTCCCGCGTAATCACGCAGTACATAGAAAACCAGGAAGACCTCAAAAAAGCGCTCAAGAAAACATGCATTATATAATTGAGAAGGCAGCGAAACAATAAGAAGCGAGCGAGTGACATATACAACCATATTCATGATTCTGCTACTTCGGAAACAAAGCACGATGTAAACCTACACTTTAAATTAAGTTCATAGACAGGCTGCGCTGGCGTTTGTAATTTAGTGCCTGCCCATATAAGGCCGTCCGTCAGCGGCAATCCAATAGCAAACTGCCGCTAAATATTCACGGGTGAAGGACTGTGTTTATGGAGAGGAAGATGAGATGGTCAGGGTGGTGTTTGACACAAACTCAGCGAAACTGCGAGAGAAAGTTTTAAGTGCCAGGACTAAGGTAACATTAAATAAAGCTATGGACATAGCACGAGATGGCACCAGCACAGCTGGGAACCTTCGATGCAAGTACACCGAGTGGCTCACGTGAACTGACGTAGTGCACAGATAAAAGCAACAGTTCCAAAGAGCTGAACAAAACCGAGATTACACAATTGAAAAGGCAGCAAAAATATGAAGCGTCTGATAAGCATATTCATAAATGCAGCTACTGTGGAAACAAAGCACACGGTGGAAAAAGTCAATGTCCCGCTAAAGGAAGACAGTGTAAAAACCCTTGCATGCAGTGTGTCAGGTCTCAGATAAAGAAGAAGACGAGCTGTTTATTGATGCAGTAAGAAACGAATCAATGAATGAAACCTGTCATCTTTACAACGATTGACAAACACGGAATGTAACTTGAACACAACACATCCTACAAATACGAACCTGATTGAAAGAAATAATGATAATCAAATCCTTGATGACAGCAACACTCAGTAACACTCACAAAACAAATACTGTATATTGACAGTCATGTTACGTTATTTTTAAAATGTTCCCTTTTCTTTTCTACCTTTTTAACACACTACTTCTCGCTGCGATCTGGTATATATATATATGTATATATATATATATATATATATATGTATATATATATATATATATATATATATATGTGTATATATATATATATATATATATATGTGTATATATATATATATATATATATATATATATATGTGTGTATATATATATGTGTGTATATATATATATATATATATATATATATATATATATATATATGTGTATATATATATGTGTATATATATATATATATATATATATATATATATATATATATATATATATATATCCCGCTCTACATACTCGAATAATGGATACTTTATTCACCATCAATGATTGTTTTCGTAAAGCCATACTCAGTGTATTCATTAGATGAACGGTAAAAAGTAAGAGCGAGGGAGGATGACTCATTGAGGCATGCAGGCTGTAGTGGCGTCAACTCTATCTGAATTGCGCGATCACATTTGAAAAATATATCTTTTCAAGTTCTATTTAGTCCATATGTGTCAAACTCAAGGGGAGATCATTTTATATACTGTATTATTGTTATTAAAGCCGGGTATATGAAGCGCTGGTAACACAATAAACTACAGATCCCATAATGCAGCGCTTCAGCTGCCTTGCCGAACACTTACGCGTTAATCAAGTCTACCTTATGATGCTGCAAGTTATTGCGCACTGAGTTTGCACGGCGCTTTGGTGACTTTGAAGAACAAAAAAAGTCCGTCTACATGCGGCTCGAACCTTGTGCATGTTTGGTAGCACATATCTGTGTGAGAAGCTCTTCTCAGTGATAAAGACTAACAAAACAGCACACAGGAGTCGCCTCACTGATGAGCACCTGCAATCCATCCTGAGAATCTCCACAACACAGAACCTCACACCAAACAGAAACGAACTTGTGGCCAAAAAAGATGCCAGGAGTTCAGCTCTAAAATGACATATGAGCAAAGACAACTGAATGATTTGATTTGTTATTGCACATAAGAGGAGTCAACCGTTTTAACAAACAGCGTATTGCACTGATATGAAATAGCTGTGTGTGTATATATGTAGATATGTATGTATATGTATATATATGTTTATATATGTGTGTGTGTATGTATGTGTGTATATATATATATATAATATATGTATTTGTGTGTGTATGTATGTATATGTGTGTATATATGTGTGTGTGTATATATGTAGATATATATGTATGTATATATGTGTATATGTATAGATATGTATATATATATATATATGTTTATATGTGTGTGTGTGTAAATATATATTATATATATATATATATATGACAACAACACTCATCACTCACAACAGTGACAAAACAATTACATTGACAATCAGGTTACGTTATTTTCAAAATGTTTCCTTTTCTTTTCATTGCTTCTTTAACACACTACTTCTCTCTTGAAGCGGTATTTTCTATTATATATATATATAATGCATATATATATATATATATATATATATATATATATATATATATATATGCATATATATATATATATATATATATAATGCATATATATATATATATATATATATATATAATGCATATATATATATATATATAATATATATATATATATATAATGCATATATATATAATGCATATATATATAATGCATATATATATAATGCATATATATATATATATATATATATATATATAAAATGTATATACAAACCAGATTCCAAAAAGTTGGGACACTAAACAAATTGTGAATAAAAACTGAATGCAATGATGTGGAGATGGCAAATGTCAATATTTTATTTGTAATAGAGCGTAGATGACAGATCAAGCGTTTAATCCGAGTAAATGTATCATTTTTAAGGAAAAATATGTTGATTCAAAATTTCACGGTGTCAACAAATCCCAAAAAGTTGGGACAAGTATCAATAAGAGGCTGGAAAAGTAAATTTGAGCATAACGAAGAGCTGGAAGACCAATTAACACTAATTAGGTCAATTGGCAACATGATTGGGTATAAAAAGAGCTTCTCAGAGTGGCAGTGTCTCTCAGAAGCCAAGATGGGTAGAGGATCACCAATTCCCACAATGTTGCAGAAAGATAGTGGAGCAATATCAGAAAGGTGTTACCCAGCGAAAAATTGCAAAGACTTTGCATCTATCATCATCAACTGTGCATAACATCATCCGAAGATTCAGAGAATCTGGAACAATCTCTGTGCGTAAGGGTCAAGGCCGTAAAACCATACTGGATGCCCGTGATCTCCGGGCCCTTAAACGACATTGCACCACAAACAGGAATGCTACTGTAAAGGAAATCACAGAATGGGCTCAGGAATACTTCCAGAAACCATTGTCAGTGAACACAATCCACCGTGCCATCCACTGTTGCCAGCTGAAACTCTACAGTGCAAAGAAGAAGCCATTTCTAAGCAAGATCCACAAGCTCAGGCGTTGTCACTGGGCCAGGGATCATTTAAAATGGAGTGTGGCAAAATGGAAGACTGTTCTGTGGTCATACGAGTCACGATTCGAAGTTCTTTTTGGAAATCTGGGACGCCATGTCATCCGGGCCAAAGAGGACAAGGACAACCCAAGTTGTTATCAACGCTCAGTTCAGAAGCCTGCATCTCTGATGGTATGGGGTTGCATGAGTGCGTGTGGCATGGGCAGCTTGCATGTCTGGAAAGGCACCATCAATGCCGAACAATATATTCAGGTTCTAGAACAACATATGCTCCCATCCAGACGTCATCTCTTTCAAGGAAGACCCTGCATTTTTCAACAAGATAATGCCAGACCACATTCTGCATCAATCACAACATCATGGCTGCGTAGGAGAACGATCCTCAGTTCCATGCTTCACTGTGGGAACTGTATTGGACACCTGAAGGACTCTGAGATGGTGAGAAATAAGATCCTCTGGTCTGATGAGACCAAGATAGAACTTTTTGGCCTTAATTCTAAGCGGTATGTGTGGAGACAACCAGGCACTACTCATCACTTGTCCAATACAGTCCCCACAGTGAAGCATGGCGGTGGCAGCATCATGCTGTGGTGGCATTTTTCAGCTGCAGGGACAGGGTGACTGGTTGCAATCGAGGGAAAGATGAATGCGGCCAAGTACAGGGATATCCTGGACAAAAACCTTCTCCAGAGTGCTAAGGACCTCAGACTGGGCCGAAGGTTTACCTTCCAACAAGACAATGACCCTAAGCACACAGCTAAAATAACGAAGGAGTGGCTTCACAATAACTCTGTAACTGTTCTTGAATGGCCCAGCCAGAGCCCTGACTTAAACCCAATTGAGCATCTCTGGAGAGACCTAAAAATGGCTGTCCACCAACATTTACCATCCAACCTGATAGAACTGGAGAGGATCTGCAAGGAGAAATGGCAGAGGATCCCCAAATCCAGGTGTGAAAAACTTGTTGCATCTTTCCCAAGAAGACTCATGGCTGTATTAGCTCAAAAGGGTGCTTCTACTAAATACTGAGCAAAGGGTCTGAATACTTAGGACCATGTGATATTTCAGTTTTTCTTTTTTAATAAATCTGCAACAATTTCAAAAATTCTTTTTTGTCTGTCAATATGGGGTGCTGTGTGTACATTAATGAGGAAAAAAATTAATTTAAACGATTTTAGCAAATGGCCGCAATATAACAAAGAGTGAAAACTTGAAGGGGGTCTGAATACTTTCCGTGCCCACTGTAAATGATGTCTGCTGTCCCACATGGGTTATACTAATAAACGATGATTTGCTTTCAAAAGCCAATAACATAAATTCAGTGTATTTAGCAATAAACTATGCGGTTTTATTTATTCTGCTGTGTGTTTTACTGATTATGTATCTCTCTATAATAATAGGGAAATGTACCTTGTCCTTTGAAGCATTGAAACACTAAATAAATTTTATGTTGGTATTAACAAATGGAGCAGCTCATGCCATTGCCGGTGTAAACAATCTGCACATATACTTCGTTTTTGCATCAATGTCTGCTTGTGCTGGCAGTGCTCACACTTCTCACAGTCCCATATGTGTAACTCTGGAGGCGTGTGTGGTCCCCTTCCTCGATCCACAAATACTGAACTGCATGTGAATATTGGATGGTAATTCTGTTTTCCTGTGGTATTGAAAGGTATCAAGTATTGAAAAATTTCACTGGAACTGGTATCGAACGCGGGTGGCACGGTGGCGCAGTGGGTAGAGCTGCTGTCTCGCAGTTAGTAGACCCAGGTTTGCTTCCCGGGTCCTCCCTGTGTGGAGTTTGCATGTTCTTCCCGTGTCTGCGTGGGTTTTCTTCCACAGTTCAAAGACATGCAGGTTAGGTACATTGGCGATAAATTTTCCCGGGTGTATGTGTGCGCGCGTCCTGCCCTGAGTTTGTTTCCTGCCTTGCGCCCTGTGTTGGCTGGGATTTTTGTATCATGACATCTCTAATTCAGTGTACGTTGTTTTTGATCTAAACCCTCCAAAGCTTTGTAGCAGTAGAAGAGTACAGATCAAAGTATTACAATTAAATTTGATTGAAACCTCCATTTACACTGGATTTGCTACAGGGTGAAATTATTTTTATATCACAAATTCCCTTTATTCCTTCTAATTACCTGTTTCAATTTAAAAGATTACAGTATCCTCTAAAACTGTGTTTTGCAATGACCATCAACAAAACCAAGTCACTAGCAAAAGCAAAAATTGATCTACAGCAGGAATGTTTTACACATTGGAAACGTTATGTAACATGTTTAAAAATAAGGAGCTCCAGTGAATTGGCAATATTACCCATTGGGGGAGAAACACAAGAAATATTGTATACAGAAATGTACTTGGTTAATTATATGGTACTTCTGATATATCTGATTAACCAACTGCACTTTAACCAAGGCCCACTGCCTTAGGAAATTCACAATTACTTTGATAATCATAATGATTATGATCAAAAATCATTAAATAAAATGAATGTGCGACTCCAGTTAAATGAAAAATGTTAGTTTTCTCCAGGTTTGCCACTTGACAAAATACTGCCATGTTACATTTCTGATTATTATGTTTCAAACCTTTAAACACACACACACACACACACACACATATATATATATATATATATAATTGCTACTCTACAGGATTACTGTAAAAGCTATTTATTTTTAATTATATATTTTTTTACTTGTGCTTGCTTTTATTAAAAAAGGAATGTATTCACAGTTTTGTTTATATTTTTGTGCACAAATCAAAACATATGCAGCGTAAGTTGATAAATATGTATAATGTTATTTTTTTTAAAAAAAGGCATTTGAAAGAACCATAGGTTAGACCTGAGCTTTCAATTCTGATTTAAAAAAATCATTATGGCTATTTAATCAAGGGTCGTGATGTACCAAAATAAAATTGACAAAAATACAAATATAACTAGTCTTACAGCACAAGTGTAAAGTCAATGAAGCAATATTTCCCTTTCTTTCCAAAATGGCAACAGGATATTTCTTCTACCTAACTTGCCAGCTCTCCTAACAGTGAGACATTAAAGTTGAAATGGTTAGCACTCATCTGCCGATTGATTAGTGAAACCATCACACTTTTACAGAATGTCCAAAAATGTGCATATAATCATATTGTAATTTGAAAAGTAATTTTTGTATTAAAAGAGAAGTGTAACTTTACTACTTTCTTAAAATAATTTATGCATACTTTTTTTTTTAAAAAAATAGCAATTTTCACAGTTGCATGTTGTAATTCGTGCCCTGAAGCCTATAGTGTATATTAATTACAGTTACTGGCACATTACATTTACACCATTTGTAAAAGACAGCAAAGAAATGCACATAATAAAGACAATTGATTGTTGAATCATTAGTGAATCCTCCCAACCTCACTCCCACCTCCCACACACAAATGCATATGAAAAATTATTATTTTTTAAGAAGCAGAAACAAAAAAATATAAAAGCCTTTAAGCACTTCTTCATCCATAATAAGTAGCCAAAACATTTTCATTCATGCTTTACTTGATTGGTAATACATTTAACCACAATCTGGTTGAATCGAAAACAAATCCTGCCATCTCAAATATTATAATTCTACATTTCAGGACTGCTAATTTAACAAAATTTTAAACTGACGGTTAGTGTGATATTACTCATTCAATCCAACTGCCAACTGTTAGAGGCGTATGCTTTAAAAGATCTTAGAGAGTCAGAAGTTATTCAGACCACACACAGAACCCAAACCTGGACAGACTACCAACACATCACTTGAAATCAACTGCGCTGACTAGCAGTTAACCTAAAAGCTTCTCCTTTTAAAGTGGAAGGAAATCTACGTGAAAACAAAGAAAGTACATAGTTTACAAACGGCGCTGCAGAGCAACTTCACTACCTGCTGTCTTAATGGGGCATCCTGTACGTCAACACTGCATATTAAAATACTAGTTTCAAAGTTGCTCTTTTGATTTAACTTGAAAAAGAATTGTGAGGGAAAGTGAACTTTTACAAAATGCCTGTGTCAAAACAGAACTCCATATACATTTTAACAATCGTGCATTATTAAATAATTTACACACCTCTGATAAAAACATACATACATACAGATATAAGAAGTATGGAAGGGAAGCCGAGTATCGAAATGTTTACATTCCCCACTAAAAATGATCGTTTCTGCATATGCAGTTGCCAGCTGCTGTCTCGAAGATGTTTTGAAATTAATTCCATAAGTGAGATATTAACGCCAATACCTGAGCTTGCCGGTAATCCTGAACCTTTGCCAGTTGATCTGCGAAATGTTTCAACCCGTATCTCAGATTTGGTGTCTCGGTGTCCCCATAAACGTTCATCTCTTTCACTAGCAGGTCGGCTTTGTCCCGTAGCCTCGCTGTTTTACGGGCATAGGCACCGAAAAGCTGGCAGAGCTCCCCAAAGTGTTTCTCCACATTTGTCACCATTTCTTGAATCTGCTTAGTCTGGTTGTCTCTGTATGGATACCAGAAGGCAAGACATGATGATATACATAATCTGTGATGTTCTTTTCAATTTCAATCATGTTATTTTGTTCAACAGAGCTATACATTTACAGCGTGTTAAAAAAAATCACAATAATTGTTCTTAATGAACAAAACAAAATGTTAAGGGATCTTAGTCTTGAACAGTAAAACACACGTATCGAGGGCTTCGGCAATATCATTTGAACATTACCTCTAAACATTCGATACTAAGAAACAGGCTACAGTTTATTTATGTAACAAATAATGTAGAAAATTCACTTTTTTATTTATATTACCTAACACGAACATCTGCGAGAATACTCATGACGTCGCGTCTTCAAGTATTCAAAAAAAAAAGCCTCCTTCTCCTCCTCCTCCTCCTCCATGAGTTTCCACCGACAACTTCCGGAAGCCGAATCCGTGAGCACGCCGACCGTTTCCATGGTTTTGACGCTGGCGTCAGTTGCGTTCATGTGCTGAGCCTGCTGTGTAGTACTCTGTAGTACGAGTCATACTATCTTTTATAAAAATTGAGATGATAAGGTTTTGATATTAGTCCTCATTTTTTCAGTTTGGGGGCATATGAAAAAATGACAGAATGAAGAGCACTAGTTTTGAAATCATGTGGCTGTTGTTGCCTTTCTAATAAATTTAATACTGACATGTTCTGATGAAGATGTAATGCCTGCTTTTAAAAGAAATGCTTTAAGACTGTGCTATGTTATTATGGCTGGCCCCACAGCTAAGCGTTGAAGTAAGTCACATATCCAAGGAATTTAAGGAATATTCTCGTATATATAATTGTTCTTTATACAGCTTCCAATTAATCCAAAATGCTGCTGCAAGAATTATTACAAGAACAAGAAAATACAAACACGTAACTCCAGTTCTTAAATCCTTGCACTGGCGTCTGGTTAAGTTTAGGGCAGATTTCAAAATCCTACTTTTAACATATAAAGCCTTAAATGACCAAGGTTCCACTTACTTATCTGAACTTATCATTATTTACAAACCAGAGTGCACATTAAGATCTCAAGATGCTGATCTAATTACTGTTCTAAGGTTTAATAAAATAACTGTGGGAGGTCGAGCTTTTAGTTACAGGGCCCCAAAACTGTGGAATGGTCTGCCTGCTACTATAAGAGGCGCCACTTCAGTCTTAGCTTTAAAATCCTGGCTGAAGACTCACTACTTCAGTTTAGCATATCCTGACTAGAGCTGCTGATTAACTGTACAAAGTGCATTTCTGTTGTTAGTCATTAGCATTAAATCATAAGTAACAAGATATTTATAATTTGTTACTAACCCTCACCTATTCCTTTTCTCTTCTCTGTACTCACATATGGCACTTAGTGCTACTGCCCTAATGCTGAGTTGTTTGTCTGCCTAAGGAAAAGTCATCTCTGATAGAGGAGCACTGGAATCATTGAGTAGAAGGGTCAGCTGTAGAATGGCCAGTAGTGGGGAGGTAGCTTGAAGGCCGAGGTCACAAGAACTCTTAAAAATTGGAATCTTATTATGTGATATAATCTATTTTGCGCTGTACTTATACTATTACTATTGTACTGATGTATTGTATTGAGTATTACTTGTGTTTTGTTTTGTGTATTGTATTTACTCCATTTTTTGCTACCCACTGCACACCCAACCTACCTGTAAACAGGTCTCTCTCTGAATTGCCTTTCCCAAAATTGTTTCCATTTTTTTCCCTACATGGGTTTTTTTGGGAGTTTTTTCTTATCTTCTTAGAAAATCAAGGCTGGGGGAAGGTCAAAAACGAAGCACTTTAAAGCCCATTGCAGCACTCCTTGTATGATTTTCTGCTATGCAACAATAAATTACATTGCATATACATTTAGGCCCGGTACACCGTGCCCTGCTTATCGCTTTTCCTTTCAGCTGAGGTGATATCCAGTGGTGTAGCAGACACCTCTGCAACAGGCCCCTCATCACCCTCATCAGAGCACCCTCTTCAGACTTCCACAAAGCCCTACATAAAAAATATATATATTTAAATGTTGAAAATAGAAAAAAATATTTGGGTATTTTTAGGTTAAAGAAAACTGTGAGAAGTCACAATGTTGCATCATGTGACATTAAAGTATTGTCAATCTGTCTGTCTATCTAATTATCTGTCTATCTACCAGGAACAGACTATAATCTTTGAAATATACAAAATTTAATGAATAGACGACAAAGACTTGCATCATTATAAGAAAAAGAAAATAAGTAAGTGCTTCTCAAAGCAAGGAATTGGCACAACAAGCCTTTCCTATACTATAACTAAGATAACATAATACCTCTAAATGTTCTAAACAGAGATTATACATCAGGCAAATGGAATGTCATGACGAGTTTAACAGAAGAGGCTTCTTCTCCTTGTCCCCCTTGCCCACCTCTTCCATTACAGATGACCATAAACCTATTATGAAGATGTGCAGAGCAAACTGACAGCCCAGATCAAGGTAGAAATCACAGCATGCAGTATTTGAAAAGAAATTGTAGATAATAAAGTTGGATTCTCAAAATGTTTCAAATTTTAACTTCACATTAGTTTTCTCTTTAATTGCAATAAGCTGGTCACACACAGCACATGTTTAAAAAAAGAAAACATTTGTTTGAGTAGTAACTGACTTCAGCAGACAGGCAGGCAGGTTTGAATATTGACTTTAATATCTCACTTATGGAAATAACTTCTGGGGACTGGTGACAAAAAAAGTGTTAAATTTAGGAAATTGTCAATGGTTTCCTGGAATCCCATTATTACAGGTCTGAGTTTGCTGTGTTTTTTTTTTTAATTTTGCAATTTTTATTTTGATGAATAGCAGAGATCAAGTTTCAAGTGTGATGATTTGGTTTATTTAATTTGTGGAATAGTTATTGTCATTGCTGTGTTGTTGATAGCAAATATTACATTGTTAAGCCACTTCGGACAACCAATTGCATTTGATTTTTGAAACCAAAAAATGCCCAATTACCACTGTTGCTCCATTCCTATTTTTTCACTTATGTGACACACATCTGATGTACCTGAAGAACTGTGATTACAAAAAAAGAGAAGAAATCAAAACTTTACAAAAAGGGTTTATACTGTTCTCATAACAACTATTTAGCATTAAAATCAGTCTCATCACAGTCTCACCACTCCTTTGGACCATGTGTTTCTTTGTACAACGCCAGAAGTAATAAAAGCGTGCAGACCAACAGCTCTGGGGCCTCATGCATAACGGCGTGCGTAGAATTCGCACTATAACATGACATAAGCACAAAAGCGAAAATGTGCTTATGCACAAAAAAATCCAGATGCATAAGTCTGTGCATTTGCCAACTTCCTCGTTTTTCCACTACATAAATCCCGGTCAGTGTGAAAAGTAATGCATGTGCACATGCTTGCTGTCCCACCCCGTCTCCTCCCAGAATTACGCCTCTTTGAATATGCAAATCAATATAAATAGCCCTTAAGATCAGCCTTCTGTGAAAAGATAATGGCAAAAGTATGAGGGAAAATAGAAGAATTTCAGTGAATACCAAGTGGAGGCAAGGAAAAACTTACTATTTGTTGGTTTAAACAGTAGTATAAACAATAAAAGGAAGTTGATTGAGTGACACAGCGTGTTGGAGAAACTCGAAAGCTCAAGTTCAAAAAGTTGCACAGTGCCCGAAATAAAAAAGAAGTTGTCACATATCAAAGTCGCCGTGAAAAGGTGAGTCGTAGCTCACTGTCTGAGTGTCATATGAAAGCTTTTTAGGGAACAGAGAACAAAAAAGGCACACAGTGGGGAAAAAGCACAAAATGTCAACTTTAATCTCGAAATTTCCACTTTAATCACATACTTTAATTTGCCATTAAAGTAGAACATCATAAACTTCATCTTAAAACCGTTTAATTTACTAGTTTATCAAATCCCATCGTAACTAAAGTAGCACGTTAATTGCTTTGTTTTGTATTTGATCTTCTATGTGCTCTATGTGTATGAATCACTACGTGCTTCCGGGCTTTCTCTTCCTCCAACAGGACACAGAATTTATTACATTCGTAATATTACAGCTCTCTGAATAATTACAATACTGAGAAGTGTACGTGACATAATTTTCATGATGATAGGAGTTAAAGCATGTTATTAAACATGGGAACACGGTGGAGCAGTGATTGTTCATGTCTCACGCAAGATGCTTGCTGCGTCATGCGTGACCTTCGATGAAATATTTTATTACAGAAGTACTGTCTCTTTCAAACGTACTAACCCCCAATTCCTGTCCTTACTTTTCTTTCTCCAAATACCCAATCGCCACACAATCAGCTCTGTAATAGATGTTAAGCCATCTGTAAGCTTAAAATGCCGATTCTTCAAAACTTTCAAGGAACATTGAAATATCTTTGTAATGTTTAATTATTCTATCCATCTATCCTTCTAGTGTCACGCCAACCACAGCAAGAATACAGCGCGAGACAGGAACAATCCGTGAACGAAATTCCAGCTCCTGGCTAGCACTGCAGCACTGTGCTGCATTGTATCTTAAAATGATATCGACATCATATGTAAATACGCGATTTATAAAGTGGCTCAGGTTGTGCAATGTTATAACTGTAAATCAAGACAGTTCTACAAGGAGCACTTGATGGACTGATGGACAGTTCTACAAGGAGCACTTGATGGACTGATGGAGTGCATTTAGAGTTCTTGGGATGAAACTGTTTCTGAACCACGAGGTCAGTACAGGAAAGACTCTGGTGTTTATCGGATGAAAGCAGTTCAAATAGCAAATGGCTGAGACAGCGTGTGCTTGATGCTATATACCAATAATTCTCTTTCTAATTGGCTGCTGTACAGCTGTGATTCACACTCAGATACAGTGATATAAATACTCCGAGTGGTGCAGTGAGAGTAATATGGAAAAAGATGATCCGATGTGGCAACCCCTACGACAGGGGGACCGTGGAAATGAGCATGGCTTTACGCCAAGATTAGGTTTTATACATCGCGATTTGAATGTGGAAATGTTCTTACGCAACATTTCTGTGCATACGCACCATTTATACATGAGGCCACTGATTTTTCATTTCCTTGTTCTCTTCTTTGCCATCACAAGCTTACAAGTTCACAGATATCCTGTACAGAAACAATGTGAAGTAGCACAACAGCCAACATCTGTATGACAAGATTGGTTTATTGTTTTGGACATGTTAAGAATAGGCATCTGTATTCATATCAGATTAGGATCAGTCACAAATTATTTTGAGCAAACATAAAGATAAAAAATAAAATCAGTGATGAAGCAAAAATCAGCATAGATTAACTGTTAGCTGCAGTCTGAGCATAGCTTTAAAAGACTCATGCTTCATTAGGCAAAGGTTGTTTTATGCTAAACAATAGCATCCCAAAAAAAGTTAAATGTGTGAAAATGCTAAATAATAATCAAAGTTTAATTGCAAAATGTTTTTTTTTAGTGAGGGGCACTACCTATACTATTGCCAGGTGGACCCATAAATTTTGTGGTGCACCAGTGATGATATCTTGCTACCTCCTGCAAAATGCTTTTACCTTCTGTTCTATGACCATATTAATACTATCTCACTACCTCTTTTCCATGTGTTTTTAAAGGGCATTATGGTTGACAGAGGGTTTTGGATACCCAATAGCTAATGATACAGCACTGAATAGCATAGGCCAGCAAAGCACCCCTAATTTATCCTTAAAGTGACTGAATACTTTCTGTCACATATTCCTTAGATAGGTGCTCAAACACTCACCATCACCACACAAACACTTTGAAAATGCACAAAGGGTAATGATTTTTGACCATGTTCAGTAATTTGATATGCAAAGGAAAACTAATTCCAAAGATTTTCCAAAAAACAGCATGGCAACTCATGTTAATGCCTTCTTTCATCCCTGGGTGCATACATGTGTTTTAATAATATATCAAATGACATTTCTGCTGAAGTGGGGCTACATCTTCACCTGGTTACTAAACAAGCAATATTTTATGTGATGGCTGGTTCCAAGTTGCATCTTGCATAATTATTTGTGTATAATTGACTTCCCATTCACACTGAAATACCCAAGCACTGGTCACCTTTGTTGCCCAATAGCTTGAATTACCTTGCTGCAACCTCTTATAAGTACAGTATGTGTATCAGCCTGTAAAATACAGTTTTAGAGAGCAGTGCTGCACTTGCCACAGTGGTCAGAGTCTTCTTGATTGCACAGAAATTTCTGTAGTGTCTCAGCTTTCAAACATATGTTGTAGTCTCTTAGTATAGTTTATCTAAAAACAACAGTACCTTCCTTAACACAGAAGTTGCAGTCTGCCTCAGTATGTATATGGGTAGAGTGTTATATTCTATGTGTGTTTAAGTCTCAGTTATGGATTCAAGCTGTTTCACTGCCTGTCTCTGCTTCAGTGAACTTTCATTTTTATGCTTTCTACTGTATATTAAACTTTCAAACAAATAATGCTTCAACATTTAAAGTTACACAATTTCAATCCATTTACTGTATTTTTGGAAATTCTTCAATGCCTGTTTCCCATGCTGAATTATCAGCAATGCTCTCATTCAGAATTTTACATTTCCTTGGACACCTTTGCTTCACTGTTGAACACCTTGTTTGGTTACAGCATAAAGTACCAGAGAGGAATGAATGAAACAAAATGGACCTTTTAAATAAGGCTGCTGGGAAGCTGCTTAAAGGAATACCAGTTTTATTCCATTTTCAAAAAATAAAACAAAATTTGTCATTAACGAAAAAATAATTTCTTTAAATAAAACTAAATAAAAATGAAAAAATGTATGAAAATGAAAACTGAACTAGATGGCCAATTTGTCATTGCCACCTCAGAAATACAATATAATAGTAAAACTATTTTGTTCTTGCACAGCACCAGTCATCAATTTTAGGCGCAAAGTGCCACAACAACTCTCAAGGCAAGATGTAAGAATAGATTTCAACACTTACTAAATACAGAACTACTACACATTTAAGGATACAGGCTTGTTCAAATACATCAAAACAAAATAGAAACTCCATCCATCTCCTAACTACAGGGTCGCAGGGGTCTGCTGGAGCCAATCCCAGCCAACACAGGGCACAAGGCAGGCAGGAAACAAACCCCAGTCAGGGCACCAGCCCACCACAGGGCACACATACACACACCCACACACCAAGCACAATTTAGAATCGCCAATTCACCTAACCTGCATGTCTTTGGACTGTGGGAGGAAACCAGAGTACCCAGAGGAAACCCATGCAGACACGGGGAGAACATGCAAACTCCATGCAGGGAGGACCTGGGAAGTGAACCCGGGTCTCCTAACTGCAAGGCAGCAGTGCTACCACTGCACCACCGTGCTGCCCCAAAGTAGGAACTAATTAGCAAAACTAACAACAATATCTGTCCATCATCAAAATGTAGAACCACTGCCAGAATGTAGAAAATGAGCCGCAGACAAAGTCCTGGAGACCTTGGCCAACAAGCTGTCTCCCCACTATTGGCTATTCTACAGCTGAGTCAGTGCTGGGCCAGTCGGTGTGATGAAAGGACCCTTCTACCTGATTATTCCAGGAAAAGCAGAGAAACAGAATGGGTGAGGGTTAGTAACAAATTATAAATTTCATATTACTTATGATTTAGTGCTAATGACTTACAACAGAGATGCAGTTTGTACAGTTAAACAGCAGCTCTAGTCAGGATATGCTAAACTGAAGTAGTGAGTCTTCAGCCAGGATTTTAAAGCTGAGACTGAAGTCGCGCCTCTTAGGTGTTGCATGTTTCTTATTAAGTGAATGATCTGAGCTTTTGCTATAGCAGATGTTCTTTATTTAATGTAAATATTATGCTTGTAGACATGCAGTATATGCATGGAAAATTTTTCATCTCTATTTCTGCTATTATTGTTATTTACACAGTTCAAGTAGTAACATCAACCATATTTCAAAAAGTAAGTAAAGTAACAATTCTTTAAAAAAAAATCCAAATAAATGTAGAATAAGAGTATATGTGTGCGGTTATCTTACTGCTCACAAAGGGAATCTCAAAAATAAAAACATAACTTTTTTTTTAATTAAATGACCACTTGCTTAAACTTGTTGCAGATTAAGGTAACAAATGACATCAGAGCATTCTTGTTATTTGATTTTGAATTTTTTCATTATACTAAAAGTCTTGAACTGTCACAATATCCAGAGAAAACTGAGTTTTGCCACAGAGAGTGAAATTGTATGTATTACGTTGGTATGTACAACATTAATAATATACATTTTGACAACTATAAAGAGAACTGTTTTTACATTTTCATAACAGTGTCCATGTGGACATTTTTGGTAAGTAATAGGTAACAAAAACTAAAAGTTAATTGCTGAAAAACCTTAAATAAAAATTAAAAAGTAAAAACAAAAATTAAAAACATGCTAAAGCTAATAAATATTTTAAAATTAGAAAATCCCTAAGAAATACCATCCATCCATCCATCCATTACCCCACCCGCTATATCCTAACTACAGGGTCACGGGGTTCTGTTGGAGCCAATAAGAAATACTCCACCCAAAAATGTTTTTTTATGTGTTGCTTACACAATGTAGTTTGTATTAATGGCAGAGAAAAAAAATGTCATGTTTTTATACAGAACAAGGGCAAAAAATTATGATATAAGAGAACCCAGTGGTGACCAATGCTGTGCAATGGCAAACGATGTGAAAACATCTGTGGAAAAAAAATTCTCATGTGGCTCATGTCACATAATCCACTTTTCTGTTATCAAGTATGCTCATCATGTGCAAATGCCTGTATTTCTTTGATACATTTCATAAAAATGAACATCCATATATTTAATCTATGCTTTTGAATTGAAGGTTTGCCCTTCCCACTCATTCATTAGTTAAGAGTTCTATCTTCAGTTCAAAATTTTACACTTTCTCATCCTACTTTCTTTTTTCACTGTCGGAAATGGCTACCACATGCTTTAGTAAACAACAACACTGTGTTGTCATTTAAAAGAATAAGAGGGGTTTCGTTTTACGGCAAATGCCTTTCATTCCTTTTGTATTCATCTTATAAACAATGTGTTTGGTTCTGTGTTTACTTATACTCTTTGGCTTAATTTTTCATTGTTTACTTCATACAAATTTTTAACAACAACATTTATTTATATAGCACATTTTCATACAAAAAGTAGCTCAAAGTGCTTTACATAATGAAGAATAGAAAAATAAAAGACACAGTAAGAAAATAAAATAAGTCAACATTTTACAACTTTGTTTCATTCTACCAAAGAACCAAAAAGATCACAGTATTTACTATCTAGTAACTTTGGATGCTTCTTTGCAGGCAGCTGTAGGGGTCGAGTTAACAAAGTAGTATTTTATCCTTACTTCTAAAATGGCCAGTTAAGAAGGGCTGTTGGCATCACATGAAAAAGTAGTAGTGCATTACATACATACATTGTAAAGATGGTTGTTAATTGTTACGATTCAATGTTTTTGTTAAATGCACTACTTTATAATCTGGTTAGATGTTTAAATCCAGACAATATTTTTTTGCCCATTAGTAAATTTTGTTAGTACAACACTTTTGTTATCTCTGATTATGCCTCTCTGATCATTGAGCTTAAATCCCTGTGCCCTACTCACTCATCTTGTAGCTGGAGTCTTAATATCCTATCATTAGCTGATAAGAACTGTACAGAAGTCATATCCAAGTAAACCCCAGGAATACTCTGGGAAATTCTGAAAGCATTTTTAAGAGGATAAAATATTTCATATCTTTCTCACAAAAATAAATTGGAAACCAAGAAGGCGTTTGAGTTAATCAGCAAAATTACCAGAATAGAATACTGGTCTCCAAATGAGGCACTTTATATAAAAGACAGGTTTTAAAATCAGAAGTTAACCTCTTGAATAATAAAGAAATGGAATTGCTCATGTTTAAAATGTGACATCATTATTATGAGCCCGCAGAGAAGGCCAATAATATTTTAGCCAAACAAATCCATAAACACGAAGTCCGCAATGCAAAAACAGCACAAAAACAGACAAAAACATTGACCATAAAAACATCACCCACACATTTACAGAGTACTGTGAATCCTTATATTGTACCTAGTCTAAAGAAAATAAGATAAAATTTAATAAGTTTTTTAATTCATTACAGATACACAGCTAGATACTCTTAGTGCTGTGGTAACAGATAAACCTCTGACAGTCTAAGAATTACTAAACACTATAAACCCACTTCAAAATGGTAAAGCAGCCATCCATGATGGCTACCCAGTGGAATTTTATGTAAATAATTCAAATAAGTTAGCTCCACTATTATTAGCAATGCTTATAGAAACTAAGGACAACACACTTCTAACTCAAACTTTTCAACAAGCATTAATAACCATTTTTCCTAAGAAAAATAAGGACTTACTACAATGTGCATCATACAGACCAATCTAACTCCTGAATAATGATGTTAAGAAACTTTCCAAAGTTCTAGCTAGAAGGATTAAGAAAATATTACTACATGCAGATGGCATGGTGCTGTATACATCTAACCCACAAAATGCTATGCCAGCAGTCATAAAAGCATTTGCAGATTTTCAAAAGATATATGGACTCAAAATCAATTTGAATAAGTGTTTCCTTTATCCATTGAACTCTCTAAACACAATATTAGACTGGAAACCTTACCGCTTTATCTTAGCAGATTGTTTAAATATCTATTAATCTAATCTAATCTTATTTATTTATTTTTCCTACTATTAAAGTTTTACTCTGTTGGCCTAGCTCTCTTTCTCAGGGGTGGGGGTTGATTAGTTTCAAACCTAGTTTTGTAAAACTTGACTTGCTTGTATGGAATTTTATTTGATTTTAATAAATTCAATAAAATTAAAAAAATATATATCTATGGGTAAATATCACAAGTAAATATAAAGCTCTTTTTCAACAAAAATTTGCTGTCTGCATGGAATAAATTAAACAAAATGTGAATAGATGGTCTATATATTGTCAGACATGCAAGCTTGGGGTGTGCCTTGTGGGGGTGGGAATGGTTAAAAATACAGGGGACAGTTTGAATGTAACACCTGCTTTAACCTGATTTCTGTTTGTCCTAGAGAGAAAGAGGACTTATCCAAGAAACTCTGATGTAACCTCCACTCAACGTTCCAGCTCTTCTGCCTCCATAAAAACCATCTGGCCTGAGAGGAAGTCAACAGTTGTGACCTGAAGCTCATGAAAGACGAAAATCTACCAAATTGCTAGTATGTTTCACGTCAATAGAATTTTACTAACAATGTTATTTTCTTTCCAAAGTTTCTTTTTTTAACAATAAAATCATTATACATGAGATGACAGCCAGCCTAACTATGGCTCCACTGTGTTTTTGCCATTGTGTTTCTAAATTAATTAGCCATTCAAATAGCTTGTCTCATCTCCTAACCCGCTGTCTTGCCTTGCAGCTTTGTGAATGGCCCAGTGTCACTGCTTCTATTGCTATATATATGAAACTGCTCACATTGAGACCTAATGGTGAAATCCTCTGCATATTTTGTAAATAAGGCATCTGTTGCTGTGTTTTAAAGATTGAAATGTTTACAACTGTTACTAAAGAAATTGTATTTGTGTTTTAAATTGCTTTGTGAAAACACTCACTGAGGCAAGGTACAATATAAAATAATTATTTAATACAAATTTTGCATCTGATTTTTACACTACTTTTCTATAGAAAATGTTAATTGCAAGTATATTTTTAATAGTGATCACTCTGAAAGGAACTTTATGAAATTATCTTTGACTGTAATAGCACTTTGCAGTAATTTTTGATAGTGCTAAATATAAAGGAAGCTAAGCAAAATATAGATTCATAATATTGTTTGTTTCCTTTGTCCAGTGACTTTTGATATTGTTTTCTGTGAATTCCTCTCATGATTGTGAGATTTTTCTTAATTGCACAACAATTATAGTGATATTTATTAAAAACATTATCTAAAAAATGTTTAGCTATAATAATACTCTTAACTTTGTGTTTTATTCTTTTTTAAAATTTTTGAAGGTGCTATAGTAAATGGGCACACTGTATAATGCAGTGTACCAAATTCCAAAATAATAGTACTGAATGTAAAAAAATTACTGATAGTGCTTCCTAGACTGTAACGTTTTCTTAATTACTTGCTGTAGCATTTTGTGATTGTAGGTTTTTGAAAGGTGCTAATAGCTGACTATGAAATCACCACTGATTCCTTGCACTGTAGTTACTGATTGAGGTTGATGCAGTGGTTAGTATAGTACCTCTGCCTCACAGATCCAGTGTCCTAAGTTCAAATCCTCTGCTCAGCTGTCACATTCTCCCTCTGACTGCGGAGGTTTTCATTATTCATCCCTAAACACGTATGTGTTACATTGCTGATTTTACAGAATTTGGCTATGTATGTGTTGGTATATGTGTGAGCGGGCCCCGTGTAGGACTAGCATCCAGTCCAGAGCAGTTTCCTGCCTTGCACTCATTGTTACATGTGTATAGTCTAATCCATATGGCCCCAAAGCGAGGTAAGTGGGTCTGAAAATGTTATGTTGCATTATAACGTTTTGACAGGCCAGCACCCTGTGATATTTTGAGTTATATTGTATGTAATAACAATTCATCTTTCTGTAAGTCTCATGGATTCTTCTAAAGACTCCTGAAACCTCCTGTCTAACTATCTCTCTGTTTTATTGTATGTGAGCTTCATTTTTTCTTTATAATAAGATGGATCAATTGGCCATTTTAAGATGTTATGTTACTGCTTTCAAGGTAATACTTTAACAGCAGGAAGATGATTAGACCATACCACATACAAAAAGTGGGAGTTTTTAAAAAATGAAGTTATATTCAAAACAATGTAGATAAAGATACAATCTTAATTAATATATGGTATTATTATTAAACCAAACTATTTATTTTGTAAGTTGACTAATGTAATAGATGCATGAAAAACAAACCCTATTTAAAACTGTATAACATTTGGAGGAAGCCTGGAAAGACCTACTACAGTCATAAGATTGTTTCAATCTAGCCTGTTAGGGGACAGCAAGGCAGTCTTGAAAGTATTCAGTCTGTGTATACTTTTATCATAGAGAAGACCAAGATTGTTACAGACCTGCATGGTCTGTATTTTGATTTACTTTTAATTATTTTATGTATTAAAGCATCATGATGTATGCTTGCTAGAATTGTTTCCTGATATTATGTTTTTGCAGAAATTAGGTTCTTGTTTTCCATTTATTTTTGTGAAGTTGTAATATTCCAGTGTCCAAGGAGGTTTATATAGTTATTTCTGTTTAATCACTGTAGTAGTAGTAGTAGTATTGTCACATGTACAAAATACAGTGAAATTATTACTGGCACGTATGACCAACGTATAATACATAACCACTGTCTAGAATCATGATACATGTATTACAGGTTTATTTAATAGAAAATACAAATCAGCTTACCTGATGCACTCTTTACCCCTATTTATATATATTTGAGAACAGACATACAGAATAACCCTTTTTAATATAAGTCTGCAAATACCTTTAGTTCTGTTTCACAAAATAATCTTTTAAGATCCCAGACAATTTTCCAACTGTTTTTCAAATTCTCAGGTTTATCATTATCTTTTGAAGCAGGAAAAAAACATTCAAAACAGACATATTTAAAAATATCTTCTACTGAATATATTCAACCCTATACAGTCTTCCACAACATTTTCTCTTTCACATCTTGTGATGGTGCATACTTTTCTTGGTGCTGTATAAAATAAACATTGATAATATTTGTGTGCTGCAGTGGACTAGCACCGCTGCCAGGGTTCCAGATGATGCTGCTAACTTAGACAGGGATTTTTTAACCTTTTTTAAGCCAAGGCCTCCCAAAATGTTGTACTACCTGGTCGGGGCCTTCCATTATATAAACCTAATGGTGCTGGGAATTATCTAGGTTATTATTTTCTGCTAATAGCAGTTTCACAGTATGAATGTGGATGATAGTCTTTAACCTCTCTACCCTTGCATTTAGGAATTTCAGCAAATGATTATTGATTGTTTTTCCTGTGGGTCTCTATTTTTTTATTTCCCATGTATATACCAAATGCATTTTAGTGAATGAATTGTAATGTAAAAACAGTGGTATGATTTGATATGGAATAATAAAATGTCCTTTCCATAATTTAAATGTACAAATAGTATAAGGTCAAATAAGAATCCAGCTCAAAAGCTGAAGAAAAGTAACTTATGGTCTAACAATGAGGAAAATAACCCACAAATGGGACCCAAGTCAATGAGGTCAAGCAGGTTGAGCCTGCTTCAGGGCTGTGCATGTCTTCTTCTAATTTCAACCTTTTCCTGTATTTATTTTTTAATATATTAGGGGGCTTCACCCCCTGCTCACTTCCCTCGCCAACCTCCTCCGGCCTGTGCTACACACCAGCCACTTTATGTCTCTGCCGCTCATGTATGTAGATTTCACTTTCACCAAACAACAAATCTTTTAATTCTCACAGATATGCCTCTTCATTGGGAAGAAAACATTACTTTTCTCTGATGGCAACATGAATTAGACGATCTACAAGTCTCCGAGTTAAAGTTTAAATCTGAACAATATATTCAATTTCTTTTTGCTGTTCTGTTATTTCACTGAGTAGTAATTTCTGTTTGCTTGCATTTTTTTTTTGAGACTTTTGAATTTTAGTGCTTTCATTATCTCTAAACTGCTCTGCAGGTGTATCACACCAACGTTTTTGAATTCATTACAACGTTCTACTTTGTCATCTATTCTTTCTCTTTTATTTCCTTCCCCGGGCGTGGTTAAATCTCTTAGCACAAAGTCTTGTTTTCATGGGACGTGAGAGTATCTCTCTGAAAAAGTCACATCTTGTCCCATAAAAAGTCTTGTCTTGTCCCAGGATTGTTTTATTGTAACAGAGAAATGATGAAGGTTACAAAACGTTAGAGACTGTGTCCAAAGCAAAGGCTTTCTGCTGTTTATTAATATTACAAACACTAAAATGAAATTTTAGATAAGTGCATATCATTTTTAATAATTGTTAACATTTGTCTTTCTAATTCTATAATTTTTTTCTGTACAAGTGAATGTTTAGAGTATTTAATGTATTATAGCTCCAGTCTCTCAAAGAACCTCATCATGATTTCCAGTGATGCTGTAGTGATTCAGACAATTAATTTTTGTTTTCTTAAACACAGAGATAATTGCAATCTTTTCGATACAGTTGGAGAGCAACATACATATTAAAGATGTCAAAAATCTTTCAGTTAATTGGTTGCTATAGATTTTTAAAACATCCCCTGAAATTCCATTTGATGCCTTGTAGACAATAACTCATTTTAAAGTCCTTCTTATTTAATTCACTGTACAGAAACAAAGAATGATGAATCATGTGATGCTGTATACAATGAGCTACTTATTGTCACAATAAAAATAGTCATTAAAATCATTAAGCTGATCTGCAATGGAAAATGAATTTGATATCGGACTAGGGTTTTAATTTTTTGTCTGTAAGTACTCCTAATCCCTGTCAAAGTTTGAGAGAATTGTTACAGTTGCTAAATTCTTTTTCTAGTTTGCTCTTGTACTGACATTTAGCTAGCTTGATTACTTTTCTTAGTTTGTATTTTTATTTCTTGCATGTTTCCATATCTTCATTTTGAAATGCACTGCTGTGTGCCTTTATTGAATTCCTGATGTCAGTGGTAATCAATGGTTTAATTTTAGTAAATATGTGGATTGTTGTTTCAGGCACACAGCTGTGCAAACATTTATTGATGAATCACGTTATGGCATCCAGATACTCATTTATATCTGATGAGGGTCTCTCTTCACCTGATCACCTAATCACCTTAAGCACTAAAATATTTTTTTACAAAGAATAATACTCCATTTTCTAGCATAAATCAAATCAAGTAGCACTGTGATTCACTTTAAGAAGACAACAGTAAAACAAAAGAAAATATAACAGTTATTGGTAAGAATTTCCCTGTCCAATGTAGTACACTTCATCTCTGAAGATATAGCACCACACAGTTAATTTTGTTTTTTAATTTAAGGTCCAGGTATAAGCAAGCCTAACATGCTGAAACTGATTGATTATTGTAGCTGCTAACATCGCAGATAGGTATATATTTTTTATTAAATGCAGTAGGATGCAGTGTTTTTCTGAGATTGGTGTGTAGGCTGTTCACTGTTGAAAAAGAATGCCTGCATTTGTCTTCAGTTTTCAGGCCAGGATGAATTCCATTCTGTATTTAACCTTGACATCAAGTGGTCAGAGTAGTGACCTAAATGCAAAGTTCAGGTGCTTGGTGGTTAATAAAGACATTTGCTAAAAATAGATTTGTTCAGTATTTGTTTTTTGTCTATTAAACTCGTCCAAGAAAGTTTTTCAATGTATTACTTTACATTTTACTTCCAGTTTGAGACTGATGAATTCTGTTGACATTACTTCTGTAAATTTCATTTACCAGGAAACTTTTATTGAAGATTAAATTGTGCTGCTCACAAAGTACAATCCTGAAGCAAGACAGTAACCGCACTTGTTTTGGTTTACCTGCTGCAGCACCTGCAAAGATGAGTAACTGGACCATGACTAATGCATATGATGCCCGTGCTAGGTAACCAATTACATATTATAACCTAATATCTGCAGTAAATTCTTCTAACAAATTCAAATACTAATGTGTAAGCAAGGTTGACTGGGGTCATATAGTTGATCGCCTGAAGCATTAACATATTTTGCAAAGGACAAAATTCAATATTATATCATAATACACACCAGGTAGCACTGTGACTATTCGCTTTCAGTAGACAATAGTAAATCTAAATAAAACATGACAACTTTGGCCCCTACAACTTTGGCCCCTTGCTGACAGGATGAGTAAATGAACAGCTTTAATCTAGCAAAATGACAGCTTCATACAGTCCGCAATAGTTGTAAATGAATCATTTGTGTAATGAAGGGGGCTGGACTCTATTTCCAACTACATTTCATTGCTAGCAACAATTTGGCATTATGATTTTTTACACAAGTCAATGTAAAAATATTTATATCTAAAACATTATTGAAATATTGCTTTAAATCCAACTCTAAAAAGAACTCATGGTTCCAATGTTTATATTGCTATATAAAATGTATTTTTTGTGCCAAATGAAAAAAATATGGCAAATCTACAGCTAACATGTAAACAGGCACATACATGACTTGCTAACAGTCTGGGTTGACCTCTACCAGGACTACCAGGAGTAACCATTACCATGCCTTCCAAAGTCCACCAGATTTTAGGCTTCTGCAGTGATGAAGGCAACAATGCCAAAGCATTGAGCCTCTTAACTTCTTCTTCCACTTGGGGACCTTTACCTTTTTCCCTTTGCAGATGCACATAGACACATCCCCACACTGACTTCACTGCCTACAATACATGTCATAAAATACTGAAAATAAAACATTCCTAATATACTCTATGGCTATGTATACTGATAGCAGATAAAACCTAGCAGTTTGTATGTTATAACTGTAAAATAGTAATCCATCCGAAGGAAAGATTAACTTTGATTGTTTTATTCTGAAGTTTCGATTCACCACTGGAAAATCAAGTTGTAAAATTAAAAGAACTAATCATTGCAAGCACTTTCTTTATATGTTTGGGCGACCATGTTGTCATCACTGTCTCACTCATCGAGACTGAGTGAAACAGAATTCCAATCTTGGAACTACACATCACTTAATAAAAAGTCATTTCTCATCTGAACTGTCAAAACAAACCTAAAGTAAAATTACACTAGCAAAAATAAATTGCAGGTGAATGCTCAAAGACATGAAAAACTACAAATTCAATGGGCTGATTGAGTCTAAAATTTCAGATATACATTTTCAGCCAAATGACAGATGGCAGACAAATGAAAATAGGAAATCTAAGTTAAAACATTGTAATGTCTAAAGCTTTATTGATTTTCAATTGGGATTATGTAGGTTCTCTTAAGTTATTGTACAGATAGAGGTATGGCATAACAATAAAATGAATGCTAACAAAATATTAACACTTCAGTAATGAATGCTGAATACATAATCACAAAGTAGTATACAGAAAAAAATGTCTCAAATTAGTTTTTCCGGAGGGTCTTTAAACATTTTCAGTGTTTGATTTGGGGATCGTCCATTTACTCTATTTTAGTTTGTAGTCAAACACTTGCAGGTAAGTTTTCAGGTTCTTGTTTTATCAAAAACCAGGAACCTGCTCTTTGGTTTTTTCCTCCACTATCAGGGTTTTATAAGATTAACAACTTTATACTAAGAACTGCTGTTGATGTCTATTTTTTATTTTCATAAGTAGTATCATTTTATAATGTACTGTATATGGTTGTCTTCTGCTTTTATGCTTCATTTTTATTAAATATAATTTATAAATTATTTGTGAGAGTGACCCCCCGCCCCAAGTAAGTAATTAACCATCACATTGTTTTAGGTTTGAAACTTTTCTAATCATTTTGAAGGCTTTACATTTTCCATGCAGGGATAATCAGACCAAACAGATCCAAGAAATGGTGACTAATGTGAAGAAGCACTTTGGACAATTATGCCAGTTGTTTGCTGCCTATACACGAAAAACTGCACGGTTGCGTGACAAGGCCGACCTTCTCGTAAAAGAGGTGCATTTTTATGGAGACACGGAGACACCAAATTTGAGAAAAGGGCTGAAACTTTTTGCAGATCAGTTGGCAAAGGTGCAGGACTACCGTCACGCCCAGGTAATCTCACATGTATATTTGCAACAATTAACATGAAAAACATATTTGTGATATACACTGTAATTTTATCATATCATGGGCCAGTTTCACAAACATCCACCTTCCACCGGTGAGAAAGGACTAACACTGTTGAGAAGAGCTTGTGAGGCTCTTACTTGTTTTTGTCAAAATGGGTGACACCTGCAAATATGCATGAGAATTGGTGTAAACTCTGACTGCCTCAGATGCTTTCATGTTGAATCTATATGGGTCTTACCATGATGGCATGTGAAAAGCTACTGTTTTACTATCCAACATCTGTTTATTATTTCACAATAAGCCTCAGCAGAGACAAAGGCATGTAAATAGAAGTGAATGAAAGGCAAGGAAGTGTTTCTAATATATTTACAAAGTGGGTAAGGAGGAGACAGCAAAACATTTTATTTAAAAAAATAGGTAATTTACAGATAGCAAAACATTTTATTTAAAAAATAGGTCATTTACACCCGAACCTAAGTACAAAGAGAATGGCAGTGTGCCTTATTTTTTTTAATAATATTATGGGAGATGCACTGTGTTCTTGTTCAGTAGGCCACTCAGTTACAGTGTTTGCAGTTCCCTGAAAGCCAAAGCACCATTGTATAGAATCATATTTTACAGGTCAATTGTTGATTTAAATATATTTGCAATTTTAATTTTTAAATGGTCTTTTTTTTATGGTTGCATTTAGATTTACCTTAACAGTGGTGCTTTCTATATTCCATCCATCCATTATCCAACCCACTATATCCTAACACAGGGTCACAGGAGTCTGCTGGAGCCAATCCCAGCCAACACAGGGCGTAAGTCAGAACAAACCCTGGGAAGGACACCAGCCCACTGCAGGGCACACACACACCCTGCACACACTAGAGATCATTTAGGATGCACCTAACCTGCATGTCTTTGGACTGTGGGAGGAAACTGGAGCACCTGGAGGAAACCCACGCAGACAAGGGGAGAACATGCAAACTCCACGCAGGGAGGACCTGAGAAGTGAACCCAGGTCTCCTTACTGCGAGGCAGCAGTGCTACCACTGCACCACCGTGCCGCCTGCTTTCTATATTGTGATTAGTTATGTGAGGGAGAACAGTGGAAACGAAAAATAAAACAGAAACCTTTTTGGTCTGTTAGGCATGTGGTCTTAACAATAAACTACAGAGAGGACTTTCTGCTCATGTTTGTTTCCTGCACCCCTAACCTGCATCAAACAAACTCATCTTCTTTCTGTATTGTATAACACGACCTTAGTCAGTAAAATTGTTTTAAATAAACAGTGGATTTCTTGCAATGAATATACAAATCATCTAAGACAGGAACATTGTTGGGAAGTGGCAAAGAGCAACACAAGATGCATCAGAGCTTTGCCATCAGTCAGGTGGTGCCCTACAGTATTCTTTGAAAATATGTGCAAGCATTGTTGTAGGTAGTTTTTTCTTCCCAATACTAACTCATTGTTGGTATCAGGTAAAGACTAATCTGTGATTTTTACCCACTGCTGTCATTTCATTAAAATCACTTGAATCTCTTCATTCTTATTAGTAAGGTATTCCAGGACTCTTTCTCTTTTGTTGAGTGGGTGCTGTTAAAATTTGAGTCTAGAGGTTATGCTTTTGTTTTCCCATGAATTTCATGCATATTTCATTTACTGCAATTTTCCAAAATTCATATTTATAATTAGATGACCACTCCTCTTAAAGGAATTATTTCTGAAGTGTGGTTTTCTTTCATAGGTCAGAGGTTCTCGCTTCTCACCAATCTTCTTGCAAACCTCACCAGAGACTAATGAGAATAATATGAGCTAAACTCTCAATGTTTGCTATGAAGTAACTGGTCCCTTATCTCTTCTTAGCTAATTATCCCCATCTTTCCTTACTGTTCCCAAAAATATTTTAAAACTAGGGGGCTTTGCCCCCTGCTTATAAACGCCCTGGCCTACGCTTCACAACAGCCACTTCGCGGCTCTGCTGCTCACGTATGTGGATTTCACTTTTTCCAAACAACAAATCTTTTAATTCTCGTGGATACGCCTGTTCATTGGGAAGCAACACTACTTTTCCCTGATGGCAAAATGAATTAGATGATCTACAAGTCTCCGACTTAAAGTTTAAATCCGAACAATATATTCAATCTCTTTTTGCTGTTCCATTATTTCTTTGAATGTACAAGGAAGTGGTAAGTTTCTTTGTCTGT
Organism: Polypterus senegalus; assembly: GCF_016835505.1. Lineage (NCBI taxonomy): Eukaryota > Metazoa > Chordata > Cladistia > Polypteriformes > Polypteridae > Polypterus > Polypterus senegalus. The sequence goes on from NC_053168.1 coordinate 84,536,588, forward strand.
AGTTTTCTGCTCTTATTGTGATTATTGGAGTTTTGACTTCTTGCTTTGTTTTTTAATTTTGTTTCTGGATTCTGTATTTTGACTTTGTTTGTTACTGGATTGCTTTATTGTTTAGGCAACTCCTTTTGCCTTTGTGCTCCTCAGAACAGATTTTTGTTCTACTGGGCATTTTGTGAAGTGTAAGTCTTTTTATTTATAAAGATTCTGTGCTTGCCTTTGTTATTAGCAGGTTTTATGGTTCTCCCCTCTACTGGGAATTTTTGGAGGTTTTTTTAAGGACTCTGTACTTGGAAATTGTTGAGAATCATTACACTTAAGCACTGACTAAGCACCCTCTGGTAGAGTTTTTGAGAAAACAGATACCTCTATTTATTTAGCAGGTCTATATTTATGAAAAATTCAAGTGATCTACCATCGGTAAGATTAGTTGATTTTGGGTTCATTCTTTTTTTAAATTATTCAAGCAGCCAAAAATAACCAAGTCAATTAATCATTTGTAAAGAAGTAAAGCTGTAAAAACTAAGCACTGGGCAGGCAGTCAGCCAGCTCTAATTTATTGACAGATTGATAAAGTGTTAAGTGTGGTGGCCTAAAAACGGAGAAATCACAGGAATGAATAAGATGGTGGACACACAACATTTAAACAGCAGCAGGATTAAAGGATAGGTTCAGTGGTGTCAAAGGGTGCACTCATTTCTCCATAGTCATAGCACACCTTTAACTGCAACAGACACTTGCGTTATTGACCAAAGCAGACATTTCGTCTGGTGCCTTAATATAAGGTGTGTAAGGAAGTCACTAGATAAATCTGCACTTAACAAAGCAAATGTCTGAATCAAAGAAATGCAGCTGTGGCTGTAAAAAATACAACCAACTTCAAAAACATGCCAGTGTGTGAAACAAATCAAACTCATATAGCAGAAACGTAAGAGAAATAGTGCTCTACAAAATGTAAGGAATTCTACGAAATTGTACAAAATAAGAAGGTATGAAATATATGCTGAATAAAAAAGAACTCTGATTGGTGGAAAGACATGTCAGTTATTCCACGGTGGAAAGTTACTAGTGAATGTAACACACAGAGATTGAGAAAGTTAATCTAATGCTATTTTTATTCTTTTTCTTTAAATAAATACATATTTAACAGTTATTTTGTGTTACTTGTTTTTCTATAGTTACCAACATGAGAATCTTAAATTAGACATGCTGAATGCATTACCTCTTAATGCCACTGTGCTTTGACTTTGTGTGCTCTAATTTGTAATGCTTTAACCCTTCACATGTTGTGTACATTAAATGTCTGGAATTCTGCAAATGTCACCTTGCCTCATTCTTTGCTGCTTCTACTTTAAGTTTTACCTCCATAAGTAAGATAATACTGCCAATATGTTTGAATGTATGATCCCTCAAGCTTGTGCTAGCTCTCTCTTTTCTTTTTTCCCCTGCCATCCTCTCTGTTCTACATGCTGAGCTAGCTTTAAATTTTCTCTTGGGATCAATTGTGTGTCAAGCTCCAGAATAACTCCCAAAAGGGGCCCAAAGTGTAAATACACAAGTTTCCACACAAAGAAAACTTGACGGGAGAACTTTCATAAATCTATGGCCACTCTGTCCTGTCAATACTCAACATTTCACAGAAATTGGGCAGTGACATCACCCTTGATAAATGGGAAATGCAACCAAACCAAGTAAAAAATAACGCATGTGTATGCTAATTCATATCAACTAGTCTTTATTATAATGTGCATTGATATGCTAAACACATTACACCTCAAAAGTGATGAATAATGATGTAGACTGCATTTTACTTTCCTTTTAATAGGGTCAATGCTGCATATTTGGACTGAAGAACATTTTTAGTTTTTCATCAATTTATAATGGCTATTTGTTGCCAGTTCTCAGGAAACTGGCTGACTGGTCAGGAATATCTTAGCCAAGCATCACCCAATCATACTTAATGTGCTGGAAGCCATTAATTAACCAACGAGGTACTACATTCTGTTTTCATGTAGTGCAGATGTACATATATAAACCACAACATGTTTTTGCAAAAATAAAAAGCAGTTTGCAGCTGTGTCCAATTTTACTAACATAATCAGTACAATTTACTGCACTCATATTGCAATAAGTGCACCTAGCAACAGTGAAGCTAATGTTACACACAATTATGTTTGTTAATCATAACCAGTTACATTCCATTAACACACAACATCTGTGATGTCAAGGTGAGACTGACAAACATCATGGCTTGGTGGCCTGGGTCAACCCTATGATTAATTTATTTTGAGGTAATGTAGCTTTGGCATACAGGATAGTGCTCTATGTGGTGGTTGGTAACTGGATGAACCCCTTAGTTTTTCAGATGGCCTACACTATTCATTGCAAAATCAATCCGTTGCATGTTCATTTCCCCAACTAATAGAATTCAGAGGAGAGACGCTATAATGCCATGTACAGTATGTTGTGAAACGCAGTAGGGGACTCCTGAAATGCAGGTGTCAGTGTCTCAGTGCTTCAGGAGGCAGGCTGGTCTAACAGCCAATGAAAGTCTAGAGCATCATGTTTGCATATGTATGAGTTGATTAACATAGTCCATGTACGGTTGTGTTAGGGTGGCAACCAAGTGCAGTTTGAGGCATGTTTATCTTCACACATTTACAAGATGATTGTCATTTAAAAAGGGTTAATTGCATAGAAATGTGCATAAAGCAAGTTTTATAAGTTTTTTTTTTTTTTGGGATATGCATTTTAGTATTTTTTGGTGTATGTATATTTTAATGCTCAAATCTATGCAAAGTTTTATAATTGAGACTCAGGTCTCTCAGCAGAATCCATGCTGTTTGTTTTAACGAGGTGACATACTTCCCTTCCTCCTTGCCAGAGACCACCATTTAACAGACCAAAGAGAAGCTGCCTGCTCACTTACTCTTGACAAGACAACATGGTCTAAACGTTTCTCAGTTCTGATCATGTAAAACCCTATATTATCAATAAGCTGTTCAATCTTCTTGCAAACCCCTTAGTATTATCTAGCCTTTGCAACTTCAAATTCATATTCATGTCTTGTGGTGTCCTTTTTCTCATGCTGAGAAGGTGCTCTCTCAGTGAAATGGTGATGTTTATGTATGTTTTAGGCATGTGCCTCTCTGGTGCCTCAAGCAACATCTGTCATCTAATCAATACTTTACACATTTGATAAATGGTCTCTAAATATAATATCCATTTGAATATTTATAATAAATATGAAATAGCCTACTGTTTTTGAGAATATCTCCCCCTAATTCACACTTATCATGTACTTGCTTTTAGGTTGAGAGACTTGAAGCTAAAGTGGTAGAACCTTTGAAATCTTATGGGACTATTTTGAGGTTCAATCGAGTAAGTACATATTTTATATGTATCATTCAAGTTTTAGGGCTACTGATGATTACATGTTGTTTGTTGCCTAGTAGTGTCATCACTACGGCTGTACACACTTAAGAAATGTGTTTTGAGTTGTATTACTTGCATGCTTATTGTTGTTCCTCTGCACAAACATGGTTTGAAAATTGTGTAACATGAATTACATTGTTTAAAAATTGGTCAAGCCTGTCAATTTATCTGGTGAGTCTAAGTAGCTTCAGCAATAGTGAATGTGTGCATGTGCATGGGTGTGCCCTTTGATGGATGGGCACCTCATTCAAGGCTGGTTCTACCCTTGCACACAGTGGTACTAAGATAGTGTGACAGATAGGGGACGCTATCGCTCCCTTGAACCCCTGTCCACGACTCCAGACACCAGGTAAAAGTCCAAATGATGACTTTATTAAATCGCCACAGTGCACAAAGCACCCTCTGCTCCACTATACTCATATACAAACACAGTAATAACTACAATACAATCCTCCACACTCCTAGATGCGTTGCCACCCTTCCACACAGCTCAGCTCACCGTCTGGGAGCTCTCATAGTCCTTTTATATTCCCTGACCCGGAAGTGTTCCCAATCCCCAGTCCATGTGATCTTGTATCACTTCCGGGTCTAGTAAAAAAGTCCTTTTCTTCACCCCGGAAGCACGTCGCTCTTCCTCTGATGCACTTCCGGGTTAAAGGACATAAAGGAATCTTCGGTCCTCCCTGCAGCTCCCTCTTGCGGCCCCTGTGGTATCCAGCAGGGCTGAAGATAAAAACTACAAAGTCCATGACTCCCTGCTAGTCTTCGGGGCACCTCCATACTGCAGGGAGGGCTCCATCTGGCGGCCTGGGGGTATTGGCCAAAGAGCTTCCTGAAGTATGATTGCCATGTCTGTGGAAGACTGCCTATCAGTTGCCGGGGCAACCACAGTCTTCCAGCACTCTAGCGTCTTGCAGCAACAGCAAATCCGAGCCAACCGCGGTCACGCTATAAGCACCTGTCATCGATAGGGGATGCAAGGAACATTATAAATGCAGGGAACAAGATTACTTGGCCACAACCCTGCCTGCTGGGTCTGTGTATAGGAGAGTGGTAGATCCCGCTACAGTAAATGGAAAAGGAGTTTTATCTGGCCCGGAAGTGTTCCTAGTCACATGGACAGAGAGAGAGAAACACTTCTGGGTCAAGGACTATAAAGGACTGTGGGAAATCCCCAGACGACAAGCTGAGCTTGACAAAAATTAAGCAAACTAGCTATATTTTGATCATCTTTCCTCGATATTCATGTACTACCTCTCAATATAAAGGACAGATATTTCTCTTTCATACTTTTTACAGCTGGAGAATTAGTTAGTTGTACACATGTGTTACAGAAGAAGCACTGAATGTTTTTCTTATTTCCATAGGTGTTGGAATAAGCTTTCAGACACTACAAAAGTGTCAGTGAATGTGTCTGGAACTCCCAGAAAAAGTTGTTATGAAATACTCAGTTTTCAAGTAGTACAAAAAAACAGGATTCTTTTTCTCAGCTTCTACTGTTTTCAAATAAGTATCTATAGCCCTAATATAGGTATAAGTATTATTTCCATAATTGAAAACTTCTGCTCTACGTATTATTTTGAAGAGCAGATGTTATTTTGTCAGAATATATATAGTTGGTAGAAATTATACTGTACATCCAAATTACAACACCAATAGTTGCAAGATTCAAAAACATCTTTACGAAGAAAAAAATGTTGAAGTGTATAAAATGGCAAACATAGAAAGTGGAAAGTGGTGTAATTTAAAAGCTGAAACACCTTTCTCATTTAGTAGATCATTGTCTGCTAAATTGCATACAGTTGAATCAGGACATTCAAGATGGCTGGAGGGGCAGGTTTTGATGTAATGCTGGAATCTGGCCATCTTTGAGGGAAGAAAGAAAATAATTTCATTGTGGAATTGGGATATGTAATACAGCATTCTAACAGCAAAACATTCAATTGTATAATAGCAGTGAGTAAATGAATGATTTTATTCAATCAGTTTTGCATTATTCCTTGTCCCCACCCATGGTTCCAAAACAATGGCATACATGTAAAGGGTTAAGTGGGTATGAAAATGTACATATGCATGTATGTGTGTGAGATTCACTCAGGTATTTTTCTTTTCGTGGCGAGAAGAAAATCACTAATTACAAATAATTAAAGGCAGATATATTGTGGTAATATTTTTGTCTGATGGACTACCAAAAACATATGAGGTAATTTGAAAAAGCTGAAGCCCTAATTCAGAAGCCACACTATTTCTGTTTCTATATATGTAAACCAAATTACTGGCTGGCATGCAGTTACCCTCTGTTGGGAGTAATAAGTGTTAACATTTGCCATCTAATGGAATGTACAGTATTTTGTAAAGCACTTACTAATAAAACACAGCGCATCTTGTATTTCAACAAAAGGCACAAGCATTAGCACCATTATTAAGAACCCTATATATAATGCCACATACAGTGGCTAAAGAAAGTATTCCAATCCCTTCACTTCCTGACTTTCAGCACACATTGTTGAGTTGTAGATTTAATTTTCTGCGGTGGGCTGGCGCCCTGCCTGAGGTTTGTTTCCTGCCTTGCGCCCTGTGTTGGCTGGGATTGGCTACAGTGGATATTAGGATATAGCGGGTTTGATAATGGATGGATGGATGAATAAATCTGTCATTTTTGCCCATCAATCTACACTCAGTAACCATAATGAGAAAGTGAAAACATGTTTTCAGAAAGGCTTTCAAATTTAGTAAAAATAAAAAACGATGTCTCATTTGTACAAGGATTTACACCCTTTGCTCTGGCACTCTAAATTGTGGTCAGGTGCATCCTGTTGGCTTTAATTTTACTTGAAAATGCACTTGAACTTGATTGCAGCCCACAAGCTACAAAACGCTCCAGCATTACTAAGCCATATGTTTGAATTAATGTAATTTTGGACAAAAATCTTTAAGTATTTAAAAGACAGTTTTAGTATCATAATCACTCCCAATCATCCAAAAGTTGCATATGCTGCATTCCTTAGATTGGCTTAAAGTGGATAAGGACAAATTGATTGATATACCACACTAACAACACAGACTTCCTTAACTGGAACAATCCCAACCCACCTTTTATAACTCAGTGGGTAACTGATGTTCTGTAATATTTATATTTAGAAACAATATCATATTCTCACTTAGAGGATCTGTCCAAAACTTTTTAAAAACATGGTAAGTTTTAAATATAAAATTTTAGAATAAACATTCATATAAGGAGAAAAGGATGGTGTTTTTTTCTGTTTTGGCTGTCCTCTCTATTTCCCTTTCTCTAGAGTTGGGGTCAAATTCTTGTTTAATTAAGTTTTTTTCTGTGCTGTTCTCTCTAAACTGATTTTGAAGTACGCTGTTGTATAACCTTTGCAAGTTTGATCTGCCTGATTATATACCATGTAACTTTCTTAATATGAAATGCTTGCAGAGACCTACACAAGAACACTTAAAGCTAAAATTACTTCTACAAAGTACTGAATTAAGGTTCTGAATAATTTCTTATGAATGGGATATTTCAGTTTTTAATAAATTATGCAAATTTAAAATTTGCACTTTTTCTGAAATCATGTTTTTACTTTGTCATTATGGGTTATTGTGTGTAGACTGATGAGCAAAAATGGTAAATGTATAAATTTAAAAGTGACTCTACATCACAATAAATTTTACAGAAAGTGAAAGGGTCTGAGTACTTTCTAAATTCACAGTAACTGAAGCAATAGCCAAATAACACTATGACCTAACAAAAGAAAATTTAAATAGAAAAAATATAGGAAATGAAAAGGAATGATAGAAGGAATCTCAAGTCAATAAAACATTCTAGTGATCATCCCTAATTAATGTAGCAAAATGAAAGCAGGAATAAATTGCATAACTATATAACAAATTCTATTAATAGCTACATAGACTGGCCTCCTAGGAGCGAAAATCATACCATTAGCTACTTCCATCTGTTTTACAAGTCAATCGACTTTAATGGGGTTTTTGTCTGTTTTAAATTTTCTTTGTGAGTTTAGGTTACTGTCATTTGTATATGCCATCTGTTGGAGTGTAAATAATAAATTTTATTTGTACACTCGTGGGCTCCGCCCCCTGCCCATTTCACTTGCCCACCCCTGGGTTTGATTAACTGGATATGCAATTTAAAGAGATTGTTATTTTCATGGGAATTGTTACATATGCATTATTTTCACTTTTACTTTAGAACTTCAGTAAAAACAATATTTGGAATTAACTTTTCTTCAAGATCACAGTGAATTTTGATTCTGTGTTTGGATTTACATTGTGACAACGCAACATATAACTGCCCGTGAGTGAATTTAGTTTCTTTATCTCTAATAAATTACCCAAATTTTTCGATTATTTGTTCCTGCTCTTTCTTCTTCACTTAGTCGTTGACGTGTCTAGAACGTATAAAATTATTGTCCTTATAAAATTCATAAGAGCTGAGAGCGCAGGAAGTGTGTCTGCCAAAAGCATTCACACAACTAAGAGCTGAGAGCACAGGAAGTGTGTCTGACAAAAGCATTCACCCAATTGAGAGGTTAGATGACCTTGGTCTTGTTTGAAAATGGTTGTAAGTAGGGCGTGACTTGAAAGAATCTTATGGCAAAAGTCACCATCTCGCAGGACTTGCTTCCAAAGGTTGTAAGTATGGCATGACTGGAAAGATTCTCATGTTAAAAGTCTCCGTCTCGCGGGACTTCATTCCAAAAAGTCTCTCAAAAAGTCATGTCTCGTCCCAAGATTTTTTTTATTATAATTGATAGATGTTTCTAGCCTCTTGGAAATGGGCACATCAACAATGGTGCTCTTAAGTGAGCGTGTCACAAGTGATGTTGTAGGGATTATGGGCTGCAGTTACACTCTGTTTCTGATGAGTTTTGACTAAGATTTTAGCACTGGACCAATAGTCCAATTTGCATATAGGATATGAACTCATATTAAGTTGAAATCATATTAAACAGTACGAAAAATGCTTATTTAAATTTAAACAGCACTGTTTTGTTTTCATTACAGCTAACAGTGAAGGAGCAAAACAGCCAAACTCACTGTATCCTTGCTCTTCTAGTAATGTAATAGTAGCTGTTTACTGTCCACTTCATTCAACAATAAGTTTTCTTCCTTCCAAAATGCAACTACATTGTTTGTTCTTTCATTGGCAGATAAAAATGGGGTATCTGCTGAATCTTGTAGAAGATGCACTTCCTAACTACTTGATATACAGTACATAACAGTCACGAGAATAAAATGACCATATCTTCAGATGCAGTACACTACACTACACTACCCATTTATTGTAGGGAACATTGCTCCTTCATATTGGTACTAGCACCAGAGGCTAGTTGGAGAGTAAGATTTATCAATTGTCTTAGTCAATATAAGTGGTGCCTTTATTGGGTCAAATAGCTACTCTTAAAAGTTCCCCATGTAGATAGATGATTGTGGGGTCTGTGTGGGTGTGAAGGGCTGGCAATCCATTCAGTAATCATTTCTGACTTGCACTCAATCCTATTGCTTATCCAAGAGCAAATTTTGTTAAAGCAATCTGAAAGTATAACAAAATCCACAAAAGCGTCCTTATTGATCACCAGAGACATTAACATCATCAGTATAAATATGGAATTGTAAACCTACATTGTAAAGGTACCTAAAAGAGAGCTATGAGGTACACTCCAGCAAAATGGTATAGCTGCAGATTTAAAATTATTCATAGCAATATTAATGAGCATAGTTTGACAAATAAGAGGTAAGCTATTTAAAGACATTCCAACATATGATGCCAAGCAATGTAGAAAAAATGTGATGATTAACTGTGTGAAATGCAGCTGAAAGATTCAGCAAACACAGAGCAGAACAAAAGCTGCTTTCACAGTTCAACAGCAGATCATTCAGTAATTCAACCAAAACGCATTTGGTGCTATGTTATTTTCAATAAGCCAGACTGAAGTTGCTTAAAAAAACGTTAGTTGACAAATTGATACTGTAGTATGTTTGCAATAATTTTCCCAAAACTTTACAAAGGAAAGAAAGATGAGAGATGGGATGATATCCAAAATTAAATATCCAAATTAATTTTTTTTATGAGACTATCAGGGACTAAGCAAAATGTTATGTGCAAATCGACCAAATGAAGAATAATAGAGTTAAGAGACAGTGAGTTAGACATCAGAAACAATGTGTGAAATGGGTCGACCAAGCAGTAAGTAGTTTTTAGTGTGCTAAAAACCTTAACTAGATGGTTAGAGCAAACAGTAGTGAAATCTGGAGAAAGATAGAAGCAAAGGACAATTGAAATCATGACTGTAATTTTTAACTAGCAGCTGCAAGTTGTAAAGCATTAATCTTTTTTTACAAACGAATCCATTAGATTCTGCATGTTAATCTATACTAATAAAAGGCAAAGCCCTCACTCACTCACTCACTCACTCACTCACTCACTCACTCATCACTAATTCTCCAAGTTCACGTGTGGGTAGAAGGCTGACATTTGGCAGGCTCATTCCTTACAGCTTACTTACAAAAGTTGGGCAGGTTTCATTTCGAAAATTCTACGCCTAATGGTAATAACTGGAAGGTATTTTTCTCCATTAACTGTAATGGAGTTGAGCTGGAAAGACGTAGGGGGGGCAGAGTTTTGTGTGACATCATCACGCCTCCCACGTAATCACTTGAACTGACTGTCAACGCAGTGCGTAGAAAACCAGGAAGACCTCCAAAAGCACTTAAGAAAACATGCATTATATAATTGAGAAGGCAGCGAAACAATAAGAAGCGAGCGAGTGACATATACTACCATATTCATGAGTGCTGCTACCTCGGAAAGAAAGCACGGTGTAAACCTAAACTTTAAATTAAGTTCATAGACAGGCTACCGCTGGCGTTTCACATGCCCACGGGAATGCGGGATACAAGTTTAATAAGAGGACGTAGGATATAAACAAGAGTTTTGATCACTTTGTAACTAAGTTAAAATTGTAGGTGAAGGGGTGTGCTTATGCAAATTCCGAGAGACTGTCTTTGAGGGGGGATTGACAGTTAAGGCGGGTGGGGGAGTCACGTCATCATCTCCCCTCCCATTCATCTCATTTCGCTCTGAGCTGAGCTCCGCGGCTAACGCCGTCTTCCGAAGCAACTTCGTCAGACTGCCACCAAATACTCACAGAAAAATCCACAAGTTAATACACATGCTGTCTCTAGAGTTTCTCCACACTGAATCCTCCAGGCACTACTTACAAAAGGTCACATTGACAATCGTGTTACGTTATTTTTAAAATCTTTCCTTTTCTTAGCACAAGCACAGCTGAGAAGCTTCGATGCATGTGCTCCATAACGCGTTAAAAATAATGCATTTAATCACACTTTGCATTACAAGCAAAGGGGAGCTTTTGTCAATGCATGATTTCCTGGTACACCGATTACATTGATCAGCACATCCCGATTCATTTTACCCTCGCACCACCTTAGTTTGAGAAGAAGTATGAAAAAATATGAGGTTAACACAGAAAAACAGATCACCAATTCAAGCTTTATGAATAATCGATTCTCCATCAATAATTGTTTTGGTAAAGCCATACTCAGTGTAATCCTCCTTCCATTTTATAATTTTTCCACCACTAGCCATGATTAAATGAACGGTAAAAAAGTAAGAGCAAAGCGAGGGTGACTTATTCAGGCAGGCATATATATGACAGCAACACTCATGACAATGTCAATCATGTTACGTTATTATTAAAATGTTTCCTTTTCTTTTTCATTACTTCTTTAACACACTACTTCTCCGCTTCGAGGCGCAGGTATTTTGCTATATATATATATTGTGGACACCCAAGAGGACGAGAGGAGGGCTTGTGCCTCCTCCAGACCGCGAGGGGGCGTCCGTCCTGGTTCTGTTGGGGACCACAGGTCGAGGGCATGGAAGCCCTACCCTGTAGGGGCCCGTGGTCACCGCCAGGCGGCGCCCCGATGCCGGTTTATCCCGTGTGGTCGTCGGCTGGGGCTGGAGCCCGGCCGGGACGCCTTAGAGGACCAGAGGAGGGCATGGGCCTCCACCAGACCACGAGGGGGCGTCCGTCCTAGTTATGCAGGAGGCCTCGGGTAGGGGGCTTAGAAGCCCAGCCCTGTAGGGACCCGTGGCCACCGCCAGGCGGCGCCCCAGTGCCTAATTATCCCGGGAGCCCGGCACTTCCCCCACACCTGGAAGTGCCAAGGGGAAGACGACAGGGGACACCCGGACGGCTTCTGGGTGCGCAGCCGGCACTTCTGCCACACAGAGGTGTGGCTAGTGCTAATTGCCGGGGAGCAGCTGGAGCCCATCCGGGTTCCCATAAAAGGGGCCGCCTCCCTCCAGTCAGTGGTGGATGTCGGGAGGAAGCAGACAGAGCTGGAGAGAGAGGACGGGAGGCGACCAGGAAGGCACAAGAGACTGTGCGCCTGGACATTGGGGAAATCGGTGCAAGAAGGCACTGGGGGTGCACGTGAGAAAAACTGTAAATAGTATTGTAAATAAACGGTGTGTGGGTGAAAATATGCTGTCCGTCTGTCTGTGCCAGGGCCAGCGTTCACAATATATATATATATATACATACATATATATATATATATATATATATATGACCTCAAAGGCGCTGAGACTTTTGATATCGTGAACGTGTCTGCAAAAACTGGGGTCTCCTGCCCAGCAAAAGTCGAGCAGCCAGCGCGCGTGCATAGCTGTGCCGGCCTTTGAGGCGCTGACTGTGCTTCTACCTTAAGTCAAAGTGAGCACTTTTAATTTTTTTCCTCCTCCCCCTGAGCTATAGCCCAGACAAGTGCAAACACAGGACCCCTTTTCTACACCGAGGCAAAGTAATATTAAGGTGATTTGCACTTTATTTTGCACGTATGTGATTATGAGGTCGTCAGCTCGGATTATGAAGACACGCACACGAGTGGAGGACTGACAGTGCCATCACAGCTGATTAATGAAGGGGACGTCTCACCAGTCTACACAAGACCCACATGCGACTGTCCCCAAAGGCAATCATAGCGTCAGCGAACACATCTCTCTATACTATATAAAAGAAAAAGGCAACTTTCCTTTCTTTACACTCTTTTTCCTTTTATCCCAAACCAAAGCCTTTCTCTCTTAACACTGCAGAGGACACAAAACTAATTTTCTTTAAATGCGGTAAGGCACATTACCAGAGGCACAAATTTGAACGTTCACATAGAAAATGTAATTTCTATACCACAGCCGTCGTGTAGTGCCTTTCAAAAGGGATCTACTACCGAGAGATGATCCATATACATTTTAGCTGCTGTTAGTTCTAATTACCTGTTGTGTTACACAGTCTTTAAAATGTAGTTTACCCGCAACCACTCCAGTAGTGCTCAATGTACCTGTACTTCTTAAAACGTTAATGTTTTAGTGTTTAATAACTTATAGACTATATTTTATTAGTTTTCCCTTGCACTCAGTGACCAAAGCTATACACACACATATAGACACATACAAACATACACACAAGTATATGTATGTGTATATATATGTATGTATGTGTATATATATACACACACACACACACACACACACACACACATACATACATACATACATACATACATATATACATAAACCCTAACCCTAACCCTAAGGTTTGTTATACATATATATAATTTGTGTGTGTGTATGTATGTATGTGTGTGTATATATGATTGTATGTGTGAGTATATATGATGTAGATAGGTATGTATATATATATATATATATATATATATATATATATATATATATATATATATATATATATATATATGATATGTATATGTAGATATGTATATAGATATGTAGATATGAATGTATGTGTATATATATGTATATATATATATATGTATCTATGTATGTATGTATGTATATACATACACTCAAACCCATTATGACAGCAGCAATCCAAGCTGTGAGAAACACTAAAAGGAGGCATGTCAGGCGTAGTGGTACATTTTCTGATGCAGCTAGGCGAAAAAACTTTGTGACGCTGCCGCCAAATACACAAAACAATTACTTTGACAATCATCTTACATTATTTTTAAAATGTTTCCTTTTCTTTTTCATAACTTCTTTAACACGACACCGCTGTGAAGCGCGGGTATTTTGATATATATATATATACTAGCAGAATACCCGGCCGCATGAGAAGTAGTGTGTTAAAGAAGTTATGAAAAAGAAAAGGAAAACTTTAAAAATAATGTAACATGATTGTCAAAGTAATTGTTTTGTGTATTTGGGCAGCGCCACAAAGTTTTTTCGCCTAGCTGCATCAGAAAATGTACCCACGCCTGACACGCCTCCTTTTACTGTTTTCTCACAGCTTGATTGCTGCTGTCATATATACACACACACACACACACACACACACACACACACACACATACATACATATATATATATATATATACACATACATATCTTCATATCTACATACCTATCTACATCATATATACACACACATACATACATACACACACACAAATTATATATATGTGTGTATGTGTGTATGTGCATGTATGTATGTGTGTGTGTGTATATATATATATATATATAATGTAGATAGTGTGTGTGTATATATATATATATATATATATATATATACATATATATACACATACATATACTTGTGTGTATAGTTTTATATATGTGTGTGTATAGCTTTGGTCACTGAGTGCAAGGGAAATAATAAAATATAGTCTATAAGTTATTAAACAGTAAAACATTAACGTTTTAAGAAGTACAGGTACATTGAGCACTACTGGAGTGGTTATGGTAAACTACATTTTAAAGACTGTGTAACACAACAGGTAAGTAACTAACAGCAGCTAAAATATATATGGATCATCTCTGGTAGTAGATCCCTTTTGAAAGGCGCTACACGACGGCTGTGGTATAGAAATTACATTTTCTATGTGAACGCTCAAATTTGTGCCTCTGGTAATGTGCCTTACCGCATTTAAAGAAAATTAGTTTTGTGTCCTCTGCAGTGTTAAGAGAGAAAGGCTTTGATTTGGGATAAAAGGAAACAAGGTGTAAAGAAAGGAAAGATGCCTTTTTCTTTTATATAGTATAGAGAGATGTGTTCGCTGACGCTATGATCGCCTTTTGGGGACAGTCGCGTGGGTCTTGTGTAGACTGGTGAGACGCCCTCGCCATTAATCGGCTGTGATGGCACTGTCAGTCCTCCACTCGTGTGCGTGTCTTCATAATCCGGTGAGACCTCATAATCGTGATAATGCAAAAGAAAGTGTGAATCGCCTTTAATATTATTTTGCCGTGGTGTAGAAAAGGGGTCCCGTGTTTGCACTTGTCTGGGCTATAGCGCAGGGGAGGATGAAAAATTAAAAGTGCTCACTTTGACTTAAGGCAGAAGCGCAGCGCAGCGCCTCAAAGGCCGGCACAGCTATGCACGCACGCTGGCTGCTCGACTTTTGCAGGGCAGGAGACCACAGTTTTGCAGACACGCTCATGATATCAAAAGTCTCAGCCTTTGGAGGTCATTCATATATATATATATATCAAAATACCCGCCGCAGCGGAGAAGTAGTGTGTTAAAGAAGTAATGAAAAGAAAAGGAAACATTTTAATAATAACGTAACATGATTGACATTGTCATGAGTGTTGCTGTCATATATATGCCTGCCTAAATAAGTCACCCTCGCTTTGCTCTTACTTTATTTACCGCTCATTTAATCATGGCTAGTGGCGGAAAAATTATAAAATGGAAGGAGGATGGCTTTACCAAAACAATTATTGATGGCTTAATCGATTATTCATAAAGCTTGAATTGGTGATCTGTTTTTCTGTGTTAACCTCATATTTTTCATACTTCTTCTCAAACTAAGGTGGTGCGAGGGTAAAATGAATCGGGATGCGCTTGATCAATGTAATCGTGTACCAGGAAATCATGCATTGACAAAAGCTCCCTTTGCTTGTAATGCAAAGTGTGATTAAATGCATTATTTTTAACGTGCTATGGAGCACATGCATCGAAGCTTCTCAGCTGTGCTTGTGCTAAGAAAAGGAAAGATTTTAAAAATAACGTAACACGATTGTCAATGTGACCTTTTGTAAGTAGTGCCTGGAGGATTCAGTGTGGAGAAACTCTAGAGACAGCGTGTGTATTAACTTGTGGATTTTTCTGTGAGTATTTGGTGGCAGTCTGACGGTTGCTTCGAAGACGGCGTTAGCTGAGCTCAGCTCAGAGCCAAATAGATGAATGGGAGGGGAGATGATGACGTGACTCCCCACCGCCTTTAACTGTCAATCCCCACAAACACAGTCTCGGAATTTGCATAAGCACACCCCTTCACCTACAATTTTAACTTAGTTATAAAGTGATCAAAACTCGCTTATATCCCGCCCTCTCATTAAACTTGTATCCCGCATTACCTGTGGGCATGTGAAACGCCAGCGTTAGCCTGTCTATGAACTTAATTTAAAGTTTAGGTTTACACCTTGCTTTCTTTCCGAGGTAGCAGCAGTCATGAATATGGTAGTATATGTCACTCGCCGCTTCTTATTGTTTCGCTGCCTTCTCAATTATATAATGCATGTTTTCTTAAGCGCTTTTGGAGGTCTTCCTGGTTTTCTACGCACTGCGCTGACAGTCAGTTCACGGATTACGGAGAGGCGTGATGATGTCACACAAACTCCCCCCACGCCATTCCAGCTCAACTCCATTACAGTTAATGGAGAAAAATACCTTCCAGTTATGACCATTAGGCGTAGAATTTCGAAATGAAACCTGCCCAACTTTTGTAAGTAAGCTGTAAGGAATGAGCCTGCCAAATTTCAGCCTTCTACCTACACGGGAAGTTGGAGAATTAGTGATGAGTGAGTGAGTGAGTGGTGAGTGAGTGAGTGAGTGAGTGAGTGAGTGAGGGCTTTGCCTTTTATTAGTATAGATATACATATATATATATATATATATATATATATATATATATATACAGCACACACATAACAGTGACAAAACAATTACATTGACAATCATGTTACGTTATTTTCAAAATGTTTCCTTTTCTTTCTCTTTTCTTCTTTAACACACTACTCTCTCGCAAGCACGGTATTTTGCTATATATATATATATATATATATATATATATACATATATATATATATATATATATATATAGATAGAGATAGAGATATACTGTATATATATAGATAGATATATATATATATAGATATGAGAACAACACTCATATCAATGACAAAACAATTACATTAACAACCATGTTATGTTATTTTTAAAATTTTTCCTTTTCTTTTTCGTACCTTCTTTAACACACTACTTCTCCGCTGTGAAGCGCGGGTATTCTGCTAGTATTATATATATAGAAATCCATTAAATTCTCCAATCAGAATCAAATAAAGGAGGAAACATAAGGACGTTTTCGGAAGAAAGAAGACCACTGAATAGCAGTCGTAGTATGAATGACCACAGTGGTTGCAAGTTTTTGTTCTGGCCGCTGTCATCATTAGTAACTCATTCCTAAAGTTAATGGAACATACTATGTTGCCTTGAGTTTAACTGAATCACACTTGTTTAATTTTGTTTCATTTTTCTAACCGGCAGCCATACAATATTCATCAAATGACCTGGCTTACTAAGAACTCGCATCTGCTTCATTCATAGTTTATCTGTCTCAATAAAATATTAGAACAGTAAAAAGTTCCAAGAAATATTGATCAGCTGTGCTCTGCTGGATTTTACTCTTATAAAAAATCTGCTTTGGAAATGACTTGTTGGTCAGAATGAGAACAATAACAAGCCATTGAATTAAATAAAAGCTAAATAGAAGATTGGTTATAGTGAACAATGTGGCTCTCTAGGGGCCTCATGTATAAACGGTGCGTACGCACATAAATGTTTTCCACGTTCAAATCGCGATGTATAAAACCTACACTTGGCGTAAAGCTACACACTTTTTCATGGTACCTTATACCTTGTCGTACGCAAGTTCTCCACTTGGTTTTGCAAACTGGTGGCACCCAGCGTCAAAGCAATGCTACTGTTCCTGTGTGGTTACTCCTTATTTTCCTGATGCGGCTTTATAAATACACTGAAACTAACCACATATTGTTTATTAGTGTAATGCATCTGATTGTAATTAACTTGTAACAATATAATGGTCCAGGGAATAGCCATAGTATACCAAATACCATAACTGCTTTAGCGTTGTTATTCTAACTGCACCTTCTTCTTCTTTCCACTGTTCCCGTTAGGAGTTGCCACAGCGGATGATCTTTTTCCATATTACTCTCACTGCACCACTCGGAGTATTTATATCAATGTATCTGAGTGTGAATCACAGCAGCAGCTGATCGGAAAGAGAATTATCGGTATACGGCATTAAGCAAACGCTGTCTCGGCCACGGCAAAACGTTTCAAAGCCTTACCTGTACAGATCTCGCAGTTCAGAAACAGTTTCATCCCAAGAACTATAAACGCACTCAATCAAGTGCTCCTTGTAGAACTGTTATACTTATAAGTACAATTACCTCACTGTAAACTTGCACTACAGTTATAATATTACACAACCTGCACCACTTTATAAAGCGTGTATTTACATATGATGACGATATTATTTTTAAGATGAAATGCAGCAAAATATGTTTATTATATTTTACAGATAAAACTTTAACTTCATTTAAATAATCTAAATTCTTCACTGGTACTGGCGTGAAGGATAGAATAGTTAAACATGTACTACGAAGATATTTCAATGTTCCTTTAACATTTTGAAGAATCGGCACTCTAAGATTACAGATGGCTTAACGTCTAACACAAAACCTGATTGTGTGGCGATCCACCATGCATAAGATAACATATTGACATTGGACTTTTTCTATTGGACATAGAGCCGTCCCTGAGTACTGCTGCAATAAATAATTTCATCGAAGGTCGCACACAATCACTGCGCCGTGAAATTCATGTTTAATAACGTGCTTTAACTCCTATCATCATAAAAATGATATCACGTATACATCTCAGTATTTTAGTTATTCAGAGAACTGTAATATTACGAATGTAATGAATTCTGTGTCCAGTTGGAGGAAGAGAGCCGGTTTAAGAAGCAAGTAGTGATTCACACACATAGAGCACATAGAAAATCAAATACAAAACAAAGAATTTAACGTGCTACTTTAATTACGATGTGATTTGAGAAACTGGTTAATTAAACGATTTTAAGATGAAGTTTATGATGTTCTACTTTAATGACAAAATAAGCTACGTGATTAAAGTGGAAATGTCGAGATTGAAGTTGACATTTCGTGCTTTTTCCCCACTGTGTGCCTTTTTTTCTCTGTACCCTAATAAGCTTTCATATGACACTCAGACAGTGGGCTACAACTCGCCTTTTCACGGGCGACTTTGATATGTGACTTCTTTTTTATTTCCGGCACTGTGCGATTTTGCGAATGTGAGCTTTCAAGTTTCTCCAACACGCTATGTCACTCGATCAACTTCCTTTTGTTGATTATACCACGGTTTATTTGAACAAATAGTATGTTTTTCCTTTGCTTCCACTTGGTATTCGCTGAAATTCTTATATTTTCCCCCGTGCTTATCCCATTGTCTTTTCACAGAAGGCTGAACTTAAGGGCGATTTATATTGATTTGCATATTCAAAGAGGTGTAATTCTGGGAGGAGTTGGGGCGTTACATAAAGCGCGTGCACGAGTGTTACTTTTCATTCTGATCGGGATTTATGTAGCGGAAGAACGTGGAAGTTGGAGTACACACAGATTCCTGCATCTGGATTTTTCTGTGCATAAGCACATTTCGGCTTTTGTGCTTACGCCATGTTATAGTGCGAGTTCTACGCACGGTGTTATACATGAGGCCCCAGGACTGTTTGAGACCCCAAAGTTAGATGGTCATCTGTTGGGTTATTTTACATCTCTTTGTTGTTTGGCTGTCAGTTCAGAAAAAAAAAAAACAAAACAATGAAGCAAGTAAATTATAATAAAGCTAAAATAAATATGTTAAATTATTAGCAATAACTGGTTAATAATTAAGAAAGCGTTTGAAACAAAAATCTGCAACCACTGCAAGGATAACTTTGACACCCTTGTTACAGAAAATAAAAAGCACTGTCCATATGGGAGACAGTGAGGAAATGAATGTGGTTCTAATTGTCCTGTTTTAGAGACTTTGTTTTTACTGTAATTTATGTTTTATCAGAACTGGTTTATGTTACTCTTAATGTGGTGAAACAGATTTGAAAACAGGTGGATGCTATATACTATAGACTAGCTGTGCTACCCATCTATAATGGGTTGAAATCTAAGTAATCAATATAGACCTTTGTGTTACTGTTTTTTGTAAGGCATGTAGTAATCAAATGCATTGCCTTTGCCATTCCAACAGATGACACATCACAAATATTTGTAGCAATAAGATGCATTACTACAAATGCTTGTGATGCACCATTTATTGGGATGGCAAATGCAATATATATGTGTCTGTTATATGCCCTTCGTATGGAATTTGTAAAAGCAATTTTTATGTTTGTGATGTGCCATATGTTGGAATGAAAAATGCTTTGTATTTTATTACTACAAATGTTAATGATGACAAAAATGACTTAGCAAACACACAGATACTTATACTTCAATTAAGGTGGATGGGGCCCATTCATTCCAGCCTATTTGTTATTCACTTATGCATTTTTACATTTGGATTGATATTTCTAAGTAATAAACACCATCTTCGGCGCAAATGTCAATAATCATTTGCCCTTCATTTGTAATCCATTGCACTTGTATCCTCAATTAAAAAAATATAAATACATATATATATTGTAGATGCCACATGGGCTTAATGAGCATCCTAGCCAAAAGAGGGGATGGTTTCTTACCCAGATGGGAGGCTCCCAACAGGCATATAGGCATCCCGGTTGGGGAGGAAGAAGGGATCACGCCTGGAAGGAAGAACCAAACGGGATGGATGGACAGCCCACTGGAAAAGAAAGACCTCACTGGAGGTTTTTTATTCCCCCAACATGCTAGATGGCAGCAGCCCTGTCGGTACACAGTAGGAAACCAGCAGGGCATGCTTGGAGATGTAGTCCGGCAGAACAGCCCTGCTGGAGTCATTGGGTGCCACGAGAGGGCGCTGCAGGGAGACAATTTTAATGCACTTCCATGCGACCCAGAAGTGCTTTTATTGGGCAATTGTCCTGCACTGGAAGTACTCCTGAGTCTGTAATAAAAGGGATCACACTCCCTTATCCAGGTGAGTCAGAGCTGGGAGGTAGTGGAGCAATGCTTGAGTGGAGGAGGGTAGTGTGGTGGGGAGAAGGAAAAGATTGTTGAAAGAAAAACCTGTATGTGTGATTTTGTCACTTTTGGAGGTATTTATAACAAAACCTTCCACTTTTTGAACCCAGGACTGTGCAGGTGTGTTTGTGTTGGGGTTTGGGGCTTATCATAATTAATGATCACAATGTCACAAACCCTGTAGCACTGCCACATAAAAAAATGTTATGTGTTTTCCGCTGTCTGTCTGGTTTACCTGTGCGGGTATCTGGAACGCCCATACATCCTGTTAATGACACCAGTACCTTAGAAGGTGGGACATCCAGCTTCTTTTTCTGACAGAATTCGCATAAATGGCAGTGTTTTTTTAAATGAGAAGCGGAACAGCCCTTTGAGAAAAAAAGACACAAAAGACCCAACTATGCTGCTCAGCATCTGACTCTGCAGTTCCAAAAGACTTGTCTATATAGGTGGAGGTCAGCGATTCTCTCTAGAAACATGAATTTTGCATTCCGTTACACCTAGCAGACTTGTGTGAGCTTGTGAAGTCCTTTTTTACGATGGCACAGACTGACTGTGAAACATTTAACATTTAAGATTTCAACTTTTTTTGGGTAAGCCGGCATTCTACAGTTCATTCACCTGTTGTTACTGTTTACTTGAACTTTGGACTTGTGTGTGAACTTCGGAAGGGGGCCGGGGGTGTGATTTTTTTCTACTGTATATATTTTTATTTGCACATATTGTGGGTAATTGTGTGTTAGTGGGCCAGAGGAAAGGAATCATTGGTGTTTTTCACCTTCTTGACCTTCTTTCTTTGTATAATATGTTTCTCATTCGTACTGACGTTGCCACTACAGATGTATTTTTTCATATACTGTTAATATAAACTTGTCTGTTAGAGTGGGTCATTTCAAAAGGGGACATATGGAGGCCCTTCAGGGAGTGTACTGGCCTATCCTTTTATCACCCACTTTACAGTTAGGAAGGTGAGTGGTATCGATTGGCCCCTATCAACTTATCGGCTCCAATTCGTCACAATCTTTACAAAACTTTTCCCATTGCTGTAGACCCCACATACAAAATAGGAATCACCGGAGCCCCACATTTTCATGGGTAATTCTAGGGAAAAAAATGGACCTAAATTTAACTTTGTTCCACCTGATTGCTGTTCATTGTGAAACAGCAGCATATTCATTAGAATTTCTAATGCAACAATTCAAGTCTATTTTATGTGAATGCTGGAAGATACCTTTAGACACATTATATGGCACAAAAAATCAGACAAACCGACTTGAGCCATCCCATCATTTCTGAATGACTCAGAGTCAGAATGTGTAACTAAGTATAAGAAATTTTCATGCAAGTATGCAAACATGCCTGTTTGTAGGGGACCCCACTTTTGTCATGCTTATTTCATTTTTAATATATAAAAAAATTTATTTTGTATTTTTAACTTTTTGTATAGGAAAATCTGAAAGCTACTTTAAGTGCAAGGAGCCGTGAAGTTCAACAATTGCAGCAGCTGGAAAGAATGAGGCAAAAAAATCCATCAGATCGTCAAATAATTGTATCCTTAGCCTACTATTGGTTTAAAAAACTTTTTTGAGATGTTACTTTCCTTTTTATACTTCATCATGTTTTGTGGAATTTTGAAAATAAAGTAATGTTTAAATCAACAGAATATTTTTTCAATGGATTCAACCATTTATAATGACCTATAGATGGAGTAGCCATGAATTTAAAATTGTATAGCAAGAGTTTCACTCAATTATTACATGTTGTGTTTATATTCTTACTTTCTATTTAGAGAAGAAAAATGTATCAAGGACTAAGCATTAAAACATAATTTAATAAATGATAGTTAAGCAACACCAAGGCCAGAATCCAGTTACCTGCATGCTTAAGCATTGCTGAAGCACTTCTTAGTTTTTCACCTTCACCTTATTCATAGACTATGAAAACAAAGGACACTAAATTATTGAAAAGAACAGGTATAAGGAGATACTAATAATCCTTCTATTTTTTTTAACCCACTTATTTGAATTTCTGGAGATTTCAGGTGGATGATAATGTCTTACCTACAGTTTAAAAATAACCACATTTATTCTTAAGTTATGTACAGTAAACTTTTGATAGACTATGTTTACTTTAACTAATGTATTTAAAATAAAATGTAAGCCTTGAATCTCTACAGTCAGTAGGTAAGGATGTGAAGATGAATGAACCAATTCTCACCCCATCCAAAACCACAGTCTTTTTCAACCACTTTCAGTTTTCAAAGCATTCACAATTGTTGAATTATAGTACACTAGGGGGCTTACCCCCTGCTTGCTTCGCTCGCCAACCCCCCCTTGCCTGCGCTATGTGCTACCCACTTCACACCTCTGCCACTCGTGTGGCAGTCGCTCCTCCGAAACTCCCTCCTAAATGGTGATACAATGGGAATCAGCTGCTGCTGCTGTTGCTGCCATGTCGCGTGATCTGCATTTTGCGCAGTGCTTCGAACATTTAAAAGCCTGTATAGCAGCTGTCTTTGTCATCTACTCTTTGTCTTTTATTTCCAGCCCCAGGCGTGGTTAAAATTCTTGGCACAAAGTCTCAACTCGTGGGATGTGAGTTCTTGATATTTTTTAGTTTATAATTTAAAAATGGAATAATAATCTGAAAATCTAACAACGTCACATTAAAGTTCGATAAATTCTGAAAAGAATGATACCAAACATACAGTATATTTTAAAATAAGCCTGATTTAAAGTGTGACAAAAAACATGACATAAAAACGTTGCACTTTAAGGTTTAGGATTTTATATACATATAGAGTAGATTTAATCCTTCATGTGCTGTGAAGTAAACAACATCCATCCCCATCCTACATCCTGAAGATTTGTGGTAAACTCTAGTCACTGTGCAATTACACTGTTTGAAAATATCTATTTCCAAATAACTGGACTAAAACTAAACAGATGTTTATTTGTAGCTTCTCTTAGTTGTTCGCACCCAGCACACTCTTTTCCCACTGGCCATAAACTGGCCAGATTAAATTTACCCAGTGAACACTTACAATATTAATATATACATATAACCTTTGTTCATTTCTTGTCACTTGTCAATACTTTTGTGAAATAATGCAATAATTATTGTAAAATAATACAATTTTATTTGCATGGCACAAATAAGCTTCTGTGGTCTTACGTAAAACAATAACAATATGTGAAATAATATTTTGGAAGATCATTCAACAGAAATAGCATTAATGCATTTATATTTAGTCATTTGTCGAATAGACAGAACAGAGAAATGACAGTTCTTTACACAAATCTTATGTAGTTTAAAAGTAGCAGGCCATTTTCCAAGTGGAAATGCCTGGGAGAAGCCAATGAAGACAGCAGTGGATCTATTATAATAAAAATTGTAATTTCATTTCTACACCCACGTCATAGAAGTCCGTTTCTTGGACTGCAAATTTGTTAATAACAGTATGAATGATAAAAACATGAATGCTATTTCAAAAATCCACATATATTTGTTTTACCCTATCTATTTTCATAGAGAATAGGTGAAGGAGAATCATAGCTATTACAGTATCTTACTAGAGACGGTCAAACATGTAAATGCTTGCTTTAAAGTCACTTGCATATTATCTGTGTGACATGGCATTACTTGAAACTTATCAAAATCAACTGAATTCTCATCTAAGTTTATCTATGCTTTTTGATCTTCTGAAAAAAGCAACATCTTACAACTTATTACATTTTTTTTAATAATCGAAGGAGAAGAGTGCATGTGAGAACATTAAAGTGTGAATGTATTGTTTAGAGTAGTTAACTGTGTTTTCTTTTTTTGCTGAGTTATGTTGTGCCAAGCAAAAAAAGAAAAAAAACACAAAATGCAAAATAGACAAAAAAAGTGCTCATGTCTACAATAAATTCTACCATATTAGACTGTTCTTTTATCCTTGATTTGTAAAGAATACAGAGAATCACTGAAGTGTCCCCATTATTTCAAAAAACACAGTCAGCTTTTCATGAGAAAAGATCCTACCTGCCAACATAAATGACATGTAGCGTTCTTTCATACATGGCTGTTAGACCTCCCATCAGAATTGCATCAGGAACACTCATTGTTCTTTTAATAGGAAATGATGCAGAATCAAGGACTCCAGTCTTTCACTTTTTCCCTCTTACTTAATAGTAAGCAGCATTGACAGTGATGACACAGAAAACAGCAAAGATTAATCTGTGGTAAGGAATTGGCTTTGTCAAGTACCAGGCATTGGAAACACATTCCTCAAAGTGGTCACTGTATTTTTGTTCTTCCATTTCACCATAGTCACACATGCAGATAGCCTTACAGTGAAGATGATAAATACACTCATCAGCCCATTGACCTTTTATTCTAAATTTATGACATTCAACATTTTATTAAGTTTGCACAGTTGAATTTTCAGAATGAGTACCATCATCAGTCTTCTTATTTAAGCACTGTCCATAATAATAAAAATAATAATTCTTTGCATTTATATAGGGCTTTTCTCACTACTCAAACCGTTCAATGGCTTATGGGCTAGAGCTGAAGGTAGAAAGGAAACATAGTTCCAGCTTTACTACTAACACTCAGTGTAATGCTTGAAGTGGTACTCCTTTACCAATGAATGAAAAAAAAATACAGATTAAAATGAAACACATAAATATATTTCTTAAGTGGAACCCTGGGAGAGCCTCTGCCCATCTATTCCAAGTCATTACATTTTACAATCTTAATTGTGTAATATGAAAATGATAAGTCATTGCATCCATATTTTTAACAGAATAGGAAATGTAGTAATAGGTTCACCTAGGAAAGGCAAGAAAGCTACAGTATAGGTACTAGTGCTGAAACAGTATCCTTCTTCACTAGATATTGTATTCATTTTGTACAAGGTACAAATAAAAGATCTGGACAAAAGATGTACAGTTTTATTTCTTTAATGTTGCTGTCTTGTCTCGTGACACCCTTGGACTGCGCTCCATCTCCCTTCATTCACCTCTAATGAATGTATTATTCAATAGGGCTTTATGCCAATACAGTATATTATAACAAATTTTAGTACAGTATATGGCATCTTATAGAAGGTTCAAAAGTATAACTGCAACTACTAACCAGCTGAAAGTTTGGAAAATGTATATTATTGTGCAAATATCTGTTACTGCATACAGCCTTTCTTCACAGATTTACATAAAAATAAATTGGAACTGAGAACTGCTTTGACATGTTCTTACACATGCGCAGGTCTGGATTTCTTTCTTGGTGTAGTATGTTTGGTCAGTGAACTTGTTTTTCTCATTGAAGAAAACTATGTTGTTGTAGATTGTAGATTTTGGACTGATACATACTAATGGAAAACATACATATTGAGGATGAACAACCTTAGTGTTCTATTTGTTTTAAATTAAAAAGTACTTGTTCATGTGGATGCTTTAATAAACTCACAGTGTGATATGATTAGCTGGAAAAGCATGGACCAGTGACATGACTGCTCCGATGCTGTGCTGGTGGAAGAACTCAAGTCCCAAGATTGACTTTCCCTTTAATGAAATTAAAATCCCAAAAATAATACATGTGTTAAATAATTTCCTATTCTACAAATATATTTCAAAAAACAGAGTCATAACATGATAGTTTCCTTAACTGTTAATTACAGTCTCAGGTTGGTTTTGAATATCTTAAAAGGAATATAAGCTGCACTACAGATGGTGATATTTTTAAATATTCAGTCTATTTTAAGAGGGCTAACACTGATATTGTTTTACATTTGTGATAAATATGGTTTACATAAAAGGCAGATGGATATTTAATACTGTTTTGGGAGAATATAGACTTGAAAATTGTAGGTGCTTGGCAATCAGGTTTATCATACAGTGTTAGAAGCAAATGACCAAATAATAATTGTGTGTGCCACCCTTTTTTATATTGTTATAATGAATGTATTTATATGCTTAAACCTCTGCTGGTTCCTTCTAGTTTATCTGTTTCAGTATTAAAGTTATTTTTCTTACTGCTATTAAATTTTAAAATTGTTTTGTGACATTATCACAGCTCCATTTTGTGGTTTATATTTTGTTATGGGCCAACACCATGTTGTTATTGGCAGTCATGGCTATAGACAAATATAGGAGTATGACATTGCATGGTGCCTGGCAGTTTTGGCATCGTCCTGTTCCTGAGATATTGATGCTCATGATCTGAAGATATACTAGTGAAATTAGGACACAAAGCAAAAAGTATGGGGCAACAAAAAGTGTTTAGTGCATTTTATTCAAATAGGTAATCCAATCAGCGTGGGTTAAAAAAGGCGGTTTAAATAAATAAATAATCCTCAATAAAAACAAGTGTTCTTTGTGAAAGTTAAAATTATTCAATAAATAGACAAATCAATAAATACAAACAAGAGTTAAAATAATTTGTCGTAGCCACCTCAACCAATACCTGCTAGGACTCCCAAATCCTGGCTTCATCATCCCACCACTATCACTTTTGCATTAATAGGGTAATCTGTGAAGCCAATCATTCTCTTTTATTCCCTTAATTTTCAACAGGAGTGACTTGCCCCTGGAGCGCCGTTCCTCTTGATCCCTGTGGGGCCTCGCAGCCATCTTGCCTTCTGTACTCTGCACGAGCTCACACTCCCGATCTTACTCTTTGTACTTTCAAATCCATCTTTTCTTGATTTACTCACTTTTTATTTTCCTGATTTTCTTTTTTCCGATCCTTTCTGGTCTCTGCCTTACTTGGACACTTGATACTTTGAGGATGTAAGCGCTTTGCTTAACAACTCATGGAGTATCAATGAGGAATATATAAGCCAAAATGGATTGCATGTGAACAATCAGTCAGCCAATTTCCCTACTGAACACACAATGGTCAGCCAGCTCTGCACACACCAAACCTGTTCAACTCTATTTTTTCAGCTGAAGTTATGCAAAGCCACAGACCTCTAATGTACTTCACCTCATATGGGTTGTGACTGTGCCATTATCACACAGTGATGGCTTAAGATGGTTGTTCACTACAGCAGTGTCCAAGCATCCTTCTATATAAAAGCAGTCGGGATTGTCCTTCCGTCCCGTGAGTTTCACACACTCCCTGTCCATTTTGCAATGCACAATGGGATTTGTAGTTTCGTTTTTCCAGGTAAAAGATGATTTTCTACTCCAGACTGTGTAATATCTTCTTCTTCTTTCTTACTATATGAAAGCGGTCGGGATTGTCCTTCCGTCCCGTGAGTGGAAAGCGTAGCGGTATTCCGCTTATCACAGACTTACTACTTGCAGCTTGCGGTACGAAGCGACATGATGTGAGCAGAATTCTGGTGCTCCCATCGTTCCCTTGCTTTTGTGCGCTGGAAAAATAGACAAAAGTATGTCTCTGGAAATAATTAATGTTGATGGAGTACAAATGCCTCACCGCGTAGTAAATATCAGGGGGGTTTAAAAGGGCAACCTCAATATAGAAAAAAAGTTTAAATTTCATTACAAAAATAACAGAAACTACGAGTATTAAAGTAATACTGCTCAAATGCAATATAACCAAATTAATGAGTTTGTATAAAATATCAGATTGATCTACATATTGAATTGCCTTAAGAAGTGGTCAACTTAAAAGTCAGTCGCCTTAAAAGGCGGGTGAGCCTAGTTTAGATATAAACATAGCAATGAATGATCTGCATGTGGTATTCCTGGGATACTTTTCACTTGCTAGTTTTGGTAACATTTTTTCCAAATGCTTTTTAGTCTTTTTGATTTTTAGTTTGTATTTTGGTTTTGGTGTTTTGAAGATTAGAATATTTTGTTTTTGATGCTATTTTTATTTAATGACTTCTGGTTTTGATCATTTCTTAAATGATCTTTGTCTCCTGTTCCTTGAAAATTCTATTCTTAGCTAATTTTTCTAACTAAAACATATATCATGACTACCATGATGTCATGGGTCACAAAGCATGTATTATGTGCTTAAGAAATATGTAGTATCATGGCAAATAAAAACACAAAATGCCAATGCTCACTAAAACAACTAACACATACAAAAGGGCACTGCCTATTAAATAATAAAGGCACAAAATAGCAACAAGTTGACATGTTAAAATGCAAATCAACAATAAAAATAAGTTAATTAAAAAATAATCTCAATGAAACAAAAAAGGTTTTAATGGATTCCTAACACATATTTCCAGTCCTTTAAAGTTTTTGATTTACCTTGCTGTACACTCACTTTATTTCTGCTTACGTATACTGTATTGTTAGTGCTTTTAAATTTTAAAACTGAATTTTGCATGCGGATGGAAAATGAAATCTATTTTTCTAGATATTCAGTAACCCCTTTATTTACAATAAAATTTTAATGTTGAAGTAAAATAATGCGTCACATTTTTTAAATTATAAACTATGTTAAATTTGTCTTTCTCTCTATTTATCTCTCTATTATCATTTTTGTCTATGTTGTTGCCAAAAGATCAGATACACAGCTGAAAGAAAAAGCTGAAAAAATGTTACATGGATCATAGGTAACATTCTGTGATGACTATGAATTACAGTACCTACCACCTTAGACTCAGTGCAGTAAACATCCATCCATCCATCCATCCATTATCCGACCCGCTATATCCTAACTACAGGGTCACGGGGGTCTGCTGGAGCCAATCCCAGCCAACACATGGCGCAAGGCAGGAAACAAGCCCCAGCCAGGGCGCCAGCCCATCACAGGGCGTACACACACACACACACACACACACACACCAACACACACTAGGGATAATTTAGGATCACCAATGCACCTAACTTGCATGTCTTTGGACTGTGGGAGGAAACCGGAGCACCCGGAGGAAACCCACGCAGACATGGGGAGTACATGCAAACTCCACGCAGGGAGGACCCGGGAAGCGTGCAGTAAACATTTTTTTTAAATTAATGCTGAGTTTATTGGTCATTTCTAGAAGCAGAATTTGATTTTATTGTGTAATGTGATGTCATTTTATGCAATATGTGAAGTAATATACTAGATAAAGTGGTTGAATCTTTCCCTTTATATTCTCAACCTGAAGAACATGGATTCTATTTATCTTCAGTTCATTATGTCCTGGGGCCTCATGCATAACGGCGTGCGTAGAATTCGCACTATAACATGACGTAAGCACAAAAGCCGAAATGTGCTTACGCACAGAAAAATCCAGATGCAGGAATCTGTGCGTACTCCAACTTCCACGTTCTTCCGCTACATAAATCCTGGTCAGCATGAAAAGTAACGCACATGCACGTGCCTGCTGTCCCGCCCCAATTCCTCCTAGAATTACGCCTATTTGAATATGCAAATCAATATAAATAGCCCTTAAGCTCAGCGTTCTGTGAAAAGAAAATGGGAAAAGCATGGGGGAAAATATAAGAATTTCAGCAAATACCAAGTGGAGGCAAAGGAAAAACATACCATTTGTTGATTTAAACAGTGGAATAATCAACAAATGGAAGTTGATCGAGTGACATTGTGTTTCAGAGAAACTCGGAAGCTCAAGTTCACCAAGTCGTACAGTGCCAAAATAAAAAAGAAGTCACATATCAAAGTCGTCGTGAAAAGGTGTGTTGTAGTCCACCGTCTGAATGTCATATGAAAGCTTATTAGGGTACAGACGAAAAAAAAATAGGCACACAGTGGGGAAAAAAGCACAAAATGTCAACTTTATTCTCGAAATGTCCACTTTAATCACGTAGTTTATTATGTCATTAAAGTAGAACATCAAAAACTTCATCTTAAAATCATTTAATTTTCTAGTTTCTCAAATCCCATTGTAACTAAAGTAGCATGTTAAATACTTTGTTTTGTATTTGATCTTCTATGTGCTCCATGTGTGTGAATCACTACGTGCTTCCGTTCTTTCTCTTTCTCCGACAGGACACAGAATCCATTACATTCGTGATATTACAGCTCTCTGAATAATTAAAATACTGAGATGCATACGTGATATCATTTTCATGATGACTGGAATGAAAGCATGTTATTAAACATGGGAACACGATGGCGCAGTGATTGTTCATGTATCACACAAGATGCTGCTGCGCCATTCGCAACCTTTGATGAAATAATTTATTGTAGCAGTACTGTCTCTTTCAAACCTACTAACCTCCAATTCCTGTCCTCACTTTTCTTTCCCCCAATACCCAATCGCCACACAATCAGCTATGTAGTAGACATTAAGCCATCTGTAAGCTTACAATGACGATTCTTCAAAACTTCTAAAGTTTTATCTGTATAATATAATCAACATATTTTGCTGCATTTCATCTTAAAAATGATATCGTCATCATATGTAAATACGTGCTTTATAAAGTGGCGCAGGTTGTGCAATATTATAACTGTAGTGCAAGTTTACAGTGGGGTAATTGTACTTATAAGTACAAACAGTTCTACAAGGAGCAATTGATTGAATGCATTTATAGTTCTTGGGATGAAACTGTTTCTGAACCTTGAGGTGCGTACAAGAAAGGCTTTGAAACATTTTGCCGTGGCTGAGGCAGCATGTGCTTGATGCTGTACACCGATAATTCTCTTTCCGAACAGCTGCTGCTGTGATTCCCCACTTAGATACAGTGATAAAAATACTCCAGTTGTGCAGTGAGAGTAATATGGAAAAAGATGATCCGCTGTGGCAACTCCTAACGGGAGCAGCTGAAAGAAGAAGAAGGTGCAGCGAGAGTAACAATGCTAAAGCAGTTATGGTATTTGGAATACTATGGCTATTCCCTGGGCCATTATATTGTTACAGGTAATTTACAATAAGATGCATTACACTAATAAACAATATGCAATTAATTTCAGTGTATTTATAAAGCCGCGCCAGGAAAAGAAAGGATAACCACACACAAAAAGTAGCACTGCTTTGACGCTCAGTGCCGCCAGTCTGCAAAACCAAGCAAAGAACTTGCATACGACAGGGTATGAGGTACCGTGGAAATGTGTGTGGGTTTAAACCAAATTTAGGTTTTATACATCGCAATCTGAACATGGAAACGTTCTTACGCAACATTTCTGTGCATACGCACCGTTTATACATGAGGCCCCTGATGTATTTAGCTGGACTAATTAATGCTTATATTTAATTAGTTGAAGTTTTAGAATTTGACTGGAACAAAGACTACACCTGACTGAGATCCTCTATGAGGCTCACTACTTAACGTCAACTTAATACTCTAATGAACCCCAGCAGCAATCTGAAGTTCCAGTGCTGTTGTTAACAGGGATTATTCAATTATAACATGAAGCATGGCCAGTGTTGATTGTTTTTAAGGCTGAAAGTAATCTTCAAAGGGCAACGATGAATGCTACTCGTACAACACTTCAACTTGAAGAAGCCATTGATGAGTTTGAGAAGAAAAAGATAAAAGATATAAAGGTAATTGGAAAAACCTGTTCAAGCTAGATGAGGTAAACTTTGTTTAAACTCTAGTCTTGTAGGCTTTATGAAACCAATGAATTTGATCCAAAGGGCAGTTTTGCTGCAGTTTTTGAACTGATGAAAACATAAATAATTATCCACAGATACTGCACACTTTTACTTCTCCTTCTCATTTTTTTTCATCACAGACAATTTTTACCGAATTTATAACAATTGAAATGGCATTCCATGCAAAAGCCTTAGAGGTGTACACCACAGCTTTTCACCATATACAAGATGTAGAGGAAGATGAGGATCTACAGGTAAGTATAGGTCTAATATTACAGTTGTTTTGTCTTATACTAAAGATATTCGCTTTCTAACTGCTGGGTATATAACAATAACAACATTGGTATGCCGTCAAAATGACTAAAATGAAACTGAAAATGTTTTTTTTTTTTTTTTCAAAATTTGGTTTCTTCTTAGTGCATCCTAAATTTAAAACAACAACACAATCCAAAGCAGTTATTGAAGAATGAATTCAAAAGTAGCATTTAAGTATTACTTTTTATTTTTGAAAGCAGCTCTCAAAGTAAGCTATCTAAATATTAAGAAAAAAAATTGCTTTTAAACCAACGCCATTATTTGTCTTCGCTTAGTTGAAAGTATGGTAGGAGTTTTGATTTTATTATTGGTTGAAATGTCAGGGAAACTAAAGAATTCAGTACTGTGAAGTTAGAGTTTGTCACTCTACAACCACATGGTGGCAATAGCAGCAACCTACCAATATGGCATTATCAAAGCAGTTTATTTTGAGTTTATGTTCATATAGCTCATCTCCATTTATAAGACCAGGTGCCTCATGTATAAACGGTGTATACGCACAAAAATATTTCCACGCTGAAATTGTGATGTATAAAACCTAAACTTGCCGTAAAGCCACGCACATTTTCACGAGCTAAAACCCTGGCGTACGCAAGTTCTCCACTCAGTTTTGAAAACTGGTGGCACTCAACGTCAAAGCAGTGCTACTGTTCCTGTGTGGTTTCCCTTTCTTTTTTAGATCCACATCCCTGACGCGTCTGAAGTTACCCGCATATTGTTTATTAGTTTAAGGCATCTGATTGTAATTAACCTGTAATAATATAATGGTCCATAGAATGGTCAAATTATTCTAAATACCATAGCTGCTTTAGCGTTGTTACTCTCACTGCACCTTCTTCTTCTTCATTCAGCTGCTCCAGTTAGGTGTTGCCACAGCAGATCATCTTTTTCCATATTACTCTAACTGCACCATTCGGAGTATTTATATCACTGTATCTGAGTGTGGAATCACAGCTCTACAGCAGCTGATCAGAAAGAGAATTATTGGTATACAGCATCTAGCACCCGCTGCCTCAGCCATGCTGCCTATTTGAACCGCTCTCATACGGCAAATGCTTCAGCGCCTTTCCTGTACGGACCTCGCAGTTCAGAAACTGTTTTATCCCAAGAATTATAAACGCAATCAATCAGTAAATCCTTGTAGAACTGTTTGTACTTATAAGTACAATTACCTCACTGTTAACTTGTGGCGATACAGTGATAGTAGTGCATAACCTGAGCCATTTTATAAAACGCGTATTTACATATGATGACAATATCATTTTTAAGGTGAAATGCAGAAAAATATGTTTATTATATTATACAGATAAAACTTTAGCTTCATTTAAATCATCTATATTGTTAATAATTAAACATGTGAGGATATGGTGGACAGCGCTAGTGACAATCTGGCGCTCCATTCACGGATTATTCCTTCCTCACGCTGTATTCTTGCTGAGGCTGGCGTGACACTGGAAGAACAGATGGATAGAATAATTAAACATGTACTACGAAGATATTTCAATGTTCCTTAAAGGTTTTGAAGAATCGACATTCTAAGCTTACAGATGGTTTAACGTCTATTACAGAGCTGATTGTGTTGTGATTAGGTATTTGGAGAAAGAAAAGTAAGGGCAGGAATTGGGGGTTAGTACGTTTGAAACAGATAGTACTGCTGCAATAAAGTATTTCATTGAATGTTGCGCATGGCACAGCAAGTATCTGGAGTGAGCCACCGTGTTCCCACGTTTAATAACATGCTTCACTCCTATCATCATGCTAACTCCTATCATCATGAAAATTATATCATGTATACATCTCATTATTATAATTATTCAGGGAGCTGTAATATTAAGAATGCAATTGATTCTGTGTCTCTGTCGGAGGAAGAAGGGCCCGTTTAAGAAGCACGTAATGATTCACACACACAGAGCACATAGAAGATCAAATACAAAATAAAGCATTTAATGTGCTACTTTGAGAAACTAGTAAATGAAACAATTTTAAGATGAAGTTTATGATGTTCTACTTTAATGACAAAATAAACTACGTCATTAAAGTGGAAATTTCAAGATTAAAGTTGACATTTCGTGCTTTTTTTACCACTGTGTGCCTATTTTTTTTTTCTTTTCTCTGTATCCTAATAAGCTTTCATATGACACTCAGACGGTGGGCTACAACTCGCCTTGAAAAGGCGACTTTGATATGACAACTTTTTTTATCGGGCACTGTGCAACTTTGTGAACTTGAGCTTTCGAGTTTCTCTGACACACTGTCACTTGATCAACTTCCTTTTGTTGTCTATACCACTGTTTAAACCACTGTTCTTGCCTCTACTTAGTATTCGCTGAAATTCTTCTATTTCCCCCTATGCTTTTGTCATTTCCTTTTCACAGAACGCTGAGCTTAAGGGCTATTTAAATAGGCGTAATTCTGGGAGGAGTTTGGGGAGTGGCAGCAGGCACGTGCATGTGCGTTACTTTTCACGCTGACTGGGATTTATGGAGCAGAAGAACTTGAAAGTTGGCGAATGCACAGATTTATGCATCTGGAATTTTTTGTGCATACGTACATTTCCGCTTTTGTCCTTATGCCATGTTTTAGTGTGAATTCTATGCACACCATTAGGCATGAGGCCCCAGGTCTCCTTAAATATTTACAAATATAATTACATTATTTCAGACTACTTCAAACTAGAATATGGTACTCGGCAAGGATGCCCTCTATCACCATTGCTCTTTGCAATTACTACTGAGCCATTGTCAGTTTACTTTCGAAATGCATCAGGGATAAATGGGATTTTTAGAGAAAGACTTGAACAGGAAGTATCATTATATGCAGATGATATGGTACTGTATACAGTATATCTGAACCACTAAATTCCGTGCTGCAGTCCTAACAGCACTAGCAGATTTTCAAAAGATATCTGGACTCCAAATCAATTTTAATAAAAGTACCTTTTCCAGTGTACTCTCTAGCACATAATATTAGACTAGACACTTTCCCATGAAGGACAAACAATTAGAGGACAAACAAACTGTAATTGCCTTTATTTCACCACTAGCATGTAGACTTACCTTGCTCAGCTTGAAGAATCCCATGCCACCACTTTCAAGTCAGTGGGTAACTGATGTTCTGTACTATTTAAAACTAGAAAAAAAAAAACAAATTCTCACTTAGAGAATCTGTTCAATTTTTTTTTTTAATATGGCAGGATCTAATCAATAACATTTTAGAATAAGCATGTACAGTGCATAAGGGATGAGGATACTCTTCATTTCTAGCTGCTTCTAAAGGTTTGCTCTGGTGGTTGGCGCTCCTCTCTTTCTTTTAGGTGGGGGTTGAATTTTGGTTTTGTTAAGTTTCTCTTGATTATATGGAATGTTGTTTGTTTTAAATTAAAATCAATAAAAATGAAAATAAATAAATAAATAAATCTCTCTATTATAAAAGAAAATCTTGAGACGAGATGAGACTATTTCCAAGAGATTTTTTTAAGTCCCGCGGGACGAAGTCCAACCCTCCTCTCAACAATTTACAGTTAACAGCCTATGCTCACGGTCCTCTCACCTCTCATACGTGTGAATGCTTTTCTCAGACACAGCTCCTGCGCTCTCAGCTGTTATAAATTTTACGTTTTCCTCACTTTAAGTTCCCAATAAAAGAAAACTTATTATATCCAAATTTCAATGAAGAATTTCATCCCGAAGGATTATCAACAAAAGAAGTGAGTACACGGGCAATACTAGCACTGAGAAATGATGAAGTCAAACAAATTAACGTTAAAATTGTCAATCGGTTACACAGCAAATTGGTTAAATGTGTAGCAATTGCTGAAACATTTGGTGGTGATTGTGCAGAAGATGAAAACATCAACTTAAAATATCCTGTAGAATATCTACAACCGTTAACCACCAGTTGAATTACTGTTGAAAGAAGGATGTACTGTAATGTTATTGCGTTATTTATGTATGAGCAATGGGCTAATGCAATAGGACAAGATTACTTGTATTCAAAATTGGTCGAACAATTCTGACATGTAAAAGTTTAACAGGCGACAAGAAACATAATGTAGTACATTCTTCTGCGGAAAACATTAGACACCAAAGGAGATCTTGATATGCCATTTGTATCAAAACGTTTACAGTTTCCCATTAGAATAGCTTTTGCTATGACAATTAAAAAATCACAGGGACAAACATTCAAAAAAGTCGGTTTATTTAGTAGAGAGAAAGAAACGATATTCACTCATGGGCAGTTATATGTTGCAAAGTTAATTACAAATATTGTTTTTACTGCAGATTTACAGTAAA
Source organism: Polypterus senegalus (assembly GCF_016835505.1). NCBI lineage: Eukaryota > Metazoa > Chordata > Cladistia > Polypteriformes > Polypteridae > Polypterus > Polypterus senegalus. The sequence goes on from NC_053168.1 coordinate 84,573,408, forward strand.
AGTGTACATTTTAAAAAGTATTTGCGTGTTAATTTCAAAACCAAACAGAACAAAAATGTATAAGGCAATGAATACCTCTAATGCAACATGAACAATTATTTTCTTTCAATTTATTATGCTTTACTATTTTTTTTACAATGGTTAATTACTCACTGCAATGTAAAATAGATAGTTCTATTATGCATATGTAACAATTCCCATGAAAATAACAATCTGTTTAAATTGTACATCTGCTTCCCCAAATGCGAGCAGCAGAGCCGTGAAGTGGCTAGTGTGTGGCACCCGCATGGGGGTTGGCAAGTGAAGTGAAGTGAGCAGAGGGCAGAGCCCCCAAGTAAATAAATAAATAAATAACATTTATAAGTATACACTTAATCCTGCATGTGCTGTGGGGTAAATATAATCTGCCAAGAATTTCACTGCCAAGTAGAAAGAGTGTGATGGGATCAATCCAGTGACAGAAACCTATAAATAAATTTTCAGTTTTGTGTTCATCCATCTATTTGTTGTATATATTTTTAAACTGTGTGATTTAGTGGCACAGTGGCCAGTATTCATACTGTGGATCTCTGGGGGACATGTAGGGGATGTAAAAAGGGAAAGGACGTTATTTATGTCACAACACATGAAGGACTAAGCATATTTATAAAACACAAGAAAATGATCACATTTGAATGGGTTAAATGAAAGCTCATATATGGGCTTAGGATTTAATAACATGCTAGCCAGTGAAAGAAGCAGTTTTTCATAAAAAAAGAATGTAATTGGCTATATATAACACATTGCATCTTAGAATAATTAACTATGTAACATATTTAGTTTTTTGTGTGTAATGAGTAATGTAACTAAGTTACTTTTAAATGTAACATTTCCTAACACTTATTATAATAAGTAAATAATTTATCCAAATGTTTGCAAAAATTGCTGACTCTCCTCACAAGCACATTATTACATATTGTCCCGGTCATATATTGTGTTGGCACTCTTCTGAACATGCAGAGGATCTCTAAAGATACATTATCCTTTGTATTACTTTCTCAGGTTTTCAGGAGTACACTGAGACCACCAGACTACAGGAATCCTCTCGAACTAGTTTGTACTCATTCCAGAGCATCCCTTGACAGAATACATTCTCCAAGGAGTCTGCAGGTAAGTGATTTTACCTGAATAGAAATGTAGGTCTGTTTTAATTTTTCCAAGTAAAAGCTTCTTACTAACACATAATATCTTTGAAAAACATTTTCTATATCAAATCGGAAGCCAGGAGGTCAGTGGAAGTAATGCATCCAGGAAGGGATTACAGGTGGCACGCTTAGAGTATTAGGAATCATTGAGAAGTTAAAAAAAAAAAACAACAAAATAAAATATGTGGTGCTCCTACAGTTTGAAAATTGACCAATATTTCTTAATATTCACATCTGAATCATATTTTTAATAGAGACAGAAGAATGGCTTATTTATAGGAATCAAGTCACAAATAACATTTAATAGTAGTTTATTAATTTTCTGTACTGTTGATTGCATAACTGCTATACATTGTTTTTAACAAATTGATGAATTGGAGCTCATTTTTGTAGCTGATTTCATTTTGTAGCTGATTTAATTTAGGAGCTTTAATTTAAATTTACAAAGCAGTAGGTGCAGGGAATACCATGATATAGCGATACAGTGCTACTAAATTTGGTGGCTGACTGATCATTCATAAAGTTATTACCATTAACATTAAGTAGATTTTTGTCAGTCGTTTCATATTGCCTATTTATCAAGGTTATTATTGTTCTGAATTCATTAATTTGGAAAACATAATCATACTGTTCCTAGCTGAGTACTTTAATAATTTCAGTCCATGCAGCTTTGCTGATCTCAATTTTTGATCTAATTTATAACTTGCTAAATTAAGATGACGAACATTCTTAAGCCCATGGGAGCATTTTTTCACTTTGTTTTGAGAGAGGCTACTTTACGTAATACCTCCTTCTGTTGATATTGACACCTGACTATATTATTCATTTCCAAGCTCAGGTTTCAGGCTTCCATAATGCTCACAAGTCTTAAAATATTTAATTGCTATAATTATTTTATCTTTATCATTTATTATTACTGTTGTAATTTAATGGCTACACAGTTTTGGTCCTAATTCGAACATTTATTAGCAAAACAAAAAGCAACTCCAAGTTAATCAGGTAATGATCTGAAATGGTTTCTCTATCCGGCAAGATGATTACATTGTGAATGTTATCACCACGGGTGATAATTAAATCTACAATGTCATTAGGGAAGGACAATTCACAATTTGGAGAAAATGTACAGAATCAATCAGGGAGACAAAACTTTTACTGGGGGTACTACTTTTCACATCTATGTGAATACTAAAGCCACGCAATAAGATTAATTTTCCATAGTTAATACTGTATATACTTAGCAGAAAATATGGCAAAACTAATTTAAAATTGTGGGTTAAGGACTAGGGGGTGTATAAATTAGCAATATAATTGTGTTTAATTAAGTTTTATGTCTAATATTAGGATCTCACAGGAATTCAAAATTATCCAGACATTTCTGGTAATATTCAAGGTACCTCATTAAAACTCACTCCATGTCTGCCTCCTCTGCATCTAATGTGTGTTATATGAAAGCTCCCAACTCATGGTGTTGTATCTGCATACACAAGGGATATTTCAGTAAGGTAACAGATGTCAGACTTTGTGCTCAAAAGAATGTCTTTAACTAGAACTGCTTTTTTGCCTACTTCTGAAGAACAAATGTTTATTAGACAACATTTTATAACATCTTAATGTGAAGCAAATTGTTTATTTAATTATTTTGCATTTGAATTATATCCTGTATAGAATGAACTGATTTTTTATTTGTAATTAGAAAAAGTGACAGAAATTAATTTCTTTATGCAGACTATTGGTTTAGTTGCATATGCTTAAGGAATCATAAACAACTAAACAAAAAGGAAATGATATAATCAATGGAAGTACAGGTGCCAGTCATAAAATTAGAATATCATGACAAAGTTGATTTATTTCAGTAATTCCATTCAAAAAGTGAAACTTGTATATTAGATTCATTCATTACACACAGACTGATGTATTTGAAATGTTTATTTCTTTTAATTTTGATGATTATAACTGACAACTAATGAAAGTCCCAAATTCAGTATCTCAGAAAATTAGAATATCAATTAAGACCAATGCAATAAAAGGATTTTTAGAAATGTTGGCCAACTGAAAGGTATGAACATGAAAAGTATGAGCAAGTACAGCACTCAGTATTTAGTTGGGGCTCCTTTGGCCTGGATTACTGCAGCAATGCGGCGTGGCATGGAGTCAATCAGTCTGTGGCACTGCTCAGGTGTTATGAGAACCCAACCCAACCCGCTGAATCCAAACACAGGGGAGCCTGCTGGAGCCAATCCCAGCCAACACAGGGCACAAGGCAGGAACCAATCCACCGCAACACACACACACACACACCAAGCACACACTAGGGACAATTTAGATTCGCCAATCCACCTAACCTGCATGTCTTTGGACTGTGGGAGGAAACCGGAGCACCCGGAGGAAACCCACGTAGACACAGAGAGAACATGCAAACTCCACGCAGGAAGGACCCAGGAAGTGAACCCGGGTCTCCTAACTGTGAGGCAGCAGTGCTACCCACTGCACCACTGTGCCGCCCCTTCCACTATTTCACTTGTTGACAATTATATAAATCATAAGGATATACTGTATCTATATTGTGATTGGCAGCAGCAGTGGACTGGCATCCCAGACAAGATATACACCATACTCTTTATTGGCAGGGAGGTCAGTGTTGTGGAAGGACAATGGGAGAGTGCTCCATGAGGGTAAAGAGTTCCCCAGTTGACTAGGTGGCATTTCTCTCCTGGTAGACCACCAATTTGGGCTCCCACAGAGGTTCAGGGTAACTGTAATTTGGAAGGACAGCCCAATTGGGTTCCCCTGGGACTTCCAGTGGGTGCTACAGGGGAGGTCTCTGCTACTTTATGACTGCTATGCCTAATCTGGAAGTACTTCTGGAGTGCAATGATGTTGTACTGATCCAAGTAACTATAGGCCAGCAAGTTTAAAGTTAATCACAGGTAAATTAATTTAAGCAATTGTTAAATAAAAGATGGAGCAGAATATATGCCTAAAACATTTGTATTAGCAAATACTCATAATGGGTTCAGGCAGGAAACATTAGAACATTAGAAAAATTTAGACAAGAACAGACCATTCAGCCCAACAAGCCTCGCCAGTCTTATCCACTTAGATCCCTCAAAATAACATCAAGCTTAGTCTGGAAAGTCCCTAAAGTCCTACTGTCTACCACATACTTCGTAACTTATTAACTTATTCCATGTGCCTATGGTCCTCTGTGTGGAAAAAAAAAAAAAACAAGTTTCCAACTCTGTCTCTGTGTTCTTGATAAACTAATTTTAACATAACAGTCACAATACTAATAAACTTCATAATTTTAAACAATTCAGTCATGTCACCTCTTAATCAGCTTTTGCTTAAACTGGAAAGGTTCATCTCTTTTAATCTTTCCTCATAACTCATCCCTTGCAGTCCTGGAATCAGCCTAGTCCCCCCTCTCTGGACATTTTCTACCACGGCTATGTCTTTTTTGTAGCATGGAGATCAAAACTGTACACGATACTCCAGATGAGGCCTCACCGGTCTGTTATAAAGCTTGAGTGTATCCTCCTTGGATTTGTGCTCTACATATCATGCTATAAAACCTAACATTCTGTTAACTTTCTTACTGGCTTCTAAACACTGTCTGGAAGTTGATATTGAGTCAACTACAACTCCTGAATCCCTCTCATAAGATGAAGTTTCAATTTTCAACCCTACCATTGTGTATTCAAATTTAATGTTTTTACTTCTTACGCATAATACTTCTTCTGTAATGATTCGAATAAGTCTAGATTTTCCACCAATTCACCATCTAGTTATAATCTTCAAACTTAACTAGTTTGTTATTTATATCTGATCCAAATCATTTATATGTATTGTGGAAAGCGTACCCCCAGACACAGACAGACCGACACCAGGATGTCCAAAGCACACTCCTTTATTAACTTCTTGAGCACCACAATGTCTACCAGCACCAACTCTCTTCTTTTGTCTTTGTCTTCTTCTTCTTTCTCTTTCTTTCTTTCTTTCTTTCTTTCTTTCTTTCTTTCTTTCTTTCTTTCTTTCTTTCTTTCTCTCTCTCTCTCTCTCTCTCTCTCTCTCTCTTTCCTTCCTTGACCTCCTGTCCTCCTCACAAGCTTCGTCTCCTTTCTCCCAACTCTGGCTCCATCTCAGGGCTTTCCCACAATCCTTTTATACACCCTGACCCGGAGGTGTTCCTGCCCAATCAGTCCACAGTTCCTTATTCCTTCCGGGTCAGGGTAAACGGTCCTTTTCTTCAACCCAGGAGCACGTCGTTCCTTCCTGTCACGTGATCGTGACGTACTCCCAGGTTATAGGGCACATAAGAGCCCACGAGCCCCCCTACATCGACTCCCAGTGGCCCCCAAGGTATCCAGCAGGGCTGTGTATAAACACTACATAGTCCATGAGGCCCTGCTGGAACTCGGGGAACGATCATGCTGTCGGGAGAGCTCCTCCTGGCGGCCTGGGGGTGAGGGCCGGAGTTTGAAGCCGGCCATCCACCACAGTATTAAAAATAGCAGCAACCCCCAGTACTAACCCCTGAGAGACACCACTGTTAACATCACCTAATTCTGATAAGGTTCCCTGCACTATAACCCTCTGCTTCCAGTGTCTGAGCCAATTCTGCACCCATCTACACACCACATACTGAACTTGCACTTCTTTAAGTTTGAATGCCAATCTTTTGTGCTGTACCTTATTAAATACTAAATAATACCATATGCACCACTTTGGTCATATCCTTTTGTTGTTTCCTCATAGAATTCCAGTACGTTAGTAAAACACAACCTCCCTCATCTAAAACTCATACTGACTGTCAGTAAAAATTCCTGCCACATGTTGCTCAATCTTTTCCTTAATAATTCCTTGCATTAATTTACCTGTGAAACACATTTTGCTTACTGGCCTATAGTTACTTGGATCTGCCCAATCATCCTTTTTATATAACAGAATATTTGTTGCTATTTTCCAGTCCTTTCAAGCTTTCCCAGTGCACAATGACTTCTGAAAAATAGGTGTCAATAGTTTATATACTACCAGTCAAATGTTTTAGAACACTTCAGTTTTTCCAGATTTTCTTCAAATTTGATCAGTTTTAATGCAACAAATGACCTAACATGGTGAAAAGGTAAGCAGTAAACTGCCAGACGTTTAAAAAGTTTAGGTTAGCAAAAACTGAATAAAGGATATTTCAGAATATTGTAAATGGGCCTTCTTCGGGAAACAACTAGCAGGTTACAACTTACAGGTGTTCCCCAGGTATTGAAGTAAATTAAGTCTTGGAAATTGAGGCAGATATTTTGCACAGGTGTCCCAACTTGTGTTGATTACTTTAAAACCCCTCTGTCTGTTTTAAAGCACCCTTGTGATATTATACCCTCTGAAGTACTACCTGGACAATATTACACTGTAGAAAGTTGTAAATTCTAGTGATAATCGCAAGAACATAGCAATTACAAAAGAAATGAGGCAGAGCATTATTACACTTTGATGTGTATGCCTTTCATTTAGGATCACTGCAAAAAAAAAGTGTCAGTGAGTACGGCGTCCTATACTATCCAAAAGCAATTGGAAACTGGAAGAAACTCTGATAGAAAGAGGTCTGGCAGACCCAAAGTCACAACCCAATCAGAAGACAAGTTTCAGAGGGTCACAAGCACAGCTGTGGTCGAAAAAAGCAAGTTTCAGGGTCTACAGTGAAGGGGAGTCTTTGTTCTGTAGGTTTGACAAGGCAAGTAGCAGAAAGAAAGCTGCTCCTTTAAGGAAAAAATAGGGCCTTGCTGCAGACAGGAAGAAAGTCTAACGGACAGATTAATCAAAATTTGATTTGTGTTTGTATGCTGTCAAGTTGGTGAAAGGATGGTTCCTCATTGCGTGATACCAACTTTCAAACACGAAGGAAGGAAGTGTGATGGTCTGGGGTTCTTTTGCTGCAGGTACAGTTGGAGACTTGCACAGAGTGACTGGCATTTTGAATCAAAAGGGTTACCACAGTTTGGCTGTTATAGCAGGAAAACGGTGGCTACTTTGATTAATTAAAACGTTGAATAACATTTTGCACACTTAATGATTTTTTAACTTTTTTTTTTAATTTGCCATTGTTTATTTGTTCTATGCTTTCATTTCATGAAACATTGAGACATTGAACTTTGTGCATTTCCATAAAAACTGAAAAAACTGAGGTGCACTAAATCTTTTGACTGGTAGTGTACATGTACTCACTAACTTTCTTAAAGCACTCGAGTAAATGTTATCTGGTCCTGATGATTTATTAGGTTTCAGCCTATTTAATGTAAGCAGCACTTATCCATCTAAGTTCTAAATCATTTAGTACTTCCTATTACTAGTATGAGATTATCCAGAAAAATGCAAGTTTAGAGGAATTTCACTGTCTGCATTTTTTAATTCCAATTTACTATTTTTCTATTTACACTTTGCCTCCTCCTTAACTGTTCATTTATAATTTAAATACTGAAGGAATGTATTTAGATGATCTTTTGCCTTATCTGCAGTGTTCCTCACTACCTTTTAGCTTTTTAATATCTACTCTAATGGTTGCTGTCATGCTCTCATACACTCTATGGTTTATTTTGCATTGGAGTTACTCGAATTATACACCTTGTACAACTGTTTTCCTTTGCTGCTTCATTTTATCTCCTTACTTACTCACTGCAGAGGTTTTTTTTTTTAATTTCCTACAAATCCCTAATTTTGAAATGTACCTGTCCTGCTTTATAAGTAAATTGTTTTTAAACCTGTTTTACTGCTGCTCAACTGTTTCTCCACTTAAAAGCTTATCCCAGGTTATCCCCTTTAGACTTTGCTCTGTCTGTTTAAAATTTGCCTTACTGAAGTTAAACTCGTGAGTTTTAGTCTTTGCATCACCATTCCGTCAAAACACTGACAACTGTTTTATATTATAGTCACTTGACCCTTGTGATTCAATCATTTCTTCCTCCTCAATTATATCCTGACAAAATACTAACTCTAGACTGGCTTCCCTATGGTATGGTGGGTCCGCAGCTCAGAAAAACTGGCAGTTATTTAATAAACTAAAATGAACTCACTCTTGCTGGTAAGTTGATCGATTTGCAGTGAAGACGTTCTGTCTCCAGGTTGGTGTGAGGCAGTCAGCCGTCCATACGTTGCCTTGCTGGCATGTACTGGCAGTCTGCTTGCCTCATTATCAGCCCGGGGCAGCAATCAGGCAATCGCACCTGCAACAGCTCCTCAGCAAATAAAAGGGGAGCACACGTTCAGAAGGAAAAGAAAGAAACAGATGGGTAGAGTGAAGGTTAAAGGATGAGAGATGAACGGGTGAACAAATCGAAGCAGGTGGTCAGGAGTAGAGTTCCAAGGAGGAGCGAATGGCTGTCGGTCAGGATGGGGCTGTGGGTCGCACTTGTTGAACATCTTTGGGAGTAGGAATTTCCATTATGCTCTGGTGGTACTCTTGCCAGGAGGAGCCTTTGAGATGGCAGCAGTGGGATTACGGAGCATCATGTCAGGTGAAGCCTGGGTTGGTAGAGGTTCTGGCGTTGCAGGGTTCGGGGTTTCCCATTGATGCCGTGGGATGGGCGGCAAGGACACGGGCTGGATGAGATGGGTGTCTGCACCTGCTGGTCAACATCTCTCCAGGCTGCCAGGTCCGAATAAGATAAGTCAGAGAGGCTTCAGTTTTAAGGGAAGACGCCAGGGCTTATGAATTTTTAATGAGTTTCCTGCACTGAATTGTCTTTTTTTTATACTTATTTTTCTAGTTATTGATTTTAACCTCCACAGTACACTTTTTAAATTATGTATTGGCAAGTGTCCCAGGTGCAGTGCTCCAAACTATTTGAATTTTTTTTCAGTGAAAGCACTGAACATGTTTGCACTTTCACCTTGCTTCAGGTGTGTTTTGTCCTTATCTGCCATGATCATCTTGGTTATGGTACTAATGGTGTCGGGTTCAAGAGGCTCACAGAAATTAAGAGAGACCAAGGAGTTGACCCACACTTTCACATTCCCCCCACATTGGTGCTTTAACATACTGTGTTAAGAAACAGTCACTTATCACTACTAAAAACTTGTCCCTTTCTACTCCACTATTTGCAAGGTTATCCAGTTAATATGCAGGGAGTTAAAGCCCCCCAAGATTATAATATTATTAAAAAGATGGACATTGAAATTACTGTCTGCACTGGGGTGCCTATAGCACACTGCTAAAATAAGACAAATCTAGATGTTCTCACTAAGATGTGGCTCATCATTCAACTGAAGATAACTTGCATTTAACTTCAGCTTGGACTAAACTTCACTCAATCTCCCCCCCTTCTGTCCTTCCTAATAAATATGTATTCATCTATGTTATATTCTTCCCTGTCTTTGGTAATTAGCTGGGTTTCAGCCATTGCTACATTATCATCATTTTGCTCAGCTGTATATAAGTCACTTGTTTTATTTTTGATACTTCTAGTATTAAGGCAAATTATTCTTAATGTATTACTTATTTTACACTTGCACATAAATGTTAGGATAGAATTCACATTACTATGCACATTTGTTTTTACACTATTTTTCTCTTGTACGATTCTAAATCTGCCCCGTCCTAAACTCCTCGTCCCTAGTTTAAACAATTCTTAGCTAACCGATTCATATACCTCCCCAACACATTAATACCCCTGCACATCAAATGTAACCTGTCACGGCAGAATAGGTCCCATTTGTTCCATATGTTCTACATCAAGATTTCATTCACGTGTTTATCCTTCTAACGTCAGTCTTACCTGGACTGATGTGTAGCACAGTCAGAACTTCAGAGAAGACTACCTTGTCAGTTCTGCTCGTGAGCCCTAACTCTCTAAATTTGGAATGCAGAACTGAAAGCTTGCCCTAATGTATGCCATTTTTTCCAACATGGACAGTGACAACTGAATCCACCTCCATTTCCTTCTATGGTGGTCTTCCACCTGTGCACCTGGAAGGCAGCACACTGGGGAACACTCTAAAGTTAACCTGCACTTCAGCCCCTTAAAGACTGAGTCCTCACTATCTCAACCTTTCTCTTTCTGGAGATTGGTTTCAAGGTGGCCCATTAACACTGTCTAGCTCCACAAGGACCTGAACACAGTTTGACATTTTCAGTTTTGGGGTTGATGTCTCTGGACAGTGTGCACCCTTTTATGTAGCAGTTTGCAACTGTGACCCACCAATTTTTACCTATTTGCTCTGGGGTGCCCTACAGCTTCACCTTACGGTTGCACACTATCTCTGAAAAGGACACCTGGGCCAAGTCCACCAGTTTTCTACTACAATGTATGCCAGCCAGCTCCTGCTTCAGTTTAGTGATCCTGAGCTTGAGGTGTTGGATTAGCTGGCATCTCCTGCAGACATAGCCTTTAAAGAGGACTGATTTCTCCAAGCCCACTGCCAACAAGTTCAGTATTTAACAGGACTTGCATTGCACTGGTCTCAGTTTTAAAATTTGGCTTTGGGTTCCTAAACTGCTCAAGTTTCTTTGAAATTCAACTTAAACATTATAAATAAATAGATTAAAGAACTACTGCAGTTATTTAACACATTCTTGCCCCTTACTTTCCTGTAATACTCTCCCTCTAGACTGCTTGCTGTGTGTCTTTCTTTGAAGTTATTAAACTTTATTTTTCCCTATCTTGTTTTACTAACTTTGCATCACTATTATTACATCCTTATTATGAAGCTCTCCAATTTCACCATTTGTATTCCTTCCACCTTCGCCCTCTTAATTGCACTAGTTTTCCTGACTAAATATAACCGTTCTATTAAGTACAACTTTTTACCCATTACTTTCTTCTTACTAAGAAAATACGCTTACTGCATATCAGCTGCTAGTTATTTACTTATTCACTTGTCTGTTCCTACTGCCACTGATCCCCTGTCTTAACTGCTTTCAAGTCAGCCGCCTACCCGTATGTAAACAGATGCTTTTTACTAAGGAATGAACCCATATGCCCTCACTTTCTGCAAGCACTATTGCTTTACCTTACGAGTGCTATATGGTGTTTTATTTTTTTAATGCCCTAACTTCTTCCACTACTCAATCGCTGGTATTTTTTAACTATTTGTCAATACAACACTGGTTGCTTACTTATGGACGTTTCGGTTTCCATAACTACTTTCTATCTCACCGATGATGCTATTAAATAGAAGTAACACGCACACCTAACAAGTGACTTTTCCACACACCTGTCTGATACCTTTGCTCCTGTGCAGGCAAAAAATAAAAGCAAAAAAAAATTATTGTAAAGGGAGAAAATCTTTAAAAATTCCCACATGGCTTCTTAGCAGCAACCCAAAAACAAAGTTTTTAGTTCTTTTAGTTAACAGTTACTCAGCAGTAACACAAAACACTCTGCACTTCTTCTTCCACTTCTACTTGGAAGGATGACGTCAGCACGTCAGTGTCAGTCTCAGACTCCAATCAGTAATTCCCAGTCTCTCCAAACAGTACCTCTTAGTCAAGGAAGGTTAAGTTTTACTAATATTTTGTAATTCTATGAGGAAGCAACAAAGCATATGATAAGATATTTTTGATATTATTCATCTTGATATTTGAAAAGCTTTTGATAAGGAACTACATGACAGGTTATTGATACTGATAGTGAACTAAAAGAAGTGTGAATTCATGGCACAATGTGTAGGTGGGAACAAAATTGGCTCACATACAAAGAATAATGGTTAGGAACCTTTTTCAGAATGAAGTGATGTAAATATTGGTGACCCTATGGAACCATTGTGGGACCTCTATCCTTTTTAATATACATAAACAATAGACTGGTTTAATTTGTAGATTACAGTATACCAAACAAAGGTGAAACCGCATATAATGTAGAATCAGCTAAATTGTTACATAGGGACATGGACAGCATACAGGCTTGGGCAGATATGTTCCAGATGGAATTTAACGTGAGTAAATATAAAATATTACATGTAGGAGTGTGGTAAAAATTTAACATCCAATTAAAGAAAGAAACATCCCCTAGCAGTGGTGGTAAAAATTTAACATCTTATTAAAGAAAGAAACATCCCCTAGCAGGTCAAATTAGTTATCAGACAGGAGAAAAACTGTTCATCGCAAAATGCCTTCGAGGGAGCATTCTTTAAAAGCAGTCTGTTACAGCATGGTCAGAACGATAATTGAAACAAAGAATAGAGGTTCATTTTATAAACTATTGAATTTACATACAGTGTCATTCAATGCATACATTTCCTCTGGTCGGTTTGTTGGTTTACACCTAAATGGCTTATATAAAATAAATTATAATTATAAATAAATAAATTATTATATTCCGGTTCTTCTTATACCTTTGAGTTGTGCCACCACCCTTGAAATTTTTGTGTATGTAACAATTGTCCATTCTGGTTGTTTATAGGACATCTGCTGATTTCTTAGTCATCTTTCAATACATATTGTTGTTCACTTGACCATTATCTGGTTTCCTGATATGCAAAGATTTCTGACATTTATTAACCGTCTATGCTATTTCATTAAGATGAAAGCTATGTTACCCTAAATTATTATTCTTTCACAGGAGGTAAAAATGTTACTTTCAAATGTGCAATGAGAGGTCTGAAACCTGAACATAACCTTTATGAGAAGAACCTAGGAGCCATAGCAAACTTAACAATATCTACACCCTGACAGTATGCAGAAGCAATCAATAAAGTAAATAGGATGTTAGGTTACATATTATATAATGCTCTGGGGAAACCTCACTATTTAAGCAATTGAAAATTAAGAGGTTGCATGATTGAAGTGTTTAAAATAAAGAAAAGAATTAGTACAGTACATTCCAGCTCTTACTTTAAAATAATTTTACAAGGAGGACAAGGAGAACATGGTTGGAAACTTGTTGAGGAGAAGATATCACACAAATGTTAGGAAGGATTTTCTTCACTAGTGTCGATGAGTAAAATTCATTAAAGCATTTTTACAGCGATTATACTGTGTTCGTCAGAGACCTTGCTTACTTTCAAGCATGGCAATTCCAAGATCATTGCAAACTTGGCCATGTCTTAAGGATGCTAGGAAAAAACTAAATGCTAGGATGCACTAGAACCACCCTCTCCCACCCCGACCACCGAGAAGTGCTGCGCAATATCTTCCCGTCTCTAGCTGCATTTGTTTCTTTAACTTGCAGTCCTTTCAACCTCCTCGGCTCTTCAGTTGCAGTATGGGAGGCATCAGTGAACTTAAAAAGGTAAAAATGTGTCCCAGAGCCACAAGGGTTGAATAACAGTGCCAGATGTATGTTTAAAAAGAAAAAAAAAAACTTACAGTATTACTAGTAACACTCCGATCACTGTGCTGGCAACACAGCACTGCATGGCTCATTATGCTTGCAAATTAGCGATATGCTAAGTAACATCTTAAAAAATTCCTTAAAAGAGCCCTCCCTTTATCAGAAAACACGGGATGCACTATACACTCACCTAAAGGATTATTAGGAACACCTGTTCAATTTCTCATTAATGCAATTATCTAATCAACCAATCACATGGCAGTTGCTTCAATGCATTTAGGGGTGTGGTCCTGGTCAAGACAATCTCCTGAACTCCAAACTGAATGTCAGAATGGGAAAGAAAGGTGATTTAAGCAATTTTGAGCGTGGCATGGTTGTTGGTGCCAGACGGGCAGGTCTGAGTATTTCACAATCTGCTGAGTTACTGGGATTTTCACGCACAACCATTTCTAGGGTTTACAACGAATGGTGTGAAAAGGGAAAAACATCCAGTATGCGGCAGTCCTGTGGGCGAAAATGCCTTGTTGATGCTAGAGGTCAGAGAAGAATGGGCCGACTGATTCAAGTTGATAGAAGAGCAACTTTGACTGAAATAACCACTCGTTACAACCGAGGTATGCAGCAAAGCATTTGTGAAGCCACAACACGCACAATCTTGAGGCGGATGGGCTACAACAGCAGAAGACCCCACCGGGTACCACTCATCTCCACTACAAATAGGAAAAAGAGGTTACAATTTGCACAAGCTCACCAAAATTGGACTGTTGAAGACTGGAAAAATGTTGCCTGCTCTGATGAGTCTCGATTTCTGTTGAGACATTCAAATGGTAGAGTCAGAATTTGGCGTAAACAGAATGAGAACATGGATCCATCATGCCTTGTTACCACTGTGCAGGCTGGTGGTGGTGGTGTAATGGTGTGGGGGATGTTTTCTTGGCACACTTTAGGCCCCTTAGTGCCAATTGGGCATCGTTTAAATGCCATGGGCTACCTGAGCATTGTTTCTGACCATGTCCATCCCTTCATGACCACCATGTACCCATCCTCTGATGGCTACTTCCAGCAGGATAATGCACCATGTCACAAAGCTCGAATCATTTCAAATTGGTTTCCTGAACATGACAATGAGTTCACTGTACTAAAATGGCCCCCAAAGTCACCAGATCTCAACCCAATAGAGCATCTTTGGGATGTGGTGGAACAGGAGCTTCGTGCCCTGGATGTGCATCCCACAAATCTCCATCAACTGCAAGATGCTATCCTATCAATATGGGCCAACATTTCTAAAGAATGCTTTCAGCACCTTGTTGAATCAATGCCACGTAGAATTAAGGCAGTTCTGAAGGCGAAAGGGGGTTAAACACTGTATTAGTATGGTGTTCCTAATAATCCTTTAGGTGAGTGTAAAATAATAAAACAAAAGAGTTATTGCTATTTTCAAAATGTTTCTTTATGCTTGATAGAAAAATATATATATATATAAAAGATGTTTTTACCTTGCCCAGAGCCACAATTTCAAACAATGGACTGAGCCAGCCCCACACTCATCTTGCTAGTGTGATGCCATTTGTATTGCATTTGTTCTATCTGCAGCATTTGTTGTTTGAGGTACAGTGGAGCAGTGGTTAGCACTGCTGCCTTACACTTCAGGTCACATATTTGGCCACAATAATCAGTTCCTGAATTGTTGGCAGACTTTTCCCTAGCCCTTAAAAAAAAAAATTGACCATTATAATCCACTCAGAAATAGTTCAGTTCCATTTTCCCCATTGACTTCAATGCATTACGTGGTGCAACAAAGTGTGCAAACATTTCCATGATTTTATCAATTTCAAGGTGAAGCTCATTCAACAGGATTCGTACATCTCTTTTCTTCACACAAAGAACCATAGGCACATGGAATAAATTACCAAGTAGTGTGATGGAGTGTAAAATCACATCTTGATGCTATTTTGGACAATCTAGGTGAATACAATGGGCACGTTTGTTGGATTTTTCTAATGTTCTGAGGTTCTAATAGTGAATTTTTAATCCATCACAAAATGAAACTGTACTTAACAAACACACCAAGAATGAAACTGGAGAACAGAAAAACAGCATGAAACATATAAAAAGGAATTGCATGCAGTTTTTAAATATGTTTTTGTTTTTACAATGTCAACAAGTTTTTTAAAATGTCGGATGTGTTTTAGTACCAGATTTCACTGTCCTTAGTCATCTGATTTCAAAAGTAGATCACACTACAGGTAAATGATAATTAAAGCAGGTGAATACACAAATCTAACAATGGATCCTTCATTAACGAAGATACATTAACTCCAAAACAGACCAAGTGCCACTACAGAATATTAAGTGTAGAAAGGATATGGGAGAGAATCAATAAATACTAAACAAAACAGCTATTACAGTTACAAAGAGTAAAAAAAAATATGCTCTTAGGTGTGATTATTATTATGTTCTACAAGGTAAGGGGGGCAGTGGGCTTATCCATTTGTATCTTTATATTTAAAATTTAAAATCAGCTCTAGGGTAAACTAAGAGCTAATGAAGTAATTTATGAGTTTTATGGTCATAATTATTAGTTAAGATCTTTGCAGCCATGCTTTGGACTAACTGTAGAGTAGTAAGATAACATTTTGATAAGCATTACAGTCAATTCTGCTTGATAAAAATAAATGACCTAGTTTTTTTTAAAGCATTTAAATTATAAAACTATCTTAATTTCATTAAAATGTTAAGACTGAGTTTTTATCTTGCTACTCTGTGTTTTTAATTGTGAATTATAACTAGAAGTCTAGATTAGTTTGATTCTAAACAAGTTATGAGAAATACTGTACAGCGCTCAGGATCCTACATGTGCTTTCTCATCAACGGATTAATTCAGTTTTGTTTTTTTTAAACAATATCAACATTGCTGTGAAGAACTTGAAACACATAGATGTTTGCCTTGAACATAATGCAAAAGACTGCATATAATACTTGAAGTCACAATGTGAAATATTCAATCTCTACGCTTTCTTTGCTGTTTTCTACTCACTGTACTCCACATACAGTACATCCTCACTTACCAATGGCCTAATTGAAGAGTTACTACACTATAACTGAAAAACCTTTTTCAATGAATATTTCAGAACATTCACACTGAATTAATCCTCTCTCCCACCATTTTTTTCCCAATTTGGAATTGGAATCAGAGTCTAATCCTAGCATCTATGAGTGCAAAGCAGAAACCTGTTTGGACTGTGACTTAATCCATACCACACTCACATAAGATCCTCTTAGAATCACCAGTTAACCTAAAATGCATGTCTTTAAGATGTGAGAGGAAAACTGAGCTACTTGACAGGCATGATGAAAAAATTCAAACTCCACACAGATAGTGAAAGTTTGCAGTCCAACACAGAACTGTGCATCTGTGAGGCTGTGATACTAAACACTACACCGCTAAATTGTCCCTACTCAGATTCTACAAAATGTAATGCTGTGTGTAGTAGGAAACTGCAGCAGAGTTGAACTGCTGTAAATTTTAGCTCTTCATATTGTGCCACTGTGTCACCCTATACTTTTATTTAATACTAGGGGGGCCAAGCCCCCTGGTGCCATCGGCACCCAACTCCAAGTTACGGTCTGGTAGGCCGCCCCACTTGCGGCCAAAATCACTAAATTCTATAAATATGTAAAAGAAAAATGAATTATCATTTAATGGACTTAAAATTATGAAATGAGAATAATTGTCGTTTTGACTGACATTCTTATAGATAAAAATACTTTTTTTGAAAAATGACTCATTTAAATAACAGGAAAAATCACGTGAAAACTAAAGTGGTATGCAATGGGTCATTGTAACTTGACCTTCAGCTAACAAAATCACCTAAATACAAATGACTTTCTTAATATTTTAGTTTATAAGTTAAAAATGGAATAAGAATCTGAAAATCTAACAACATCACATTAAAGCTCGATAAATTCTGAAAAGAATGATACCAAACATACAGGTATATATGTAGGTTTTAAAATAAGCCCGATTTAAAGCGTGACAAAAAATGTGACATAAAAATGTCACAGAAAATTATTGCACTTTTAGGCTTAGGATTTTATATATACAGTATAGAGTAGATAAAAATGCTTATTACTATATACTATAGTCATTTACTCACACACACAAACACACACAAACACACATATATATTGTGGTATATGGCACCATTCATCCCAGCCAATACCCCCTGGCTGCCAGATGGAGCCCTTCCTACAGCATGGAGGTGCCCCGAATTCCAGCAGGGTATCATGGACAGTGGAGTTTTACATCACAGCCCTGCTGGATACCATGGGGGCCTCCAGAGGACGCTGCAGGGAGGAGCAGGGACTGCTACTTTCCCTATACCCCGGAAGTACGTCTTAGTGACAGCGACAGAGGAAATTACATACTTCCGGGATAATGAAGAAGAGTTTTCACCTGACCCAGAAGTGCTAGATAATCACGTGGACTGAGGGGTCAGAAGCACTTCCGGGTCATAAACTATAAAGGACCCTGGGAAATCCCAGACGAGGGAGCTGAGTCAGGTGGCAGGGGACAACGTGTCTGGGAGAGTGGAGGATTGTTTTGTGTATTTGATTATTGATTATTATATGAGTGTTGTGGAGTGGAGGGTGCTTTGTGCACATATTTATTATAATAAAGTGAACATATGGACTTTTATCTGGTGTCTGGAATCTGATCTGAGGGTTCAAGGGGACGACAGCACCCCCTATCTGTCACAATATATATATACACATGTGTATAAAAATATATATATATATATATATATATATATATATATATAGTGATGGATGGCCGGGGCCCATGCCTGGCTGGGATGCCCCTGCACCACATCTGCCAGGGGGATAAGGGTGGGAAGGCAAGTATGTTCCCCTGGACGCTAGATGGCAGCCTCCCTGGGTTGCAGCGGTGTCTTCAATTCCCCCAGAGCTTCATGGGGGTTGGAGTTCTGTGCAGCTCTGTGGGGTTCCGCAGGCGCTGCCAGGGGGTGCTGCAACAGGAGTGGCTGGCCCCTTTTGGGCACTCATTTCATCTTACCTGGAAGTGCAGCTGGATGTCGGCAATCAACCACCTGGAGCACTTCGGGTGCCTGATAAATGGGAGCCAGCGACCACCACTCAGCGGCCAGAGTCAGGTAGAAGGAGGACAAAGCTGTGGAGGAGAGTGTTTTGGTGTTGTGTTTAATGCTTGGGACTGTGTTGTGGCAGGAGGGATTACAGGGAAGTGCCCTCCAGCTGAAAAGAAATAAATAGTTTGTTTATTTTAACCTTTCCTCCGGGACAATCTGTGTCGGGTTGGGCTCTATATGGCACCTTTTTTACAGTATATACATATTTATATATTGTAAAGATATACAAAATGGCAGAAAAAGATTTGGAAATGCACACCCTATATTGTACAGTGAACAAAACAAAATAAGTCAAACTTTTAACAAATGGCTCCAGAGCGATGTCTGGTTCCGCGTACAAAACAGGGACAACTAAACACAAAAGGAGTTGGGCTTTTATAATAGCCAGGAGGAAGAGGTGGTGTCCAATAATTGAGGCCTGAAGTAACCTATGTAGAAGTCGTGGTTAGGCAAGGGAAGCAGGAAGTATTCTATGTTGGCTTCCCTTGTGGGGATCTGTAGGAGAAGGAGAGGAAAGGTTAGTGCACTTCGAAAAAACCTGTTCTTGTTTTCCACCCTCGGTTAAGCCCTTAGCCTGTCTCCCAAGCGCATGTGTGTAACAAACATATATATATATATATATATATATATATACAGGTAAAACTCCGTTACAATGAATATAATTGTCTTGACAGCTTCCCCATATGACATGAGTCTAAAGAAATCTCATTACTACGAAGTACATTCAGCAGATATTTTCATTACAATGAAGTGCACAAAAGACCTTGAAATGCCTGAATGAATCATCCGCAGAGCAGTTAGTTCTGAGGCCACAGCTCAGTTGTGCACAACGATCCCCAAACAGAAACACTGCATTTTTTTTTCTTTTTTCAAACTTTCCTCATACTTTTTTCCTTTTTTTGTTTCCTGCGATTTTCAGTGATACCTTTTACTTATCGCTCGTCAACATTTGAAAAACATCGATTGGATTTTAACTCATTGTCACCCTCCTATAGAAACGGCAGACACAAAAAAACGATAACAGTTCATATTAGAAAAAAAAAACTTTGCATTTTTGCAGCTCTCGATTGCAGCAAAAGGAAAAAGGACCTTGCCAGTGAATTCGGAATTTCGCCATCAACACTGTCAACTTTCTTGAAAGACCAAGCAAAAAAAGAGGAAAATCTCGAACTGCAAACGTATGTGAACTGCTGCATTTGAAGACATCGAAAAAGCAGTTTTTATGTGGTTCAATGATGCTCGTTCAAGAAACTTTCCTATTAATGCGGCACTCATTCAAGAAAATATGAGGCTTGTAAACTCTCTTGGGACCTCCCCCAACTAGACAGCATGCTGAAGAGTGTCCAGAAGTGGGATCTTCACGTCTGTACAGGGCAAAAGCAGGCTCACAGCTATGCTGCGTCTCTCCGCCAAAATAAACAGAAAAGATCTCGATGGGTGATGCAAGGTTTGGAGCACGTACATTGTAAATAATGCAGATAACAGGATTACTTGGTCACTGACTTGGCCACGACCCTGCCTGACTGCTGTGTCTGTGTATAGTAGAGTGGCAGATCACGTTACAAGCTTGTTTCAAGCTGAATAAAGCTGGTTTTGCTAAAGTACTGAGACTAAGCCTCGTGCTTTGGGGTGCAAGACAGGGACTTATAGTGCAAACCCGATCTTTTATGATTTGCTTCTGTAGCGCTTCACTGCACCACTGTGAGCCTGCTATTGCCCTGCCCCAGCAACGGACAAACAATCTTGTGGCTTCAGACCAGGCTCCCATCAGGATGGGTCTAGTGAATGCTAGATCTGTAACAATCTGTAACGAACAAAACTTTTATCTTAAAGGATTTCTTTGCATCTCATTGATTGGATTTACTCTGTATTACTGAAACCTGGTTGTCTCCCGGTGAGTTCAGCGCCTTCTCTGAATTGTTGCCGTGTGGCTGCTCGTATTTTAATTCCCTGCGGCTCTCAGGTTGTGGTGGAGGTTTAGCGACTGTCTTCAAATCCAATTTTGATTGTAAACAGCGGTTTCTAGCTGTTTCTTACTCCAGCTTTGAACTGAGTCTTTTTGAGTTGGGTCGTTCTCCGGTGCTGTAGTTTATCATCCACAAAAGTATAAGGATTTTATAAGTGACTTTTCTGACTTCTTGGCAGAATTTATGCCAAAATATGACCAAGTTTTAATTGTTGGGGATTTTAATATTCATGTCTGTTGTACTGAGAAGCCTTTGGTGAAGGACTTTTTAGATTTATTGGATTCGTTTAGTCTAATTCAGTCTGTAACTGGTCCCACTCAGGAACGTGGGCATACGCTGGATCTTGTCTTCTCTTGCGGTGTATCTGTTCTTAATCTGGAAATTGGTGATACAGTATTTTCCTATCATATGCCCGTTTTATTTGATTTTGCTCCTCCCTGTCAATTTGCTAAACCGTATGCACCTGTTCGACGTTGCCGTGCTCTTAAATCTTCCACTGCTGCTCAGTTTTCTGCTGTTTTTAATTATGAAGTGACCTCAGTGTCTTTCAATATTGAGGAGCTAACACTTCAATTTAATTCTGCTTGTCAAACTGCTCTGGACTCTGTGGCACCATAAAAAAGCAGGCAACTAAAGCCCTGCTCCAAGAAATGGTTAAATGCTAATACCTGTGCATATAGACGGGAGTGCAGGAGAGCTGAGCGGAGGTGGAAAAAGGACAGGTTGTAGATTTCCTTTGAAATATTGAGAGAAAGTTGGTTATGTTATCAGAAAGTTTTGAAAGCTGCAAGATCAAAATATTTTTTCTGAAGTTATTAGCTCCAACTCTCACAACCCCCGTGTACTTTTTAACACATTGAGTTCTGTACTTAATGTTCATGAACCTGTCTTTCTGGAAGCCTCTAGGAAAATTTCTTTACTTTTTTGGAGAAGGTTGTAAGCATTAGGGCCCTTATTTCACCACTTTCTAATGATCCATCCATTTTAATACCCTGTTTGGCTGTGTTTGATCACTGAGCCTATCACTCTCCCCTTTTTACAGCAGCTGGTTTTCAGTATGAAGCCGTCTGGCTCCCCCCTTGATGTTGTCCCTCCTCGACTTCTTAAGGAGGTCTTTTCTACCTTGGGTCCTTCTATGCTTACAATTATTAATAGTAGTTTAACCTCTAGTGTGGTGCGTAAAAAATTTAAACATGCTGTTGTGCAACCACTGCTGAAAAAAATTGGGTCTGAACCACTCTGTTATGTCTAACTTTAGGCCTATTTCCAAACTACCTTTTTTGTCCAAATTCTTGGAAAAAGTCATCTATACCCAATTAACGTCCTTTCTGGACGAACATGCAGTTCTGGAAGTGTTCCAGTCTGGGTTTAAAACTCACCACAGCACTGAGTCCTCTCTGTTAAGGGTTTTAAATGATATTCTTTTAACAGTGGACTCTGGTGACTGTGTACTACTTATGCTTTTGGATTTAACAGCTGCCTTTGACACGATAGACCATGAGATCCTCATCTCCAGGCTGGAGCAGTGGGTGGGCATCACAGGTTTAGCTCTTCAATGGTTTGGGTCTTATCTCTCAGATAGATGTTTTTGTGTCAGTATTAATGATTTTACTTCCAATTCTGTTGCCCTCCCCTGGGGGGTACCACAGGGCTCCATCCTGGGACCTCTTCTGTTCTCCTGATACCTGCTGCCACTTGGCGCTATTTTTCAGAAACACAGTATTTCCTTTCATCTTTATACAGATGATTGTCAGGTTTATTTCCCTCTGAAGCTCCAAGGTCTATGTTCTGTCCAGCCCCTTCTTGATTGCCTTATTGACATAAGGAGTTGGATGGCATTAAATTTTCTAAATTTTAATGAGAACAAAATAGAAGTCATGCTATTAGACTCAATTGCACCAGTGCGACCCCCTGCATCAACCTTTCCACTGTGGCTCAATTTGAGAAATCCATGATCCCAAATTTAGATGTGAAAATGGATCCCACTTTAAAATTTGATAGCCATGTGAACGCAGTGGTAAAATCTTGCTTTTTCCAGTTGAGTCGGCTGTAAAAAATCAAGCCTGTCTTGTCTAAGCGCAACCTTGAAACAGTGATACATGCATTTATAACAACTTGTCTAGATTACTGCAATGCGCTTCTTTTTGGAATTAACCAGGCCTCCATTGCTCGCCTACAGCTGGTACAAAATGCTGCTGCTTGATTTTTAACTGGCACAAGAAAGCATGAGCATGTTACCCCGAATTTGGCTTCCCTTCACTGGCTTCCAATTCGTTTTCAAATTTCATTTTAAGTTTGTTTTTAAATCCTGTAATGGTTGTGCCCCTTTTAATTTGTCGAAACTGTTGCACCCTTATGTACTGTCTCTCTCTCTCAGGTCAGCAGACCAGGGGCCTCATGTATAAATGGTGCGTACGCACAGAAATGTTGCGTAAGAACTTTTCCACGTTCAAATCGCGATGTATAAAACCTACACTTGGCGTAAAGCCACGCACTTTTCCACGGTACCTCATAGCTTGTCGTACACAAGTTCTCCGCTCCGTTTTGCAGACTGGCGGCACCCAGCGTCAAAGCAATGCTACTGTTCCTGTGTGATTACTCCTTATTTTCATGACGCGGCTTTATAAATACACCGAAACTAACCGCATATTGTTTATTAGTGTAACGCATCTGATTGTAATTAACTTGTAACAATATAATGGTCCAGGGAACAGCCATAGTATTCCAAATACCATAACTGCTTTAGCGTTGTTACTCTCACTGCACCTTCCTCTTCTTATTTTTCTTCTTCTTCTTTCAGCTCCTCCCGTTAGGAGTTGCCACAGCTGATCATCTTTTTCCATATTACTCTCACTGCACGACTCAGAGTATTTATATCACTGTATCTGAGTGTGAATCACAGCAGCAACTGATCGGAAAGAGAATTATCGGTATACAGCTTCAAGGACACGCTGTCTCAGCCACTGCAAAACGTTTTAAAGCCTTTCCTGTACGGACCTCGCGGTTCAGAAACAGTTTCATCCCAAGAACTTTAAATGCACTCAATCAATTGCACCTTGTAGAACTGTTTGTACTTATAAATACAATCACCCCACTGTTAACTTGCACTAATTATAATATCGCACAACCTGAGCCACTTTATAAAGCGCGTATTTACATATGATGAAGATATCATTTTTAAGATGAAATGCAGCAAAATATGTTTATTAAATTATACAGATAAAACTTTAACTTCATTTAAATAATCTATATTCTTCACTGGAGTGTCGTTAAGGATAGAATAATTAAACATGTACTACAAAGATATTTCAATGTTCTTTAAACGTTTTGAAGAATCGGCGCTAAGCTTACAGATGGCTTAACTTTATTACAGAGCTGATTGTATGGCGATCGGTTACTTGGGGAAAGAAAAGCACTGACTGCAGTGAAGGCTACGCCAATATATATTGAATATAAAACAGAAAGAGAAAATAAAAACACAGCTAAAACGCAGCGACAAATTTCGGCAAAAGTTAAATGCTTGTGTCATGAGCACGCAGGCGGCTAAGCAGTGTCTGCAACGGATGAGCCATCCACCGTGCATAAGCTACCTTACTGACGGCGCGAAGGAGCCACCGATTCTTCCTCTGCCCAGTGCCACCACAAGCCTAGGGCCGCCCCTGAGTACTGCTGCAATAAATTATTTCATCGAAGTGAAACACATGTTTAATAACGTGCTTTAACTCCTATCATCATGAAAATGATATCACGTATACATCTCAGTATTTTAGTTATTCAGAGAGCTGTAATATCACGAATGTCATGGATTCTGTGTCCAGTTGGAGGAAGTAGTGATTCCCACACATAGGCACATAGAAGATTAAATACAAAACAAAGCATTTAACGTGCTATTTATTTAATTACGATGTGATTTGAGAAACTGGTTAATTAAACGATTTTAAGATGAAGTTTATGATGTTCTACTTTAATGACAAAATAAACTACGTGATTAAAGTGGAAATGTCGAGATTGCAGAAGTTGACATTTCATGCCTTTTTAAGGTTTTTCCAGGTCAGGACTGTGTGCCTTTTTCTCTGTACCTGTTAATAAGCTTTCATATGACACTCAGACAGTGGGACCATCACACTACCACCACCATATTTTACTATGTTCTTTTCTGAAATGCTGTGTTCCTTTTACGCCACGCGGACATTTGCCTTCCAAAAGGTATGTCACTCGATCAACTTCCTTTTGTTGATTATACTACGGTTTATTTGAACAAATAGTATGCTTTTCCTTTACCTCCACTTGGTATTCGCTGAAATTCTTATATTTTCCCCCGTGCTTTTCCTATTGTCTTTTCACAGAAGGCTGCGCTTAAGGGCGATTTATATTGATTTGCATATTCAAAGAGGCGATAATTCTGGGAGGAGTAGGGGCAAATAGTATGCTTTTCCTTTTACATGAAAATATTTTCCCCGTGCTTTTCCTATTGCGTGCGCTTAAGGGCGTTAGTTTTCACGCTAATCGGGATGTATGTAGCGGAAGAACGTGGAAGTTGGAGTACGCACAGATTCCTGCATCTGAATTTTTCTGTGCGTAAGCACATTTCGGCTTTGTGCTTATGCCATGTTATAGTGCGAGTTCTACGCACGGCGTTATACATGAGGCCCCAGATGCTTTTATGTGTTCCCAAGGCACGATACAAACTTTGAGCTGATTGAGCTTTTTCAGTTGCAGCCCCAAAACTCTGGAACAATTTGCCGTTGCACGTTAGGCAGGCTCCTTTGCTAGCTGCCTTTAAATCGTATTTAAAAACACATTTTTACTCTCTGGCTTTTAACCCAGTATGATATGTTGGCTATCTGTATACTTTTTATTAAGGATCTTTTCAGTTCTTATGTATTTATGTGTTTCTGTTTCATTTACCCTTTGTTTTTTTGTGTCTGATATGTTGGCTTTTTATTGTACAGCACTTTGGTCAGCCTTGATGTTGTTTCTAAAGTGCTTTATAAATAAATAAATAAAAATAAATAAATAAATGTTCCACAGACGCTGTTATCGCGCTTCGGGATGCACTGTCGTTCCCGTTGGGTGGGGATCCCAAAAGTGTTCAGAAACCTCACAATATGAAAAAGAAGAAAAGGATGATTCGGCTTCTGATTGATAACTGTGCCGCACAAAACATGCTTCCACGTTTAGATAATGTTCGCGTTGAATTTCTCCCACCCAATTAGACAGTAGTGCTTCAGCCATTGGATTTTGGCATCATTCGCACCCTGAATGTGTATAATGGCATGGAAATGCTGATAAAGATTCTTGTCAGCATAACTTGTGGGCAGGAGGAGATTAAAATTAATGTGAAAGAAGCTATTGAAATGGTTGCAAACACCTGGACACAAGTTAAAAAAGCACTATAGTAACAAATACAGAATTCTCATTACAACAAAATTTTCATTGCAATGTAAAAATTTTTTTATATATACAATATGAGAGGCTATAAATTGTTACTCATGTATCTGACTTCCACTTTATCTGTATTTCTTAATATATGACCCTTAATATAGGACCACATCCTACAAAAGTTTTTAATGTTCTATCAAGAAGCTGTGTTAGCTAGCAATTATGTTAACTGCTTTATGACTATTCAAGTAGGCACTACTGTATCAATTTTATATCTAATCAATTTACAGCATATTCATATCGAATATCTTTTTTACCTAGAACTATAATTTTTTCTGTTAATTATCTGTATTTGATTTCAATTAATCTCTCTATTATAAAAAATATCCTGGCGAGAAACACTAGAGAGATGAGACGTGATCTTCAAGTTCCAGTTTATTGTCATGTGCACAGTAAGGAAACACGTTTCCCTGTACAGTGAAATTCTTTCTTTGCTGTCCACACCAAATGACAAAACCAAGGTATAAAGATAAACATAAATAATTAGTAGCAGAAGCAGCATAAAGTATAAAAACAGAAGTATAAAGTGTAATTGTGCAGGAAGGTGTGTGATGGACAAGTCATATACAGTTGTTTGAGGTAGATAAAATGAGGTCACCCATGGTTATAAACTCCAGTCAGTTATTCAAGAGTCTAATGGCCTTGGGAAAGAAGAGTTCTTTAGCCTCGAAGTACTGAATTTCATACTTCTATACCTCTTGCCTGAGGGTAGAAGTGTGAACAGTTCGTGTTGGGGGTGGGTGGGAGTCCCTGAGGATCAAGGCAGCTCTCCTGCAGACTCTGCAGTTGTAGATGCTCTGCAGAGAGGGTAGTGGGGTCCTGGTGATCTTCTCAGCAGTCTTTACCAGTTTTTGCAGGCGTTTGTGGTCCATAGCAGTACTTTTGCCATACCACTCAGTGATGCAGCTGGTCAAGATGCTCTCAACAATCCATACAAAACTTCCTCAGCCTCCTCAGAAAGTACATCTGCTGTTGAGCCCTCTTGACCAGTTGTGTGGTGGTAAGAGTCCAAGTGAGGTCCTCAATGATGTAGACGCCCAGGTATTTAATACTGCTAACCCTTTCCACTTCAAGCCCTCAGATGAACAGTGGCCAGTGAGGTCTCCTCTCTTTCCTCATGTCAACTGTCATCTCCTTCGTCTTGTCTGTGTTGAGGGTGAGGTTGTTGTCCTCACACCATGACGCCAGACAGTCCACCTCCCTCCTGTAGGCCGCCTCATCCCCACCAGTGATGCATCCAATCACTGCGGTGGCATCTGCGAACTTCAG
The DNA here is from genome assembly GCF_016835505.1 of Polypterus senegalus. Lineage (NCBI taxonomy): Eukaryota > Metazoa > Chordata > Cladistia > Polypteriformes > Polypteridae > Polypterus > Polypterus senegalus. The sequence continues at coordinate 84,600,695 of NC_053168.1, forward strand.
GATGATGTTATCTATGTGGGAGGCGACACAGTCATGGGTGATCAGGGTGTAGAGGATGGGGCTGAGAATGCATCCCTGTGGGGTGCCTGTGTTTGTGATAATGGTGGCTGAAATCTTATTACCAATCCTGACTGGGGCCTGCCAGTCAGAAAGTCTAGGAGCCAGTCACAGAGGGTGGGGTGCCGGCCAAGTGCAGACAGTTTATGGGTGAGTTTATAACCATGTTAAAAATGGAGCTGTAGTCAACAATGATCATCCTGATGTAGGTGTCTTTGTTCTCCAGATGGGAGAGGGAATAATGTAGTGTGACCGCGATGGCATCTGAGGTGGACCTGTTGGGCTGGTAGGTATACTGCAGGGGGTCCAGAGTGTCTGGTATGCTGCTCTGAATGTGGGCCAGCACCACATTCTCAAAACACTTCATGATGATTGGAGTGAGTGCTACCGGCCTGTAATCATTCAGGCAGGTGGGTGGGCTTTTTTTAGCAAGGGGGACGATGATCGTAGTCTTAAAGCAGGACGGAACGATGTGCTGACTGAGGGAAAGGTTGAAGATGGAGCAGAGAACATCAGTCAGCTCGTTGGCACATGCCTTGATATTGTCTGGTCCAGCTGTCTTAAAGGGGTTGATCTTCCTTAGTGTTTTGTCTACCTGACCTGAAGAAACCGTTGGGGAGGGGAGGGAGGTTGTGTGGTCCAGGTATGTGTGTGCCTCCACTCTGTGCTGTTGCTGGATGTCTCAAAGCAAGTGTAGAAAATGTTGAGATCATCTGGCAGACTGTCAGTGGAACTGATTGTGCTGGTGGTGGTCCTGTAGTCTGTGATGTGCTGTAGGCCCTGCCACATAAGTCCAGAATCAGCAGTAGAACAGAAGCCCTCCAGCTTCTCTCTGTACTGCCTCTTGGCTGCTGTGATGGCTTTTCTTAGTCCGTACTTCGCAGCTTTGTACTCCATCTCAGTGCCTGATCTAAATGCAAGAAAGCAGGTATGCAGCATGTGGCGTACCTGACTGTTTATCCAGGGCTTCTGGTTGGGGAACTTCCTGACTGGTATTGTGGGCACGATGTTGTCAATACAGGTGCTAATGTACCCAGTCATGTACTCGGCATAGTCCTGTATGCTGATAGAAGTGTTCTGTAGAGTGGCTGCAACCCTAAACACATCCCTGTCTGTCTGAGCAAAAAAAGTCCTTCAGGGTACTCTCAGTCTCTGGAGTCCAAAGTTTAACTTGCTTAATGATAGTGTTTGTTTGTTTCAGCCTTTGTATGTAGGCTGGGTACAAGAAGAGAGTGACATGGTCTGATTCTCCGAAATAAGGGCGGGGTGCAGCCCTGTATGCACTGCGTATGTTGCTGTAAACATGATCTAGTGTGTTCTTCTTACAGGTGGGAATGTTCACGTGATGGTAGTATTTAGGAAGTATAGTCCATAAATTGCACTGATTAAAGTTGCCAGCTGTAATAAAAACAGCGTTGGGATGAGCCATAAACCTTGGCTCCTTAAACACGAGACTTTGTGCCAAGAGATTGACCCAGGACTGTCTCGCGGGGACGTAAAACATGACATTCTTGCAAGACACACCCTACTTACAACCAATATCAAATAAGACCACGGGCAGCAAAACACTCAGTCGTGCAAAGGCTTTTAGCATATACAGATCCAAAGCTCTCAGCGCATATAAAGCGTATAAGGACAATACGTTATAAATTAAACATAGACGACTAAGTGAAGAAGAAAGCAGTGCAGAGAAAAGAGACTCAAAAGTGCTGGAGAGAAAAAAAGGAAAAAATAAAAAGAATAATCTAGGTGCAAATTCAGAAAATAAGGAAAGTAATTATCAGCCCAGAAGAAGTGGAATTGAAAAAAAAAAGCATGTCCTATCGGGCTTGGAATTAAAACAAAAGAGAGTAAAAGACAAAGTACAAAAAGACGTTCATAAATGTTGGAGCCATACACATGCAGAGCAGGTTAGAGATTATGAAAGCAGTGGAATTCAAAAGGCTCAAAAAAAAAGTTGATGCAATACACATGTGGAGAAAGTTAAAGAATATGAAAGTAGGAAAATTAGAAAGTATAAAAAAAAGTAAAGTAAAGATCGCAGTAGCACAAACAAACGGAAATTATTACTTGAAAAAGGGAAAATAATCACCACGGACCAGGTGTCATTGAAAAAAAAGCAGGACAAAGTGGAGGTCAGAAATAAAAGACAGAGTAGAAAACAAAAGTGGTTAAAAAACAAGGGGTCCAAACACGTGCAGAGCAGGTTAGAGATAATGAAAACTGGAATTCAAAAGACTCAAAAAAAAACGTAGGCGCGAAACACATGCAGAGCAAGATACAGAATATGAAAGCAGAAAAAAACAACAGTGTCAAAACAAAGAAAGTAAACATTGCATTAGCACAAACAAAGAGAAATTATTACTTGGAGAAATAATGAAAAGGTGAATAGAGAGCGAATATATGGGCATAGATGATATGTCAGAAGTATGTAAATATTGTAAGGCTTTGAAGTTTAAGTCAGAGAATTTCAAAAATGGGGTTTACCTCACATGCATTTATTGGTTACTTTGAAAAAAATTATTAACTGCTGATGATGTGAATCATTTTGTCTGTGCTGAAATTCCAAACAGAGAAACCTATCCTGAATTATGGTACAAAGTCATTAAACACATATCTCACTGACCTCATTAAAGAGATTAAGGACATTGGGACTTGAAAGATTCCAAATATTGTTTTTACAGAAGTTCTGAAATAAAAGTGAAACTAATTAATTAGCAACAATTCAAAGAAAAAAAAAATCTTAAAAGTGTGTATCCAGAAAAACAAAAATGGGGGTTGGCAAGCAAAGCGAGCAGGGGGCGAAGCCCCCTAGTAATTTCATACATATAAGTTGTTTAATCTTTGTTTTACCTCAAGCAACACTAAATCCAAGACCCACTGCCTGTATGGCACAAGGATACTTTGTAAATATCTCCTTAGTTATTGTCTGCCTCCCTCATATCTCCTTATATCTACTCTTTTAAAAGTTATGAAAGTAAAAACTCAAACTACTGTATATCCTCCTGATAAGACAAGAATATTATATCCGTGTAGGCTTACTACCAGTCTGATTGAAAAAGCTAATTCATTTTCTACTGTAGGTAAAGCTGATTGTGCTCTGCACATAAACCGGAACAATATTTATGTCTTTTGGATAAAATTCGGAGTTAATACATAAGGAATAATAAATGCAATGATTTCAAGCATTAGAGGATATAATGTGATTAGCCTCTCTCTAGAGATGTTCCCTGTTTATTGTTTTTTATATGTGAATTAGATCTCAAGAATGAGTCAGCTAATGCTATGTACTACATAGAATAAACTAAATTATGTTTTCATAGAGATAAAGATTACATTTCGTTTTAAGAATAAAAATACAATGATTTTAAATGTTTTGTTTATCAGCTAGCATCATGCAATAATAAGGAGTCAGATGAGGAAGACACAGATGATGATGATGATGATGATAACAGCTTTGAAGATGAAGATTAAACATTTTTCATTTACAAAAAGCATGTACTTCCCTTTGTTTTTAGGAGGTACCTCCACGCACCCATATATTTACCGTAATTTTATTGGTAGAAATTTTTGATCTGTTCTGGTCTCTTTTAAACTATTATTCATTGAAGTAAATGTGTACTATCCACATTGGCAACTTAAAAATGAAATGTCTGAATTTTACTAGCCACTTATCACCATATATTCTAAATGGGTTTGGGGTTTTATTCTTCTTCTTCATGTTCATCTTCTATTTGTCAGGTTTTTTTTATAGGTTTCAGCATGATTTTTCCAGGTTTACACATATACAATGCTGAGCAAAGGCAATGGAAGAAAATGATAAAATAAAGGAGGGCCTGTGTAGATACAATTATTTCTTCATTATTGTGAACATACATTTCAGAGTATTTTTTACTGCCCTTTCCCTCTTCAGTGGGACTTTGACTTTTCTTTAACTTCACACTATTTATCCTTCCATCCATTATCCAACCTGCTATATCCTAACTACAGGGTCACGGGAGCCAATCCCAGCCAACACGGGGCGCAAGGCAGGAAACAAACCCTGAGCAGGGTGCCAGCCCACTGCAGGGCACACACACATCCACACACCAAGCACAATTTAGGATCGCCAATCCACCAAACCTGCATGTTTTTGGACTGTGGGAGGAAACTGGAGTACCTGGAGGAAACCCATGCAGACACGGGGAGAACATGCAAACTCTACGTAGGGAGGACACGGGAAGCAAACCCGAGTCTCCTAACTGCGAGGCTGCAGTGCTACCACTGCATTACCGTGCCGCCAACACTATTTATAACTTTCATTATACAGGAGCCCAGTTTACACCATCGTTTTCTGGTTAATCCAAAATGTTTTTGTATTATTACAAAATTTCTAGTGGTCATGCTCCTTAATATATTTAAGGATGTATTGAATGATTATCTGTACCATATTTTGATGTCTGTGTAAACCTTAGATATATTAATAAATAAATCCTTTCATCAATCTGTTTTAATGCCCTCTTTTTTAGAGTATCATATTGTGCCTACCAATAAAGATCTCTGTTAGGTGAGATTAATTTCTTAAAACCACTTCATTTATATTTATTGTATGAATATAAATGCTGTATGCTCTCCCAATTCCTCTGTAATGATTTAACACATTCCAGATTATTTGCCAATCCACTTGTCTTGGCATCATCCACAAACTTAAACCATATATATTAAAAGTAGCAGCAGTCCCTAGCACCATGGAACACCGCTCGTAACATCAGCTAATTCTGACAGGGTTCCTTGCACCACAACCATGCTTCCTGTGTCTGAGCCAGTTCTGTACTCATCTAAAAACCTCACCTTGAATTTCCACTTTTTAAAGTTTAATTTCCCAGCATCTCTTGTGGCACCTTATCAAATGCTTTCTGCTCACTTTTGTTGGTATTCCATCCAGTCCTGTTGCCTTTTCCATTTTTCATTCATTTCAACACTTCTTTTACCTACCCCCTCCTTGCTCATGGTACTAGCCCTTCATTTGAAATTCCATCCCCAAATACTACCTTTGTTTTTTCTTCATTCAACATCTTTTCAAAGTACATCTTCCATCTATTATTGATCTAAACATGCTCATGTAAGACCACACCTTGCTCATCTTTCACCTGCTTTATGTGACTAAGATTGTTTCCAGTCTTTGTTATAGTTTTCACTACTCTAAAAATCATTGTCTCTCCCAAAATTTTTTTACAGTTGTTCTCCATACCTTCTCCAAAGCTTGTGCCACTGCCCTCTTTGCTAGCTTATACATTTCCCTATTTTCTTCCCTCTTCAATTGGTACCATGTCTTCTTTACCTCCTTCTTAGCATTTATCACATCCTGGACCTCTCATTCCACCACCATTTCTCTTTGTGCCTAGATGGGCTCCTTGCTGTTGTCCTACCCAACACTTCTTCACCTACTCTCCCACCTTTCCTCCACACTCTCAAATTACTACACTTGATTTAAAAAGCGGATGAAACTGTACAAATAGATTGGCACTTGTTCTTCTGCTATTGAGGAAAGCTTCAGAAACCTACCTAGGACAGCACTGGATTCTCAATGCCATGTTTGATTAAATGGGTACTTGAAAGCCATCAAAGTTGTAAAGCTTACTGAAACAAAAAGAAAAGTAACATATTACACAAGGAAAGCATTTTATGTATCTGATGAAATTTATGCATTGTGTTTTCAGGTAATCAGCCTTCTGCACTTCAGCATATGTGGGTTTCATAAAGTGTGTTAATGATATTTTGTACTTTTTCATCAAACCTCATATCCACTCTTTTGTGTCCCTGATTTTTTTTTTATTGCATACTTAAACAAAAATGTTGCAATTATTTTTTCATTTTGTTTGTGTAAAACATAATTTCCTTCTCTCAAATATATATATACTAACTGTGTGTCTTTGCCCAAGTTATTTTCATAGGGCATTGGGCCTCAGTTATAGTGTCATTGGTTAATCGGACGTATCAGAAGTACTATGTAACTAAGTGTTTTTCTGTATACAATGTTTGTAGTTTATTATTTTTTTTAACCAAAATCTAATATTATTGGCAAGCAGTGAGATTTAGTGGTAAAGACTTTGGGCCTAGAACCTCAAATCCTATATGAGTTTAAATCATGTTACTGTCACTGTGTGACCATTAGCAAGTCACTTCACCTGCCTGTGATCCAGTTGGAAAAACCAAAGAAATATAACCAATCATGTCTCAAATGTTGTAAGTCACCTTGGATAAAGGCATCAGTCAATAATAAGTAATAATATATAATACGAGGACAATCAACGTCAGTTTTTGTGGCACCTTACAGCCAACTCCTTATAATTAGAAAGATTTAAATAAAAAAAGTGTGTAAAACGCAAATCAAGTCTTCATCAGACTTTTGTCTCCTCAGATTGGTTGCACAAGATGGTGGCTGTTCCGGTATCAGGCATTCTGGGAGGATGAGGCGGGTCCAGGTGGACAGACCCCAGAAGTGATATGATAGGTGGAAAACTGTCAATCTTCCTTTTTGTAGAGGGAGGAAAAGAGAGCCCCCTAGTTTTATACATTCTTCACATCCATAACAGCCTACATAAGTGTGATGTCCATGTAATGGAGCCTACTGCATTGTTTCTCCCATTCCCAACACCCACCACTGTCCCACTTCGATCCTCACAATTATAACCTGTCCAATCAGACCTAAATAAAAAACCTTTTAAAACAAAAAAATATGACTGGGTAAGGTATAATTAGAGCAAATGTCTAATAGGTCACTGTTAGGAGATCATACGTTTGATGCGTTACCATGGAACAAAAGAGCAAATGCATGGTCATTTAAAATGAGAGCCCAGTGGTTCTGCAAAAGGAAAAATTAAACAGAGGGAATCAAAAGATACTGTTCTGCTGAGAACTACTGTATACAATATTGACATTTGCAAACTCAAAAATAAATTATGATTTGAACAAGCCATAAAGGCCGCAATTGAGACTAGTAAGACTGACCTTATAGATAATCAGGAAACAGCTAATAAGGCCACTTTTAGCTGTTTTACTAGCAATGCTGAAACCCAAAATGCTCTCTTACATATCACCATTTTACAAAAAAGTGGCATTGTAATTTTAAACGTGTTTAATGGATTTTGTTTAACTGTGCTAAATGAAGAAAGTTGATTTCCTGTAGGGATTTTATTTATTCGGGCACCAAAATCTGTAATAAATAATAAAAGGTCAAATGGACCCAATATAAATATAAGTTGTTTCTACTTCAATAGCTAAGCCTGTTTTATTACTGATATACAATACAGTATTTGATTTTCATATTGGGGTAGTGATGGGATATGGTCCTTTTAAGTTTGGACACCCTGGGGCCCATGGAGATCTTAATCTGGCTTTTAACATATCCATGTTTCAATCTTCTTTGCCCTGCTGTTTTTCATGACATTTTAGACTCTCTTTAACTAATAGTAATGGTCAACTCACTAACAAATTGTTGTTTTTGAATGACTCTTTTCTGTAAAACACAAGCAAATCAATTCAGTTGAGTGCAATGCAAATGCAATTATATGTTTTTAACTTTATATTTTTCATATGGACCCTAGCTCAGACTTCCTACAATTCACTGTCCGCACTCGACAGATATCAGTCACAGATCCTTTGGATTGGAAACTGAATCAAACCTGTGGATGAGTCATAATGATACTTGTTCACTTCTGATTTTTAAACTGAATCAAGCTCATGACTATCAGATAGTTTACAAAATACACAGCAAATCCCAAAATCACAGCGATGTTATCAGTGAAGAGATTTGTTCAGCGAGGTGAGACTAAATAAATCTAAAAAAAACTGCAATGTTTTCTGATAGTTTGGCATTTTCAATATGTTGTTCTGCTCCTTCCACCTTTGTATAATGAATAATTTAACGTTTACCATGGTAGATATATGAATTATTTGATTGCAATTTGTATAGAGTGCTCTGGATCCTGTTGAGGAATCAGATAAATCGATTCACTTCAGAGCATTCCAGCTACAGAAGTACAGAAGGCCAAAGCAAATGGATTTACAATGCGGAACTGTAGCAGACAGATGTTGTCTTGATTTTTTCAACTGGAAAGCAATAAAGCATTTCTGAAAGTCGTGTTACAAAAACTGGACATATGTAGGTTATGTGGTATTTTTATATTTTTAAGTCAGAATTACTGGGGGGTGCTTGAGCTCCAGGGCACCCATGGAGTTGGCACATACTGTGTGAGGAGGAAAAGCATCAAGAAGTTTTGTGCAATTAAGTTCTGGAAAGCTGACAAAAAACTATGAATCGACTAGAATTATAATCAAAATCTAATTAATATATACATTTTTGAAAACCAAGCAGCTTAATAAACTGTATCTTTTTAACTATTGCACCACACATAAAGTAAAGGTCATTATGTACTTTAATATGTTTAGGTTTGGAATAGAAATGTTATTAGTCACAAAAACATAAATAATGTGAGTGGTCTGATGTGGAAATGACTTTAAACCAGGTTGAGAAAGGAACAGTCAATACTCCAATAACAACAGCAACAATCATTTATATAGCACCTTTTCATACAACAATGTAGCTCAAAGTGCTTTACAAGATGACAAAGAGAAAGTTACAAGAAATGTAAAAAATTAAGATTAGGCAATAATATTAAATAATATATAACAACAAAACAAGGTAAAGTCAGATGGTCAGGAGGACAGTAAAAACAAACAAACAAAAAAAAACTGCAGTTAGGCTGGAGAAAAAAAAACAAAATCTGCAGGGGTTCCAAGGTCAAATGTCCACCCAGCCCCACTGGGCATTCTACCTAACATAAATATTCCTAAATCAAACTTCTTAATTTTCATGCCTCACATGTTAGGATTTTATGAAGTTGATCTCGATGACAGCTGAGACACCCACCTTCATTCCATCATCTCAGGGGGCTGCATGGTGCCTTAATCATATAGATAGATCTGGTGGTGGTGGCACAGATTACCACCACAGAAAACTCAGAAAAGACAGCAGAGAATACTGGGGATTGGTACAGATTGCGGATCCCTGAAGAATATGATAATTCTATACCAATATACTCTTATTAAGAATACAACTAAAATTTATCTATGAAAAATATTAAAGCCATATTAAAATAATGAGTGTTAACAGTTTTTTTAAAATGTACTACAGTATTGGCCTGCTCACTTTTTATAGATTTAAGTGTTCCATATTTTAGGTGTATAACAGCATAAGGCCACCTCATCATTTCTTTTAAGCTGGGCTCCTGGAATTATTTAAGGTTACGACTTGGAGTGTAGGGGGACAAGCATTCCAATATATAAGCCGGAGCAAGATTATTTAACACTTTATGTACAATAGTCAGTTTTGAATGACACAGGTAACCAATGTAACAACACTAAAACTGGTGAGATGTGCTCAAATTTACTTTTGCTAGTTAACATCCTAGCTGCTGCATTCTGTATTAATTGCAACCAATTGATGTCTTTCTTATGTAGCCCTGTTAGGAGTGAAATAATCTAGTTGACTAAAGACAAAAGTGTGAATTATTTTTTCAGCATCTTGTAAAGTTATAAGAAATCTAACTTTTGCTATTTTCCTTAAGTGAAAAAATGCAGTCCTCATAATCTGGCTAATATGCAATTTAAAGTTTAGGTCAGAGTTAATGATTACCCTTACAGCTTGATTTTTAAGCCTAAGGGATCAAGTTTATTTCTAATGCCCTTGCTGTATCCATTTTTGCCAATAATTAAGGTTTCTGTTCTTTCCTTATATAGTTTGAGAAACTTACTGCTAATGGATTGAAAAGAGCAGCAGAACCAGAATAAATCCTGTGCTACACCATATACAATATCATGTATCTCCGAAGTACAAACACCACAACTTCCAAAGAATTTTCTACCTGTTAAGTAAGACTGGAACCAATTTGAGACACTGCCAGAGAGGCCCACCCACTGACTAAGGCGATTTATAAGAATACTGTGGTCTGTGGTGTGAAATGCTGCAGTCAAGTCTAAGAGAACAAGAACAGACATATGGCCTCTGTCCACATTAACCACAAATCATTTACTACTTTGACCAGAGTAGTTTCTTTTCTGTCCTCTTTTTTTGGCTGCCCTCATTAGGGGTCGCCACAGCAAATCATCTTTTTCTATATCTTCCTGTTGTTTGCATCTTGTTCCGTTACACCCACCACCTGCCTGTTCTCTTTCATCACATCCATAAACCTTCTCTTAGGCCTTCCTCTTTTCATCTTACCTGGCAGCTCCATCCTTAACATCCTTCTTCCAATATACCCAGTATCTCACCTCAGCATATGCCCAAACCAATGCAATCTCACCTCCCTGACTTTGTCTCTCGGCCACCCAACCTGAGCTGACCCTTTAATATACTCCAGGTCTGTCTCCTGTTTTTTGGTAAGTGCCACCAACTCCAACCCATATAACATAGATGGTCTCATTACCGTCTTCTAGACCTTCCCTTTCATTCTTGCTGATATCCATCAGCCTGCACTGTCTTGTTCCTCCTTTCCATCACCATTGCAAATTAAAAAGGGCTCAGAGATGAAGCCTTATGTAATCCTACCTCTAACTTGAATACATCTGTTCACTCCTACTACAGACCTCACCACTGTCACTTGTACATATCCTGTATCACTCGTACATATTTCTCTGCCACTCCTGACTTCCTCATATAATACCACAACTCCTCTCGGAGCACCCTATCATATGCATTTTCTAAGTCCACAAAGAGACAAAGCATCTCCTTCTGGCCTTTTCTATACTTCTCCATCAACACCCTCAATGCAAAAATTGCATCTGTAGTGCTTTTTCCTGGCATGAAACCATACTGCTTCTCACTATTAACCATCTCCTTCTTTGACCTATCTTCCACTACTCTTTCCCATAATTTCATGCTGTGGCTCATCAATTCTATCCTTCTGTAAACTACTCTGCACATCCCTCTTATTCTTAAAAATCGGTACCAGGCACCGTCCAAGATTCCATTAAACAATGTGGTTAAAAACTCCACTGCCATCTCTCCTAAACACCTCCATGCTTCCATAGGTATGTCATTTGGACCAACAGCCTTTCCATTCTTCATCCTCTTCATAGTAGTCCTTATTTCCTCCTTGCTAATCTGTTTCACTTCCTGATTCACTATCTTCACATTATCCAACCTTCTTTCTCTCCCATTCTCTTCATTCATCTGCCTCTCAAAGTATTCTTTTCATCTGCTCAAAACACTTTCCTCACTTGTGAGTATGTTTACATCTTTATCTTTTATCTCCCCACCCTGCTGCACATCTTTCCCAACTCAGTCCCTCTGTATAGCCAATTGTCCAACCTCTCATATAATTCATCACATGCCTTTTCTTTTGCCTTCACCACCTCTCTCTTTATCTTATTCCTTACCTCCTTGTATTCCTGTCTACTTTCTGCATCTCTCTGATTATCCCACTTTTTCTTTTCTAACCTGTTCCTCTGTATACTCTCCTCTACTTCTGTATTCCACCAACAGGTTTCTTTGTCTTCCTTCCTCTGTCCAGATGTCACACCAAACACCTTCTAACTGTCTCCATTACCATGTCTGCTATATTTGTGTAGCTATCTAGTAACTCCCCTGCCATGCAGTGTCTGTCTTACCTGTTCTCTGAACTCAACCTTACAGTCTTTCTTTTTCAACTTCCACCATTTGATCCTTGGCTCTTCCCTCACTATCCTCTTCTTCTTCATCCAACATCATCCTACAGATCACCATCCTATTCTGCCAAACTATGCTTTCCCCTGCCACCACTTTGCAGTCTCCAATTTCCTTCAGACTGACCATCTTGCATTGAATATAATCCACCTGTGTGCATCTTCCTCCACTCTTATACATCATCTTGTGCTCCTCCGTCTTCTTAATATAAGTATTTACATTCTTTTTGCAAAATCCACTACTATCTGACCTTCTGCATTCCTCTCTTTGACACTGTACCTACCCATCACCTCATCTCCACTGTTCCCTTCACCAACATGTTTACTGAAATCTGCTCTAGTCATCACTGTCTGTCCCTTGGATACGCTCTCCACCATTTCATCCAACTCACTCCAGAAATCTTCTTTCTCATCCATCGCATACCCAATTTGCGGGGCAAATGCACTAACAACATTCATTATCACACTTTCACTTTCCAGCTTCATAAATATCACTCTGTCTTAAACTCTTTTCACCTCCAAAACAGTCTTGACATACTGTTCCTTCAGAATAACCCTCTACCTCATTTCTCCTCCCATTCACACCATGGTAGAACAATTTAAACCCACCTCCAACACACCTGGCCTTACTCTCCTCTCATCTGGTCTTTATCTTCTCTCCATCATATCAGCTGACTCTCTCTCTTTACCAGTCATACTTCCAACATTCAAAGTACCTGCCACTCTCTTTACCTTCCTCTTCTCCCCCTGCTTCCAGACACGGCATACCCCCTTCTTCTTTTTCGGCCAACAGTGGCCCAACTTCTACCATCATCCTGTTGGATAACAGTACTGGTGGCAGCCGTTGTTAACCCGGGCCTTGACCAATCTGGTATGGAAATCTGTATTGTTGTCTTGTCAAAAATATACTGCTTATTCAAATAATCATCAGGCTGCTTAATAACTGCCTGTTCTAGAATTTTAGTTAAGAAAGGCAGATTTGAAATTGGTCTTATATTGTCATGGAGGAGTCAAGGTTATTTTTCTTGAGCAAAGGTTTGACAATGACAATCTTTAGACAGTCAGGGATGACCCCAATATCTAATGATTTGTTCACTATGTCAAGTATACTATCAATAAGAACATCAGAGACTTCTTTAAAAAAAGCCTGTTGGTACTGGGTCAAGAATGCAGGTTTCAACTGACAAATTATTCTATATAGTTTAGGTTGATCTATTCCAGTGAAAGAATTTAATTCTCTTAAAAGGGCATGCTGAGATTCAATTGGATTAACTCTGGGGAAATGTACTATATTATTTCTAATATAATTTATTTTGTGTTTAAAAAATATAGTAAAAGCCTCACAAATTTCACTAGTAGTTTTTAGGAGGCATTCCATTGAGTGAGCTGGGTTTAAAAGACGATCAATAGCTGAAAATAACATTCTTGGATTGCTAGCATAATTTATAGTTTTAGTGAAGTAAGACTGCCTCTCAAGGTGGACTATGTTGTTATATTCAGGCATTTTAACCTTCAATATTTTAAAGTGGAGTATCAGTTATTTTTTCTCCATTTACTCTTAGCTCTCTGGCATGTTCTCTTTAAATCAGACATTCTTTCGGTCTTCCAAGGTATAATAGTACTGGAGGATTTCTTAACTGACTTTTCAGGGGGTGCTATGTCAACTGCAGCTCTTACCTTGGCATTCAATTTTCTGTGTTAGTATTTTCATTTTTAGCACTGCTGAGGTAAGTACAACAATTGGACTGATTGTTTAGTATTTTAGCTTGGTTTGAGTTTGTGATAAATTTTCCATTTTATTTTGTTGTCACTTCTTTCATATAGTATAAATCTTCCATATGTTGCATATTTTGAATTTATAAGATTTTTCTCACATATCACTCTTATTTTGAGATTATTTTGCATGCCTGCCCAGCAGCATGTGAGTACTTGTCTGTGGGTTCAATTTTAGTGTTGTTGATTGACTACCATTGAATTGAAGTAGTCATGCCATATAATCAGAGTGATATTAGAAAGTGGCAAAATATTTCTGGAAGTAACTATGATACTCTGCCTTCTTCAGTTCTTCTCTTTTATTCAGTATCATGACATCTGCATGACCAAATAATTTTTCCATTTTAGCAGTTCTTTATGTAGAATACACTTTGGATAAGGAGTTTTGTCAGCATAGCATGTAGCACTTCTGAATGCTCTTCTCAGCTTCTTCTTTGAATCGCCTATACTTAACCTAATCATTGCTTCGGATGCCAGTATGTAGTATAGAAGAAGTACTGTAAATGCATACACCTTGTGTCAAAACATTTGCATAAATAATCTCTGTAATCATGAAAATTTAAAGACTAACAGTCTATGCCTTATTATCCTCCAAATCTCTGCTGTTAATCTGCTTGGCTAAATAAATCTTTCAGTCTGATATACTACCTATTGTGGATGGTTTTTATAAGGTCAACTGCTTATGCTGGTGTTTGTGATTGTTAACCTATGCAAATGTCGTAGCTCATCTAGAATCTCCTTTGGTGTGTCCTATCTCCAGGCCAAAGGACATATGCAAAAGTAGCTTTGGTTGGTTGCATTGACCATGTCAAGTGAGAAAAGAAGGCCTTTTGCCCAGTTAAATGTACATTTTTATAACACTTCAAAATTAGAGAGATATGATTTCCAAACAAAACATGAAAGCATCCCTATAAAGGAAAACAAAAAATAGTAATACATAATAAATAGTATTCTCCACTCCAGCAGAAGTACTACTTTAACACTCAGGAAGGTGTCCATCAACCAAAGTGACTTGCTGCCAAAGTGTTGTTATTTAATTAATTTATTTTTCTTATTGAGGAGTCTCTTCTGTGAGTGGACACTTTTTGGTGGGATGGATCAGCTGTGGGAGCTCGGCTTGATTTCTGCGGAGGCACAGAATATGTAAAGTCCCACTTCCTTTGTGTTGTGTTGCCAGCACAGTCTCTGTGCTGGTTTAGAATGACATGTGCATTTATACATTTGATTGTGCCATTTGATGGACTGCCATACCATCCAAAGTTGGTTCATGCCTTGTGCTTGATGCTGTCTGGATAGGCTTCACCACCCCATTACCAGAAAGTGGGGTTAAAGAAATTCAATAAATGTTTGGGAGGGATTGCAGTTTAAATTAGGTGTTGCTATACTGCAGGTGGTAGAAGAAGCTGAGCAGAGGATGCTTAAAGAATGGATAAGAATTTAACTAAAAAGTATATATCAATTGCATCTTCCTTGTTTATATGAAATCTTAAACCAATCTTAGACCAATAATTAAGTTAAAATTGCCATGTACGACCAATATTCCTCCTCATTTTAAATATACTTATCCCATTGCTCTTGTTATTTTCTGAGGCAGTTCTATAAGTTCTCTTTCTTGAGTGTTTTTAGTTGCACTGTCATGGCTACCTTGATGTCCTGATTCAAAATGTTTACCTTTTCACAGTCATTTTGACTTTGGGGAAGAGCTACAAGTTGCATAGTTCCAGATCCTGTGATTAAGGTGAATTATGACAAACCGTAATGTTTTTATTTGACAGAAATTGCCGTACCAGCAGTGATGTGTGACACAGAGCATGGTCATGATTCTTCAAGTCATTTTCTATGCACATCATTTCTTAAATGCTCTAATAAGCCCTTATAATATTCAGAGTTCACCATAGTGTTCCTAGCTAAAAACTCAGCTCACACAATTCCATCAATGGTCAAAAAACACAATCGTCATCACTTTGATGCTGGATCTTGATTGACGCGCAGGACATTGAGGAAGCCATGACCGTGCAACTAAAGACAACTCATGAAAGAGGTCTTCCAGAACTGCTTTAGAAAGTGGCAAGAACAATGGGATAAGTGTGTTCGAAGTGAGAGTGGAGTACTTTCAGGGGGATTAATACAGTAATGGGATTTACTGTAATACATTTGTTTTTATTTAAGCATTTTTTTGATCACACTTCGTATGTTAATTTCTCTATTCTATTATTGAAATAAAAACATAATAAATTATAACAATAATTCAGTCTACCAAAATATAAATAAAATAGTGCATGTATCCAGTTTCATGAACTGCTAATTACAATTTAGATTTTTACATTTTCACAGGGCATATTCGCATGCATACACACCTACACTCACTCACACCTGGCCTATTTAGACTATTTAACCTACCACACAAGCAAGACCATATAATTAGAATTGTGGAGTAAATCATGCTGACAAGAACTCTGAGAACATGTGCTCATGTGGGGTTTCTTTCTTTGTTCATGGCTAACTCAGAAAGCCAGAAAAAAAAAGTGAACTCTGCTCTAGCTTATCAGATTTTAACTGCCATACAACTTAACTATATTCAGGAGCAATAGGAAGACCTAATTCACTGTAATTATTTCTGAAAAGTATGATTAGATATAACATAATTCATTTGTGCCTGTGATAAGCTTTTGGTGGCTTAAGTATTTAAGCTTATAAACTGAAAGTTATCTTAAAGCCAATCCACTTGTAAAGAAAAGAAAATGAAGCATATTGCAATTTTGTAAATCTAATTACTGTTCACTCATCCTTTTAGATTCTGTGCTTATGCCTGTGTTGTCTAGCATCACAACACATATTTAAAATCAGAAAAAAACTACAGCAACATATGCAATGTGTGAAATGTTTTCAGTCATTAACAGGAAACTTCTCCAAAAGGAAACACCAGCCTGCACTCAGTGTATGTCTCATACAGTAACACAGGAGGGCAGTGTTGGTTTGATTTTGGAAACATTTGCTGTAAGACATTCAATAACGATTACCATATTATGATTTTCTCCTGAGTTTCCAAATGACAAGCTTTCAATATTAGTTGTTTTGAAGTAAATTAAGGTAATGAAGGGTTTGTCCATAGCTGTGCTATGCTATTATTGTTTTAAATTAATTTAGTTAGGCTCTGAAAAAAAGTATATTCGATATTTTTATAAATATATTGCTGCAGAAATAATCATTTTACTTGACAAAAATAACAGTGTACAAACTATTCAAGCCTTCTACTTGTCTAGTGCTGAGTTGCTTGACAATTATACATTTTGAAATTTTCATTCCTGTAATGATGCTGGGATAAATTCTGATCCCTGCAATCCATAATAACAACAACAACAATATTATTATTATTATTATTATTATTATTATTATTATTAACTCTTTACATTTATATAGCAGTTTTCTCACTACTCAAAGCGCTCTCCACACAGGGAGGTCCCTGATCTCCTTACTGCAAGGCAGCAGAATGAATGTTCCACTTGTAAAATTAGCTTGAGATTTACTATGTGAGTTTTAGGTGGCAGGTGGATGATTTGTGCACTTTTCACCTACATGGGATGATGATAACCTCACTGTGTTACTATTTTTCAAAAATTAGTACAACAGTCATACATTAAATTCAAATGATTCTGAGATCAGTGACTAGGGGATGGAGATGTCATCAGTCTGGGGGGACATTTGAGCCTCCTGCAACCCTACATTGGACCAAGCAATTCTGAACTAATATGGATAGTCAGATGGATTATTTTGGTGAGGTGGCAAAATGCAGCAGTTGTTAATGATAACTCACAACCCCCAAGGCTGGGGTTCAGTTCCTAAACCCTTCACTATCTTTACGTCATTAGCTTTATCTTTTATGTTTTTGGATACATGGATTTTCTCATACATTTTAAAAAAATGCCTGTTACACATTAATAGTTTCAGTCTGAACAACACTGTGATTTGCAATTGAAAGGCAGGGCATCTTATGCTTGATGCTACCAGAATAGTTATTTTTTTCCTGTGAGCCTCTAAAGGAAATGTTTATTAAATGGATGGATGATTTATTCCTGTGATGTAAGAACAAGATTTTTTTAATCTATTTAGGAAATATCTGCAATCATTATGGATGTGTAGAGGTGTTAGGTCAGTTGCATCTCTTTTAAAATCTAATATAATACAAAGACCTATTCACTCTCCAAAAAAAATGAAATGCAGAAACTTTTGAAGTGACACAAAAAAGCCACAGGTCCGCCACACCCTCGACCTTCTGCAGTTCGCATACCAGGAGAAGGTGGGAGTGGAGGATGCCATCATCTATATGCTACACCAATCCCTCTCCCACTTGGACAGAGGCAGTGGTGCTGTAAGAATTATGTTTCTGGACTTCTCTAGCACCTTCAACACCATCCAACCTCTGCTCCTTAGGGACAAAGTGACAGAGATGGGAGTAGATTCATACCTGGTGGCATGAATCGTGGACTATCTTACAGACAGACCTCAGTATGTGCGTCTCCGGAACTGCAGGTCTGACATTGTGGTCAGCAACACAGGAGCGCCGCAGGGGACTGTACTTTCTCTGGTCCTTTTCAACCTATATACATCGGACTTCCAATACAACTTGGAGTCCTGCCACATGCAAAAGTTCGCTGGCTACACTGCTATCGTGGGCTGCATCAGGAGTGGGCAGGAGGAGTATAGGAACCTAATAGGAACCTAATCAATGTTGTGATTAAATCCACTTACACCTGAACACTAGCAAAACCAAGGAGCTGGTGGTAGATTTTAGGAGACCCAGGCCCCTTCTGGATCTCATAATTATCAGAGGCGACTGTGTGCAAAGACTACAGACCTATAAATACCTGGAAGTGCAGCTGGATGATAAATTGGCCTGGACTGCCAATACTGATACTCTGTGCAAGAGAGGACAGAGCCAACTATACTTCCTTAGAAGACTAGCGTCCTTCAACATCTGCAATAAGATGCTGCAGATGTTCTATCAGATGGTTGTGGCAAGTGCCCTCTTCTACGCGGTGGTGTGCTGGGGAGGCAGCATAAAGAAGAAGGACGCCTCACACCTCGACAAACTGGTGAGGAAGGCAGGCTCTATTGTAGGCATGGAGCTGGACAGTTTGACATCTGTGGCAGAGCGACGGGCACTGAGCAGGCTCCTGTCAATCATGGAGAATCCACTGAACAGTATCATCTCCAGACAGAGGAGCAGCTTCAGCGACAGACTGCTGTCACTGTCCTGCTCCACTGACAGACTGAGGAGATCGTTCCTCCCCCACACTATGCGACTCTTCAATTCCACCCAGGAAACGCGTTAACATTATACAAAGTTATTGTCTGTTTTACGTGCATTTTTGTCACTCTTTAATTTAATATTGTTTTTTATCAGTATGCTGCTGCTGAAGTATGTGAATTTCCCCTTGGGATTAATAAAGTATCTATCTATCTATCTATCTATCTATCTATCTATCTATCTATCTATCTATCTATCTATCTATCTATCTATCTATCTATCTATCTATCTATCTATCTATCTATCTATCTATCTATCTATCTATCTATCTATCTATCTATCTATCTATCAAACTCAGCCTGTGTATTCTGATAGACATTGTAAGAGAACCTTTAGGCCCATAATTTTACAATTTGCAGTTAAGGTCTAGCTTAGTTCTAGTCCTAAGTAAAAGAGACAGCAAAGGAAAAAATGAAAAATGACCGGGAGAATCATAATCAGTGAACGGGCAAAAGGTTAAAACCGAGAGTCAACACAACTGAGCATCAAAACCAAAATGAGAATCAGAAAACAAGACCAGAGAATCAGTAACTGAGAAGTGCAAAAATGGATACACAAAAGGTTTTGAAATATCAGAAAACAAAAGGTCATTGCCGAAAAATGCAAACAAAATACATGCTTCTAAAATAAGCCGGATACACCATTTCTGACCACCTATTCAAAATCCTTGCATATATAAACCACAGATTCCACATAGAGACTATCAGGAATATATTTAGATAAGACATCATAAATTTATGAATGTTCAAGATAATGACAGAATCCCATCTCAACGTTGCAGTCTCCAAACATGGCTATTGGGTTTGTTGTTAAAGTGTGAAAATCAGGCATTAAAGTTGGAGCATGAAGATTTGAAAACTGATCCCATGAACAGTCCTCAGGACTCTAAGCCTTTCAGTGGACAAGGACTCAACTATAAATTCCTCAGAACCATCCACTTGCAATAGAGCAAATGGTGTCTTTTTCCTGTAATAACCATTTGAGTAAATGAGTTTCAGTCTAGAAATGTGAACAGTCAGATATAATTTAAAATGGAGTTGGCAGCTCCAGACTAGATACTGAATCAACCTTCCTATTGATATCATATGATCTACAGTAATAAAATGTAGTGCTAGTTTGTGACATGGAATCTTCAAGTGGATATCTTGCATTGTTAATTATATCTCACAATGTTAAAGTTTGCCACCAATATTGCTGCCTTCAGCAGGTTTCCAAAACACTAGCTACCACATGAATCTCAGATTTAAAAGATACTGTAATCTGTCAGCCCCGGAATAGATAAGAAGGCTGAAACGCATAAAGACATTCAAATGGAGACATGCCCAAAGCTGAATATGTTAACACATTTCTGGCAAATTCACTTGAAGATTATTAATTTGAGTTTATTAAACAACAGTGGAATTTTTCCAAGTCTTTACTCGCCCATTCTGTGTGACCATTGGCTTCAGAATGATAACCTGATGTTAAATTAAATGTACAGCCCAATTGTTCACAAAAACTTTTCCAGAACTGTGAAACAAAATGCTGATCTTAGTCCGATATGGTGGATGAGAGAAATCAATGTAAACATGCACTATACAGCATTTCAAAAAGATCTCCATACGTTCTTTAGCAGATGGAAGTATTTTTGAGTGGCATAATTTGTGCATAGTTAAAAAAGTGAAAAACAACCACAGATACTGTAGTAAAACCCTTGGAAGGAGGAAGGTCAATAATAAAGTCCATTGTGATCACTTCCCAAAGTCAAGAAAAGAACTGAATTAGATTAAAGCAACCCTACTCTGAAACTGACTTAGTCCTACTACATATCTCACATGCCTAAACATAGTGTTTAATTTCAAAGGATGTGTTCTTCCATTGCCACCTTTTGAGTACATTTAGGGTTTGTGTAATACTGAGATGACCAAAAATGGGAGATGCATGAGCTCATTCAAGGACTCTAACATGATGTTCAGGAGGTATGGATACTTTATTGATTGCACACTGAACTGGTGTGCAGGAGGTATGATTGGTCCAGGAGCAGAGACATTATCATGTTGATTTTTATTCCTGGCCCTATAAGAAATACTGAAATGAAAGCATCTGAAGAACCAAACCCACTCTAGTCGGTGTGTATTTAAAGATCTGTATGAATCATACAGGGGTATTTTGCAACTTCTAACCACTGATGCCATTCCTCGAGTGTTAATCTGATGTCCAGTATTTCACGATTTCCTATGTCATAATTCTGTTTTGATGATATTTTTCAAGAGAAAAAAAAACATGAATGGATTGAGCCTATATCTGGAAATCTTTGTGAAAGAAGTGCTCCTACACCCAAAACTGGACGCATTCATTGCTAGCATAAATTGTAAAGATGGGACTGGGTATCTTAGTATTGGTACAGGCGATTTACATTTTCAAAAGCTGTCTGAGTTTCAATTATTCATAAAATTCTTTATGGATCTTTTTTTATCCTAAGAAATTATGGGTGAAATTACAGAGCTGAAATTTTTAAAACTAGAAGTCCTGAAGCCTATGAAAAATTTATAATCCCGGCCTACCTTAAATCCCTTGGCACCTCTCCATTAGCATCTTTTGTTTTGTAAATGTGTTTATCAGCACAAGCAGCAATCAGCCTGCTGTCCCATTCCCCCCCTTGATCGAGCTCAGCTTGGGCAAAAAGTTCTCCCAGCTCAAACCAAGGCTCCTTATCTGCTTGTGATGTGCCTAGAGTTGTATAGGGTAAATAATACAGTATATCGTTATTTGGAAGACATGCATTTCATGTGTGTTCCGTGTCTACAAAGATCTGGGTAAGTGTAGGACAAAAGAAAATGCGAGAAATGCAACAAATGCTGAACACATACCTAAAGCAGAAACTTTTCCCATGTTATGCTAAAAATGACAAGAAGTGTATATATAATATGTGAAGACTTTAGTCCAAATATCAAATAAACACGCACACTTTTATTCAAGAATATAACTAAAGGAAAAAAAAGCATTCGATTTACATGTGGCTGTCAATAAGTTAAAAACCCAAGCTCAAATGTCAATCAACAGGGAGCTTACACGTATTCTTCAATGGTGCAGAGGTAAGAACTGCTGCTTCATAACCCGAAGGTTCTGGGTTTTAGACCAGGTGCTCTGTGTTTTGAGTAGTGAGCTGTTATTAATATTATTATTATTCTACAATACAATAAAATCATACATTTGATTTGAATCTGTAACACCTGGGGTAAATTTTGACTACTTGTAAAAGTTAGCACTTGTTTTTTTATTATTCAGTTTTATTCTCTCAGTGACATTCACGTGGTACAACGAACTTGCCTCTCCCTCTCTGAGTTGATGCCGTATATCTCCATTCTTTTCACAAGAGCAGCGATGACCACAGTTGGTACTGTGGTTGATACCTGCTCAGAACGATTTGTTGTACCAGCAATCAAGGACATGATGTCCTGTGACCGCTATCAGACTGGACAAAGGCAGAATAATAACAACAGACAGCTTCTTCACAGCGCTTTTGCCAGCTAATAGATGGCTGCATTACAACGCAACTCTCTTTGGAACCATAAGTAAAATTGGACTTCCACCTGTAGCTAAAATCACGAGAAATTCACCACGCTAGTGTTTAAATCTGACAGTGCCATGCTGACGGTGTACGTGCCCAAAAAGAAGAAGCCTTTAATTTGAGTCTGTAACAGCCGATGCAAAGTCTGGCTACTTGTAAAAGTTAGCACTTGTTTTTTCATTATTCAGTTTTATTCTCTCAGTGACATCTCTGACTTGATGTCGTTTATCACCATTCTTTTCACAAGAGCAGCGATGATCACAATTGCTTGGCACCATAGTGTTTGTATGTCACTTTAGATAAATGTGCCTGCTGAGCAAATAAATGTAAATGTAAAACTGAATAACAAAGAATGTGTTTGCTTTTGTGGATTGCCATTCGAAGTAACTGTTAGATTTTGATGTGTTTTGACCCCTTTTTATTTATTGATTTATTTTTTAACTTCACTTTTGGTTTGTTGATTTGGTTTGTTTTGCTTTTATTTGCCTTTTTAGACAAAGGTTGAAGTTAGTTGTGGTGCTCTGCTCTTGTTTTGACTATTTTTTTGAATACAGTAATAAAGGTGCCTTGCTTTGGTTACTGTGATACCGGGTTTCATGGTTCCACTCTCTTTTTAGAATACTGGTAATGTTTTCAGGATTTTCCCCTGCTGCTTTGAGTTATGGGGATAGCTCTCATTTTTAATTTTTAGGCATCATCTGAAGCCTGGTATTAGATTTTGAATGTGATGCCTCATTACGAATTTTGTGAGTTGGGGTCAGATGCTAACACCTGGTTACACACCTGTTTTTAGGCATAGCCGCACAGCTCACCAATCACATCTAGTCTGAACATGATGCAATTTCCCACGTTAAATTATACAGAAAAGTTTTGAAATAATAGCAGTACAAAGCTAGGAACCCCATCTACATCTGCATAAATAAAGCTGTCTGTTTGTTTGTATGTATGTTTGGTTTAAAAATACCTGTCGTTATTTTGTTGAAAAGTAGAAATGGACTCGGCGACAGTCCTTCCACTTTGTGGAAATCAGTATGATGCCCCTATTTCAAATAAGTGCTAAAGTATGGTGTAGAAAGAACAGGGGCCTCATGTATAACGCCGTGCGTAGAACTCGCACTATAACATGGCGTAAGCACAAAAGCCGAAATGTGCTTACGCACAGAAAAATCCAGATGCAGGAATCTGCGCGTACTCCAACTTCCACGTTCTTTCGTTACATAAATCCCGATCAGCGTGAAAACTAACGCTCGTGCACGCGCATTTTGTAACGCCCCAAATCCTCCCAGAATTACGCCTATTTGAATATGCAAATCAATATAAATCGCCCTTAAGCGCAGCCTTCTGTGAAAAGACAATGGGAAAAGCACGGGGGGAAACATAAGAATTTCAGCGAATACCAAGTGGAGGCAAAGGAAAAACATACTATTTGTTCAAATAAACTGTGGGATAATCAACAAAATGAAGTTGATCGAGTGACATAGCGTGTTGGAGAAACTTGAAAGCTCACATTCACAAAATCGCACAGTGCCGGAAATAAAAAAGAAGTCACATATCAAAGTTGCCGTGAAAAGAAGAGTTGTAAGCCCACTGTCTGAGTGTCATATGAAAGCTTATTAGGGTACAGAGAAAAAAGGCACACGGTAGGGAAAAAGCACGAAATGTCAACTTTAATCTCGAATTTCCAACTTTAATCACGTAGTTTATTTTGTCATTTAGTAGAACATTATAAACTTCATCTTAAAATCGTTTAATTAACCAGTTTCTCAAAATTACATCGTAATTAAAGTAGCACGTTAAATGCTTTGTTTTGTATTTGATCTTCTACTCGTATGTGATCTATGTGTGTGAATCACTACTTGCTTCTTAAACTGGCTCTCTTCCTCCAACTGGACACAGAGTCCATTACATTTGTGATATTACAGCTCTCTGAATAACTAAAATACTGAGATGTATACGTGATGTCATTTTCATGATGATAGGAGCTAAAGCACATTATTAAACATGTGTTTCATGAGCCTCGTGCTCATGACAAGCATTTATCTTTTGTCGAAATTTGTCGCATGCGTTTTTAGCTGTGTTGTTATTTTCTCTTTCTGTTTTATATTCAATATATATTGGCGTGGCCGCCCAAGAGTCCTTGCTTTTCTTTCCCCAAGTAACCGATCGCCACACAATCAGCTCTGTAATAGACGTTAAGCCATCTGTAAGCTTAGCGCCGATTCTTCAAAACGTGAAATATCTTCGTAGTACATGTTTAATTATTCTATCCTTCACGACACTCCCAGTGAAGAATATAGATTATTTAAATGAAGTTAAAGTTTTATGTGTATAATTTAACAAACATATTTTGCTGCATTTCACCTTAAAATGATATCGTCATCATATGTAAATACGCGCTTTATAAAGTGGCCCAGGTTGTGAGATATTATAACTGTAGTGCAAGTTTACAGTGGGGTGATTGTACTTATAAGTATAAACCGTTCTACAAGGAGCAATTGATTGAGTGAATTTAAAGTTCTTGGGATTAAACTGTTTCTGAACCGCGAGGTCCGTACAGGAAAGGCTTTAAAACGTTTTGCAGTGGCTGAGACAGCGTGTCCTTAAAGCTGTATAGCGATAATTCTCTTTCCGATCAGCTGCTGCTGTGATTCACACTCAGATACAGTGATATAAATACTCCGAATCGTGCAGTGAGAGTAATATGGAAAAAGATGATCCGCTGTGGCAACTCCTAACGGGAGGAGCTGAAAGAAGAAGAAGAAGAAGAAGAAGAAGTGAGAGTAACAACGCTAAAGCAGTTATGGTATTTGGAATACTATGGCTGTTCCCTGGACCATTATATTGTTAATATTAAGCTAATAAACAATATGCGGTTAGTTTTGGTGTATTTATAAAGCCGCGTCATGAAAATAATGAGTAATCACACAGGAACAGTAGCATTGCTTTGACGCTGGGTGCCGCCAGTTTGCAAAACCGAGCGGAGAACTTGCGTACGACAAGGCATGAGGTACCGTGGAAAAGTGCGTGGCTTTACGCCAAGTGTAGGTTTTATACATCGTGATTTGAACGTGGAAAAGTTCTTACGCAACATTTCTGTGCGTACGCACCGTTTATACATGAGGCCCCAGGTATGTAGAGAATAACTCTTTTAATTGTTTGCTGGCCTAATGTTTTCCATAAAACAGTTCTCTGCATAGTGGTTAGAACTGCATATGTTTTAGTGTGTGTAGTTCTTTCCATTTCATTGTGTTTTATCCATTTTCACCCTAAAGCTGGTATGCCACTTGAGAGGCCACATGTTTGGACCAGAAGATAAACGCATATCGAGACTAGGAAGGGTTTGTTACAGAGTAATCATAGATATTTTAACAAAAATGAAGGGGTTAACCAAAATTCAAGTGTAAGCCATAAGCAGAAGTTGAAAAACAATAGTACCAAACAAGTGGCAAAGTATTTTATGAAAGTATTTTGGAAGCAGAATGTAATCTTGGACGCTGTGTGACATGCAGAGTTGGCTTTTAAAGCATCATGTTAGTGATGTCACATGCCAGAATTCCAGGAATCCAACTTCTCAGCAATAGAACGCTATGTCCTAACAATGGGGCTCCAAACTGATAGTGCTAATCAGGAAACAAAATGAAGGCACTCTAAATAAGAAACATTACATAAATTAAATTAAAGTTGCTTCTGGAGGTAAATAAATGTGGAACAACTATACCATTGTTGATCTCTGGAGCAAATAACCTTTAAAGAGTAAACAGTGGAGTACAGAAAAAAACTGAATGAGCAAAAAGTTAAAAACAAGTTATTACTGTTTCAGTTTAGACGTTCATAGTTTCCTGGGCAGTGGGTGATTGCAAGGATCTCAATCTACTCAATTTATTTTACTGTATTTTCTCAAATAATGATGATGTCAGACAGTATCACACTGTCCTGATGCCTAATAAGGTAGGCCAAGCACCAAAATCCAACTGACATGACAAGAGTGCTGCATAAACTTGTCTTGTTAGTCATCAAAATATTAAGTCTAAATACATAAAAGAGAATTCTAATGTGATCCAACCAGAATGTTCACATCAAAAATGCAATCAAATATGACTCTCATCACATAGACCTTGGAAAGAATGCAGGTCAGAACTGTTTACCAGAGGGGCTCATTAAAATGGAGAGATTCTTGTGCGATTAGGCCCAATCCCTAGTCAATCTTTCACTTAATATCAAATCTGAATAGCAGGACTGAGGTTAGATGTGGTTTACAGCAGCTCAGTAAATTTAAACAACAAAATCTTATTCAGATTTTAAACAGCAGCTTGTGTGTTTTCAATAAAGTATTAGTGTGGGCCAAGCAAAAGGAAGAACCAAGATTGTTGAAAATATACAATGAAAGCCTGGCGAGTCCTCTGAAGATAATGCTTTGCTTTCTTCCTATTCCATAAAGAACTAGAAACCATGGATTTGAGCCTGGTTCAGTAATCATTAGTTTCACAGCGTCCTTTAATTTGACACATTTATAAAACTGAAAATCCTCCTACATGGAAGATTAAACTTCCTGAACTGATTATGCAAAATAAGCGTAACTAAAAAGTCTGGTGAGTGAGACAGTGATACACTCAAAACCACAGTGGGGTTTTTTAAGAGGTCATGTATAAGCACTTCTTATCTAGACAAATAGACAAAGGGAATATAAACCAAATGTAGGAATACTGTATCTAGGTATCATCTGTATTAGGAAGCCATTCCCAGTTACAGTATTTACAAGAAGTCAAACAATCCAGAAAACAGGAAGTGGATTTACATCCTTTCTGTGCAACACATAGCCTATTCAGTGATGCTGCAATATGCACTGCAGACATTCTTAGTTTGGTATTTTCATGTTTGATGGAAGCATAGTGACAGAGTGACACCATCCTTCCCATGGTCTCAAGTGATGGATGTAGAATACACATTACTATAACACAGTGGGCACGATGGGAGGTGAATATGTTGAAACAAATGATCTCTGCCATGTATTCTTTAGTGGGCATTAAATAACATTTGTGTAAAAAATAACTTACTCATTCCTGTCATATTCACTTTTATTAGATCAGATTAATAATTCTATTATTTAATAAACCATGAGTTGCACAATTCTTACCAACTTAATCACGATCAGGAAGAGGGGGCGAATATAAAACACCTTAACTTGGTATTTGGCCTCCATGACTACCAATGCATGCCTAAGTGGTTATCTCATGTAACTGAGTTTTTCAGCTATTTAATATTTTTAATGATTTTTTGGAATTTAATGTTTTATTTGTGCATATTGATATAAACTTTTCCCACTTAGTTTTAATTCCCATTTAATGTAAGTTTCAAGAAATCAAGTGATGACTTGCAAAACCCTGTAAGCAAGGAAAGAGAGAAAGGGTAAAAGGTGGAATTAGATGGAGATGTTTCTCAATGACCATTATGAGCAACACACAGTCCTTATGGAATAAACTGGATGAGCTGAGAGCATCTAAGACTTGGATCAGGAATAACCAACTCAAATACATTTAAAATAGATTTGTCTCAGAATGGAAAGACAGTTGTGGGGTCTATTAATACATTAATAAAAGAGAGTGTAACAATGTCACCATTGGAGAATATGATCTACGTACTGAATACTGACTTCCTTTTTTTGTCCATACCATTTGCTGCATGAATTTAGGTTTACTGAGTCTATGTTCCAAACTATGTAGATGTGGCAGCTGCACCTGAAATGATTTGTTAATCCTCATAAAAACTCATTATATTTGTGAATGACAATTTCTGTTACTGTGCACTGGAATCCACAATGTTACAAATATGTTAATATTAATACTTAGCAGGAACAACATGTTGGATAAATGGTATGGAAACATATCCAGTGCATACAAATCCCATTGCAGAAGATCTCTTGGAGCATCTGATCACAGCTGTTATTCACATACTACCATATGAATTTCTACGAGTTGAAGATCATTCAGTGTACCCAATCAGTAAATCATCCATCCACCCATTATCCAACCCTCTATATCCTAACTACAGGGTCACGGGGGTCTGCTGGAGCCAATCCCAGCCAACACAGGGTGCAAGGCAGGAAACAAACCATGGGCAGGGTGCTAGCCCACCACAGGGCACACATATAAACCAAGCACACGCTAGGGACAATTTAGGATTGCCAATGCACCTAAGCTGCATGTCTTTGGACTGTGGGAGGAAACCAGAGCACCAGGAGGAAACCCACGCAGACATGGTGAGTACATGCAAACTCCATACAGGGAGGACCCGGGAAGCGAACCAAGGTCTCCTAACTGCGAGGCAGTAGCGCTCCAACTGCGCCACCCTCAGTAAGACAGTAAAATAATGCACAAGCAAAAAAACAACAGATGGTATAATGATGACAGTCTGTTGAAGGTCTGAAAAGTATCCCAGGACTGGGTGCTAAAAAATTGTGACCTTTCTACAAGACAAGGACCTAAATGAAATTGATTTTTTTCTGTAGGTTTGATCCCAATTATTTCAGTATCCAAAATTCTCAAGTAGGGGGGTGTTTTGTAAAAATGCCAGAAATATTACTGGGATGGAGTTAAGTATTGCTTAAGTGGAGAAGTCTCTGCACCATATCAGAACCAACAGGTTAATGGGGCTAAATGGCATATCAGGACAGCAACTGGTGTCCTGTTTCCAGCACATCTCTCCATCATTTCATCTGTTTAACTCGACTGTAACAACAACTTTCAATTACTACTCCAGCTCCCAAGGTTTCCAAGCCAGGAAATTGAAATGACTACAGGGTAGTCGTCCTTACTTCCATTCAATGTGAAGTGCTTGATTAAAAAAATGTTAATGACACAGACTTTCCTGAGCATGCACTGCTTATTGTCTTACAGAATATAATATTTATTCCTATGTCAACAAGCCTAATTGTTATGACAGGTCACTTTCTTTGGACTTTTTTTTCAGCTTTCAATGCCATCCAGTCTCAAAGCGACTGAGAAATGTAAAGTAAATCTATATTACAGATCTTTTAAATTATTTGTAGTTGGAATACCAAACATTTAAGGGTAATTCATTTAAGCATAGGGGCTACTCAAGGTTATGGTCTGTCCCTTCGTTGTTTACATGGTGACCTTTGGTGCTTGGTGTTGTTCCATTATGAAGAATGCTATAGTGCTATGGTGACATGATGTAAATGTTGAGAGAATAAAAGCTATTACTTCAGTCAAGTGGACTGTTTAGCAAATTCATGCCACAATAACTGTCTCTCTGTGAATGTCAGAAAGACTATAGAAACTTTCTAAACTTCTCTTTATTCACTCCTCATTGTTCTGGAAAAGGAGACATAAATAAAGACTGAATTAAAAGTCTAGGAACTTGCATGTTAATTAGAATATCAATACAAAATTTTCTCATCTAAGATGAAGTAGTAGGGTGATATACTGTGGTAGCCATTATGGAATGCAATTAGAAGTGAAGCAAAATGACACCTTGTATTGGCTAACTAAACAGATTACAATATGCAAGCTTTCAAGGCAGCTCAGGGCCCTTCTACCACTTGCTTGAAGTAGGTGCCTTAAGCTGCCTTGAAAGCTTGCATATTGTAATCTGTTTAGTTAGCCAATACAAGGTGTCATTTTGCTTCACTTTTTACCTTATCTAAGATGGTAATCCACCCTTATTGTTTCTGTAAACTTACTCTGTTCAAAGTGGAGAAGAATCCCATGCTGTCATTTCACAGAGTAATCCAGTATGTTATCACTTTCAGTTCTGTTTCTCAAGTTGGAGACTTGACAAATAAATATTTAAAAAGATCCAGCAGGGTACCAGACATGCAGTCAAAAGTATTGGAGCCTATGTGGATAACTTGATCAGAGTGCATCAGAGTCCAGTGATAAAGAAACCTGAAACCAGCCTAAATGGTGAAAGACATATAGAGCATGAGCTTACCTCCAGTAAATCTGGGATGATAACTGCCTTCAAGACCACAAACTACTCAAGAATATCTTTTCAATCTGGTGCCATATGTATTTTAACAAAAACATCTGGGAAATTTTAAAGGTAAAGTGTGTCTTTTCGGTAAGTTTAAATAAATACTGATTTTGATACTGTTAGAAGTTAAATATTAGCTGTGCTACCAGCCTGAGATGTCTTGAAATATAATTAATCAATGTAGACCTCAGTGCAATATCTATTGGAAAGTATTTTGTAATACAAGTAGTAATAAAATGCATTGCATTTGTCATTCCAAAAGATGGTGCATCAGAAACATTTGTAGTAAAAAAATGCATTACCAAAAACGTTGCACAATCTTTTGAGAATTACAAATGCAATGCTTATGTCTCTGTTAAATGCCATTTTGTATGGGATTCCCAAAAGCAGTGTTAATGCTTGTGATGCGCCAACTGTTGGAACGCAATGCATTTTATTACTATAAATGTTTGTGATGTGCCATTATTGTTAAAGTTTATGCCATCTCTGTGTGCATTTTGATCTTGTCTATTTGGATGTAGCTAAGAAGGCAAGTTTCAGATGTTCTTGACATTTCTTTCATTATTTTCACCGATCATAAGAAGTTGGAGTTTATGAAAACAGTAAAACAACTAAATGAAAGGCAAGAGCAATGAATACATTTTTTAGTGGTTGAAATTTATCTTTAAATATTGTATGTAGTTAGACACAACAATGTTAAAGTCAATGTATAAATTTGTCAATTTCACATAGCTGAATATGATATTGAATCCAACAGAGAAAAGTGTGGAATTGGTATTAAAGGCTCACAGGATTACTTTTTCATCAGAAAAGTAAAGAGTGAAGGTTATGGACTTTGTTTCCAGACCATTTTAGTGGCCACCAATTACACATTATTAGAGATGACATTGATTTTAGGTTGGGTTACTCTAATCTATATCAATGCCAAATAAAGTCTGGGAACATTTTCCCATGCACTTTGGTGCCTGAGGACATATTTCCATGTATTTGTTACAGAAACCTTCCTAGGATTACAGCACAGTTCTTGTAGTCGTTCAAAGGTTTTCTAAATCAGATCATTCCTTTCCTCTGAGCAAAACTACTCTGAGCATGTTGTCTCAGGTGATTCTACATTTTATATCTCATTGAAAAAGCTGCTTATAGCATAAGAATCATTACAGATCTTGATATATTACTGCATAATATAGAATAGTATTGCTTGTGTGGTATCCAAGAAACCTTAACATCTGACAGAAATTTGTACTCCACATTTGGAGATGGGTGGTGCAGTGGTAGCGCTGCTGCCTCACAGTAAGGAGACCCGGGTTCACTTCCTGGGTCCTCCCTGCGTGAAGTTTGAATGCTTTCTGCGTGGGTTTCCTCCAGGTGCCCCAGTTTCTTCCCACAATAAAAAGACATGCAGGTTAGGTGCATTGGCGATCCTAAATTGTCCCTAGTGTGCTTGGTGGGTGTGTGTGCTGCCACCCTGCCCGGGATTTGTTCTCGCTTTGCACCCTGTGTTGGCTGGGATTGGTTCCAGCAGACCCCCGTGACCCTGTGTTAGGATATAGCGGGTTGGACAATGACTGACTGACATTTGGAGATATTTTTGTAACAAGATTGAACATTCATCCCAACAAAGCTTTCTAGTCCTATCCATTTATTTCCTCCAAAATAACATCATGTCTATTTTTGAATTTCCGTAAAGGTTTACTTTCTACCACACTACTTCTTAGCTTATTCCAAGTGTCAATGGTTCTCTGTGTAAAGAAAAACTTACTAATATTTGTGTGAAATTTACCTGTGTTCCTGTGTTCTTGATGAACTCATTTTTAAAATAGCATTCTCAATCCACTCTTCTAATTCTCTTCATAATTTTAAACACTTCAATCATGTCTCCTTTTAATCTCTTTTGCTAAAACTGAAAAGTGTAAGAGTTAAATTTGAACCCTGCTCCAGTGTGTACCTGGTATGTGTCTGAGTCTCATATCCTTCTGAGCTTATGCTTAAAAACTGATGCTGTTATTTTATTATTCACTATGATAAATGTATTTCTTGTTATTTTATATAACCCCTTAAGAGAAAATGTTATAGTTAGGGCGTAACTGTTCTTCTGTAGTATTAAGTTTCCTGTTTTTCGTACTAAGCTGAATAATAAAATTAATTAGGCCATTGTTCTTTATTTTTTGGAAAACAAGATATACGTGGTAGTTCACACATCTCCTAAAATAAAAATAAGAATGAAAAATATACATTCAAAAAGTCACGTACATCCTAAACAGTACTATCAATCAAATTGTGGTCATCTAAGGTATCAACATCTGCCATGTCCCATTAACAACTAGGTGTAACCAATCATGTTAAAGGTTTTCTGATTATGTAATGAATTCCTTTTAAAGAATAGTGAACTAATCAATGAATTGTATAAATATAGCGCAGAGGACACTTTTTTCTTTGTAGCATGTGGCTAATATGTGGCTAACATTTATTGCACTTGTTACCTCTTCTGAGATTTAGATAAAGAATAACAACTGACGCTTTCTCCTGCCTGTGTTTTATTGCTTAAATCAGGGCATTCCAGTGGGGAGTGTCTGTTTCAAACTCTTTTCTTCCACAAAAGGCTCAACTCTTTTAATCTTTCTTCATAATTCATCCCCTATAGCCCCTGAATCAGCCTAGACTCCTAAATCCTTCTCATAAGGTGTCCATTTTCATACCTCCAAATTGTTAATTCAAACCTAACATTTTTACTTTCTTCTTCCTACTGACATTAAATTTCATCAGCAACAAACCTGTATGCTGTCCAATCCAATCCCTCTGTAATGATTTAACAGGTTACAGATTAACTGATAATCCACCTATCTTGGTATCATCTGCAAACTTAACTAGTGTGTTACTTAGTTTCCTATCCAAATAATTTTAAATATTGAAAATAGCAGCGGCCCTAGCACTGACCCCTGGAGAACAGCACTCTTAACATCAGCCAATTCTGACGAGGTTCCTCACACCATAACTGTCTGGTTCCTGTGTCTGAGACAATTTTACACCCATCACCAAACATCCCACTTCTTTTAGTTGATCCCAAACCTCTCATGTGGCACCTTATCAAATATTTTCTGAAAGTCAAGATAAATAATATATTTTCCAATTTGATCATACCCTTTTGTTGTCTCCTCATAGAATTCCAGTATGTTAGTAAAACACGACCTCCCTCTTCTGAACCCATGCTGACTGTTCAGTAAAACTTCTGTTTTTGCCATGTGTTGCTCAATCTTATCCTTAATAATTCTTTTAATTAATTGTACTGCGCTACATATTTAACTTACTGGCCCTATAGCTGCTTGAATCTGTCTGATCACCCTTTTTATATAATTTGGTAATATTTGCCATTTGCTTATCCTTTGGAATTTCCCCAGTGCACAGTGACTTTCTAAAACAATAGTCAAGGGTTTGTATATGTCCTTGCTAACCACCTTAAGAACTCAAGGGAAAATAATATCTGGCCCTGGAGATCTGTTTGTCTTCAGCCTATTTAATCTAAGTGATACTTCTCCCTCTACAATTTCTAAATCGCTCAGTACCTCCTTAATAGTCCCTTTTACCGCTCAGGGGTTATCCACTTCCTCAACTGTGAAGACTTTAGAAATATGTGAGTTTAGAGCATCCGTAATTTCACTGTCTGTATTTTTTAATTTCCCTTTACTATTCCTGATGCACTTCACTTCTTTCTTGACTGTTCTTTTACTACTAAAATACTAAAAAAATCACTTTGGGTCATCTTTCACTTTATCTGCTATATTCCTCTCTAACTCCCTTTAAGCCTCCCTAATATTGTTCTTAATAGTTGCCCTCGTGCTCTCCTACGATTCACATTGGAGTTATTAGTTTTATACACCTTATGCAGCTGTTTTTTTCTGTTGCAGCTTATTTTTTTTAACTCTTTATTAACCCACTGCTGAGTTTTTAAAATTTTCTTACTAATTCCAATTTTAGGTATATATCTGTCCTTCATTGCATGTAAACCATTTTTAGACCTGTTCCACTGCTCCTTGACTGTCTCCACATATAAAGCTTATCCCAGTCTATCCTTCTTAGACTTTGTCACATCTGTTCAAAATTTGCTCTACTAAATTTAAACTTAACAGTTTTAGTCTTTGCATCAGCAGTCTTTCAAAACACTGCCAATTGTATTATATTATGGTTACTTGACTCTAGTGGTTCAATCACCTCTACACCCTCAATTCTATCTTGAGTATTACAAAATAATAAATCCAGACAGGCTTTACCCCGCATTAGTGCTTTAACATACTGTGCTAAAAAACAGTCACTGATTACTTCTAAAAATTTGTGCTCTGGCATTTGCAAGGTTATCTCAGTTAAAGCCCCCCATGACTATAATATCCCCCTGTAAACTTGTATTTTTAATATTACTAAAAAGATATGTGTTGAAATTACTGTATGCATTGGGTGGTCTATAACACACTCCTAAAATAAGGCCTCTTTCCCTAATGCTTTCCAGATAAAGCCACATGTCCTCACTAAGATGGACAGCAACCCCACCTCCTTTTCTGTTCTGTATGACAAATTCATAAAAAATCAGTATCCCTCTATGTTATACTCATCCCCATCTTTGTTATTTAGCCAGGTTTCTGTTATTGCTGTGATGCCATAATTATGCTCTGCTACATACAACTCCAACTTACTTGTTTTATTTTTGGTACTTCTAGCATTAAGGCAAGCTATTTTAATGTGTTACTCACGCATTGGTATCCTAGTAAAGTAGATGTCTGGATACCTTCCACAAAGTAATAGTCAAACAGAAAGAGTAAATTGTAAAATGTTAAAAATACACCATATGTGAAAGGCGAAGAAATTGAAAGGAGTTTACAACTGTAGCCAAATTCTCTAAAGATATTTTATTCACACTCTTATCAGACATGTCTCCTTTGGAAGAAAAGCATGGGTTCAAACAAAATTTTTTTGTCCATTCAATCTCTAAAATGCTCTGTGCATAGTCATTGTGAGCATGTAAGTATTCTCCATTAGAATATGCAAAGAGCCAGAGAGAATCTGATGTAAGTGGAGAGCTCTATATATTATCCTGAAATAGGACCTGACTTGTATAAATTAGCCCTTCCTACCTATTTTAAGATACCTCCTACATTTCACAAGTTGGTTGATGGTGATCATGAATGTGAAATGCAGAGAATTTTAGTTTCCAGAAGGCATGGTACTATGGTTCTTAATCTTGACTATGGAAATTCCATGATCCAGATGACAGACTTTGGGTACCTTCTCCTGAAGTCAATGCCCCTTTATTATTTTGACTATTTCACCAAATGCAATTAACAAAGCAAGGTGGGTGCATTTGGATCTCATTTCTTAGGATGGGGGCTCTGGCATGAATATCCATTTTTGCTTTATAAGAATAATTTTTGTTTAATTTTGAACAAAATTATTTTGATGGTTTAAATAGTTGCTGAGTTAAATTGTTAATCTTGTGAAGTCATTTTGTGCTGCTTTTGTATGGTTTCCATCATTTTGTGACTGTCCTTGCATAGCCACAGCCATACTGTTTAAATTTATTATGCCCAAAGTTGGTCATGTCATGCATAAGTTATGAGATATATTTCATAATTGTTCACTGCCTTTTTAAGAAAGCAGCATGGTTCTTCTGGACTTCTAGCTTTGGTAGTTAGTAGAAGAGGTTTTCATGGTACTGTAGATTTCTTATTTAAAGAACTTTGGTTAGAACTATTACCTCCATAGTTTGTTATAGACATTCTGGAAATGTTTTCCAACCTTTCTTTATGATCTGTATTTCGTCTTGATACAGATATTCTTGGTTTCCTGACCAGCTTGTCTTTTTTTATCTTGTTTTTCTGTCCCTTTGGCTTTTTAATTTTCTAATTTTAAAGCTGATGCCCATTTCTGATCAAATCTTTTTTTACTAAGGCTTTTCCACAACAACTTCAGGTAAAGTGTGTGAGAACCTTCTGAAAACCAGTGACTGAATAAATAACATTTATTATTATATTTTTTAATTTGTGGCATCTTTCATTGTTTGCTAAGGTATCACTGTTCCAAGGTGTTGCTGCTACAATGCTGTGTCAAAGAAAATGAACAATTAAGTAGCAAAAAAAGTAAAACAAGCTCCCTTGCGCCATTGGCTTTTAGTTTTGGAGATAGCAAATTTAAAAAGTTATGAAGTGTGCGGGAAGGAAATATAGAAGAAATATTTTTTGCCTTAAAGACTGGTTGGTGTTATAGCTAGAAAAAGAAGGAAGACGTAAAGATCGAAAACCTGGATCTCAGTAAGTGGAATGTTTCAAACCTGAATTCACCATACATGTAACCTGGTGTCATAGTGACTTTACCTGTCCAAAGTGGACAAAGTTCAAGTGGGTTTGCCACCAATGCAAAGAGCAGTCTTATGGAAGATAGAGTTGTGCTTGTTCCAAATGGGCATAAGAAATAATGGATGTGAGCTAGTAGGATATGACTTTAAGTTCAAGGAAATAAAAATAAAAACAGACAGGGATCTGGGAGAAACCATGTTTACCTCAATAGAAAAAAAAGGACAGTGGTTTGATGGGAGGGTTTAACCAGAAGGTAAACAGCAAATGATGCAACTCTAAACCAAAATAACTATAGTATAGTATAAAACTCCATCATTGGTAAAAAAATATCACAAGTGTGATAACAAGTATCCTCTATTACATATAACTTCTGAATTCCATTGATTGCTTGTCATTCTTATTGTTTTATGTTTGAACAATACTGTTGTAGCATTGCATTGTTGTCACCAGTTCCGACCTCACAGATTGTTGCTTACTTTTTGCTCTTGTAGGTACCTTGCTCATCCTTTGAATTGGTTAGCCAGTTTGCCATACTAGAATACTGACTATGTGATTGTGACAGTTTTTCTGTTTTTATGGGCTCCACCATGGCTGGCTCTGAAGCTACTCATTTAAATAAAGAACACCAACTCAAACCGTTTGCCTTTGCTGACTCAGCACTGCTGTTGTTTTTGTTCTCTCCCTCCGATGTAACAATCAACACAGTTACATAGACTGGTCAGTTGTGCTGATGATAACACCTTGCAACAATTCAGAAATTTATGGAAAAGGTAGGGCTGTCTTCACTTCCATTGTGGTTGTGCAGTTGGTGACATGAACACAGTAGCAGAGGTGTTGTGTGCTTCACTGACAGACAGTGCAGCAAGAATGGTGAAGGGCGCACTGCCATGTAGTGTAACAGGGTTGTGCAGTACTGTGCTGTCATGTGGAGCAGCATAGATATTGAGCATTGTACCATCATATGATGCAACAAAGGTGTTAGTCTCTGAACTACTGGGAGGTGACTTTGACTCTAAATTGTAATGGTTATCGGCCTGCCACCTGTTATGCACTGCCATGGCCTGCTTTCGTACCTTTACTTTACATAACCTCAGTCAGCTGGATCAAGATGGTGCATGAACCATGCCAGCTGTTGGCAAATTTAGAGCAGAGTTCCCTTTTTCATTGTGGTCAGTACAATCATACCATCCTGTCAAGATGTAGTGAATTTCCTTGACAGTACTCTCCTGCAGTTGCTAACTTCTGTTTGATGGGTCTGAGTTACTGTGCTCTCCAGACTCTGCCACAAGTCCTGCAAGTCATGGGGCCATGCAAGTTGTGCTGATATCATGCTCAGGATGTGCTCTGAAGGGCTAATTGAAATTAATTAATTTATTTAGCTAATGGGCACACCAGAATCTATTAACCTGTTACTGCTCTTTAAATAGTGGAGATGTCTGACATTTTAAATTGTAGACACCTTTGCTGAGAACTGTTCCAAAATCTTGTATTTCTGGTAGTTTTTTTTTGGGAATACCCCTTTCTGAGTGTGCATTTATTATGCATTGTCTTGAGATATGAAAATTGCTTAGTTTGTCTGGCTCTGATGAAGTGTTAAGAGTCCTGAAACATATCGGCCTGATGGACAACGGTATTAATATTCATTGTTAGAAGTTAAAATTTTGGAGACTATGGCTTTGTTGACCCTCTGAACTGTGTTACCTATAATTAAGGGTTGTTTACCTGACCTGTTACATTTTTATAAATACGTTTAACATGTTGGAAGCCTTATGCTCATATATAAAGTTAGAAGCCTGTGTGCTTAAGTTATAATGTTAAACAATGTATGTATTTATAGTTAAGAAACTACTTGTGTAATAGAGGTTGGGTGAATTATAAACATATTTTGAAAGTGACCTTGCTGTTCCTTATTTAGTATCTTTATTAAACTGTAGCTGGTTTAGTATAATTCTGATGTTTTTGATTAAATGAAGGCCAATGATCCAGGAATGTGCATTTCCTACCAAGACATTAGCATGGCAGTTAGGAAGCATAGAATCTCCGAGCAGTATGTCCACAGCCTGGCAGCAAGATGATATTTCCAGTCTTCCTGATGCTCTACTATTAAGATGGAAGCCGGAAGACCATTGTCTTGTTGAATTGGTCAATAAAGTTGTTACTCTGAAGGTGTATTGGACTGGTATGAGTTTTGTTGATCTGGAGGAGCTGGCATACCTCCTTCATCAGTTTTGACTTGAACTGTCATGGTGCAAGTCTTCAGCTTAGCACATGTGGTTAAACTGTGGTTAGGAATTGTGTACACTACAGGCCATATCATAAAATAATCTATGCAGGCAATGACATAATGATTCCTAGTGTCAGTAATTAGAAAGTGACCAAGGATGTCCACAGCCACCAGGTTCACAT
Source organism: Polypterus senegalus (assembly GCF_016835505.1). NCBI lineage: Eukaryota > Metazoa > Chordata > Cladistia > Polypteriformes > Polypteridae > Polypterus > Polypterus senegalus. The sequence goes on from NC_053168.1 coordinate 84,639,822, forward strand.
GGGCCCCCGTCTGATTTGGTTGAGGAGGGCCAAGAAAATGAGGGGTGGGGCCCTTGAAAATGGTGCATCCATCATAATAATATACAAATAGTTCTATGTCCTACCTGCAGACTGCAATCGCAGGTGCTGCAGCATTTTTGAAACTTTTAAGTGCCCCATCTGTAATCCATGAATCCAATGAAAAGATATTTTATCTCTAAGAAGAGCAGAAGAGGTGCTGCAAATGTTACGACTAAAAAAAAATGAACAAGCAAAAATCTTTCCTCTGCCAAAGTTTGGCAATCTTGTACCAAACTGGGCTTCTTCCCAGTAAGCTTTGGGAATGAATGAATGATAGGATTTGGAATCCAGTTCAGGTAGCACAGCTATTGGGTAATATGAGAATTAGGGAATTAGGGATTAGGTTATCATATGAGCATGCAAGGTAAATGTTATGAGCAGCTTGAAAAAGTTACCTACTAATTTGCAGCTGCTTGTCTCTGACACAAAACAGTAGGTGACATGGTAGCTAAGTGGGCAGTTTTGATGCTTCACAGCTTTAGTTGCTTAGGCTTGACTCCCAGGATCCTCACAATTCGAGTAGTGTTTGGATGTTGTATTGCAATTTTCGTCCCAATTCCCAAAGATTAGGAATTGTCACAGAGTAAGAAAATGTGCTCCGTGCTGTACAATAACCATGCTTAAGGCAGCTTCCAGCTACCCATCCACCCAGTGCTGTCATGGTGGGGTCTGGCCCCCAATAATCATAAAATTCAGTAATTAGATTGGATGGACAGTGAAAATGAGGAAATAGAACAGTCAGTATTCATGAAATTGATCCTCAAGAAATACTTCTCTTCAAATTATAAATGATTCCAGAAATGCAATCTAACAATTAAATTCTCACTTACAATTTCTTTGTAGTGTATGTTATGGAATTAGACCTAAACTCTATTTCCAACAAAACCTTTTCAGCTAAGCAATGAAAGCTGAATCATGTATTAAAACAAAAATAGAAAAAGCGGTTAAACCTATCTTCAGATGTGAGTACTTCTAGGAATGTTATGGAATCCAGCTTCTTTATATATTATTCTTATGCCTGGTTAGGGTTAAAACTAATTTATAGCACTGAGGGCCGAATATTTATATGAAGAGCTTTTTCGTCCATGTCCATGCACTCCTTAATGAAAGAAGTGATTTACATAGCTTTTTCACAAGTGCTTATCAAACAGATGTTAATAAACCTACATTTCAAGTACAATGATTTGCAGCCCCTAAAAGCTTTTCAATGAATGAGTCCGGTTAATGCTCAAAAACCCATAAAAGCTTCACAACAAGGCACTGAGAATATTACATCTTTGTCTGCATGCATTATTGTCTATACAACCACCTGGGGCCCCAACTCTCCCCCTCCCCAACCTGCCCCTGTCAGCCCTCACTTTACAGTATTTTTTGGCCTAATGTACTTAAAATGCTTAAAGCCATTACTATATGGAGTTTTCAAGAGAAGCAGCCCATTAATTTTCAGAAAAAATGAAAAATAATGTATTGGTGTTTGACAAAATAGGATATTTTTAAACTGAGTAGAAATTTAAAATTTTTATCTCTTTATCTGTCTATCTATATATTTACAGATAGGTAGATAAAGTTCCAGTAGAGTAATTTTTATACAATTTTCTTGTTATTTATTTATATTGTGTAAGGCTGTCTGGTTCGGAAGGGATTGCAAAATGAACAAAAGAGTGACTCAGGTAAGTGAGTGGTCTCGATTGCAGCCTTATTTTGAAATAAAACCTCACACTTATAATTGGAGAGCCACTAAAAGAAAGGCTGTCAGTGAGTAGTAAGCTATCCAGGAATACATGCTGCCTATGAATTATTTCCAAAGGCACTACTAATATGGTAGATGAATGGCAGGAGTCAGCAAAATTCCCTGTGCTGACATCTGGCAGTCGAAGTTTCCTCTCCCAGCCACAGAGAATCTAACATCATTCTTTGAGGTGAAGATCACATTATTTTATGTTTTGCACCTCAATCCCTTCATTTCCTGAACTTGCATATTCCATAACAGGGAAACACATCTTGTTTTGGCAGCAGTAGGATCAAAGACAGGGAGACCTTCCATTTCAGAGTACAATCACACTACTGCATTGCATTGTGGTCTTATGGTTGATTTGGGCTTAAGCAAGGAGTCATTAGTACTCTTGATGTAAACAAAGCTAAAGCTTGACCTAAGAACCAATTCTAGTGATAAGTGAACTGGTGACAATGAGGATCTGAAAAACCAATCCTGGCCTTCTTAGCATCTTTGAGAACCAGTTGTTGATGAATGTCAAAATGAGGAAGGGGTCCCTTTGGATATTTGCCACAGACATGTTAATTGCTTAAACTGCCCACAGTGATACATCACAAGACACTTACAATCCATACACAACCATTACATATTGAATACAACAGTGAGTTGTGACTCTGTGTGACATAAAAAGGTGGCAACCTGCAACCCAAAACGGGACCTTAAGAAATTATGATCAAGAAATGAATAAAGAGACATAGGCTGCCAGTTGAGAAAGACTCCTTTTAAAGTACACAGCAAATAAGTTCATCTTAGCTCTAACCTCTCTTTCTCTCTCATTTCTCCTAGGGCACGAAGCAGAAAATGGCCGACAGTGGGGTAACTCGCGTTGAAATCGTAATTGAAGAACTCCAGGCACTCGACGAACAGATTCAGAAACTCCTGTCCCGACGGAGATACCTTAGAAATCTGAAGGCCCGGCTGTTGGATAAACTGTCCTTGCCATCTGGAACCGGCGAAACATCAACCCCGCGTTGTGCCGACCTCACCCCTGCGCCTCGTAGGAGCGACGCCGCTGCTGACCTCGGTGGATTTCAGCTATGCAGGCGGGGGTTCAAGGCCAGAGCACCTCCATCGGCACAGGCAAGCATTTTATCTCAGAACCGGTTTGACCCTCTCCGCGTCCCCATTTCGCCTTCAGCCCCTGGTCATGTAATAGTGGTAGGTGATTCTATCGTTAGAAACCTTAATGTAGCATGCCCTAATGCAAAATTGTTTGTTTCTTGTTTTCCCGGTGCTCGTGTCCGAGATGTAATGAGACGTGCGCCAGCAGTCTACGAGAAACACAAGGAGAGGGCAGTTGGAGCAATCGTCTTGCATGCGCGTAAACGATATAAGGCACCGACAATCAGAAATCCTGAAGGCTGACTTTGCAGCTTTGATTAAAGACACAAAGGAGAGGACCCCATCGGCAAAGATCTTCGTTTCGGGTCCACTACCTCTCGTCAGACGATCCAACGAGTACTACAGTCGTCTGCTAGGATTGAACAACTGGCTACAGGGTTTCTGCAAGAAGAAGGATGTCGGTTTCATCAACAATTGGAATCTCTTTTTGGAAAGGCCGCGTCTCTTCAAGCGTGATGGCCTGCATCCGAACAGTTTCGGCCGGGTCCTCTCCGAAAACATATCGAAGGTAATTCGTTTTCTTGACTATCTATCTCTGCTCTTAACCCCTTCCGAAATAATACTGTTGTGCCAGGACATGATGAATGTTTAATAGAGTCTTCCGTTAAAGTGCACACATTAATACTGTAATAAGCAATCTCAATGCACGTAGAAAACCTAGGAAATACGGCATAAACTCCAATAATCTAATTAAAATCACTATTTTAGAGGAACAATGTATTAAAACTATAAAACAGATCACAGATTAAACAAAAATACACACAGAGCGCTAATAAAAATAATTTAGTTCCTATTCCAAATATCAATACACACATAGTACTCATCTCTGCACCTCGAAACATTAAATATGGCACTATTAAATGTTAGAGCTTTAACTAACAAAACGTTTTTATCAACGATCTTATTAGTGATAAAAAATAGATCTTATTGCACTAAATGAAACATGGCTTAATTCAGATGCGCGCTGTTTTAATCGAATCTGCCTCCGGATTACAGTTTTACTCATGCAGACCGCCAGGGAAAAGGGGGCGGATTGGCTAACATTTACTCGAGCGATTAAAATGTAAAGATGTCAGTTTTGGTAAGTTCAAGTCCTTTGAGTATCTCGCCGTTGTTATTCATGGAGATTCTCAAGTTCTAGTACTATCCGTGTATAGACCTCCTAAATATAACGTCTTTTTGAGGAATTCTCTGACTTAATGTCAATTTTAATTACTAACTATGACACACTCCTAATAGTTGGCGACTTTAATTTTCATATAGATAATCAGTGTGATCTAAAAGTAAAAGAATTTATGAACCTCCTGGATTCTTTTGATTTGAGACAACTCATAAATCAGCCTACACATAAAGCAGGTCATACATTAGACTTAGTGATTACTAAAGGACTGAAAGTTGATATAAAACAGATCATTGATATTGGTCTATCAGACCATTTTCTTCTACTTTTAATATAGAAATAATGATAAAAACACTCATGAGAAGCATATTGTTAAAAACGCTTCTTTGACTCAGCAGCTTTAAAACTTACAAACATTTTAAGCAATCAGTCCGTTTATAGTGCCAGCTATAATAGCGAGGATAATGTAAATAGTAAGGTGGAAAGATTTAATTCTAAAGTGAGAGCTGCTGTTGACATAGTTGCACCTGAAAAGACAGTGAAAAAATCTTCTAGCATTGTTATACCATGGAAGACCCAAAGAGTGTCTGATTTAAAGAGAACATGCGTAGAGCTGAGCGTCAATGGAGGAAGACTAAACTTACTATCCACCATGAAATATTAAAAGTCAAAATAACAGAATACAATAACACTGTCCGTCTTGAGAGACGCTGCTATTTCTCAAGATTATAAATAACAATGCTAGTAATCCCAGAGTCTTATTTTCTACAATTGATCGCCTACTAAACCCAGGTAGCTCAAAGGAATGCCTCCTAAGTGCTTCCAGTGAAACCTGTGAGGCTATCGCTGTATTTTCAATCAAAAATTAATGATATTAGAAATAACATAGTATATCTCCCCAACACTAAGGATCCCCCTAAACCCCAGCATCCTGTTATAAACAAATTAAACTCTTTCACTAGGATAGATTTACCTGATTTACAAAAATAATCTCTCAATTAAAACCCTCCACCTGTCCTTGACCCATACCAACAAGGTTTTTCAAAGAAGTATCAGGCGTGCTAATTGATAATGTTCTGACATAGTAAATTCGTCACTAGATACTGGGGTCTTCCCAGACTGTCTTAAGACTGCTGTAGTTAAACCCCTACTTAAGAAACATAATCTTGACCCCTCGCTCTTGAAAATTTTAGACCCATCTCTAACCTGCCTTCTTAAGTAAAGTTCTAGAGAAGGCAGTCATTATGCAGTTAAATGACCACCTAAATAAACATGCTATTCTTGATAAATTTCAGTCAGGTTTTAGAACAAATCACAGCACAGAAACTGCACTCGTTAAAGTAGTAAATGACTTGCGGGTAAATGCAGACAGAGGCCATTTATCTGTTCTCATCCTCTTAGATCTGAGTGCTGCATTTGACACCATTGATCACAACATTCTTAGAAATCGCCTTAGTCAATGGGTGGGCCTCTCTGGCAGTGTCTTAAATTGGTTTGAATCCTACCTGACAGGGAGAAAATTTTTGTTAGTTGTGGGAATTACAACTCAAGACACATGATATCCAATATGGTGTTCCACAAGGCTCTATCCTGGGTCCGCTGTTATTCTCAATCTACATGCTTCCGTTAGGTCAGATTATCTCAGGGCACAACGTGAGCTACCACAGCTATGCTGATGACACACAGCTGTACTTATCAATAGCACCTGATGACCCGATTCTATTGATTCACTAACACAATGTCTGACTTGTATCTCAGAATGGATGAATAGTAATTTTCTCAAGTTAAATAAAGAGAAAACTGAAATTTTAGTGATCAGCAATAATGGATACAATGAGGCTATTAGAAATAAACTGGATACATTAGGATTAAAAGTCAAGACGGAGGTAAAAAGCTTAGGGTGATTGTTGACTGTAATCTGAATTTTAAATCACATATTAATCAGATCATTAGGACAGCATTTTTCACTTAAGAAACATAAGTAAAGTTAGACCTCTTATATCACTGAAAGATGCTGAGAAATTAGTTCACGCGTTTGTTTTCAGTCGACTAGATTACTGTAACGCACTCCTCTCAGGACTACCCAAAAAGATATAAATCGTTTGCAACTAGTGCAGAATGCAGCTGCTAGAATCCTAACTAGGAAAAGAAAATCGAACACATTTCTCCAGTTTTGATGTCACTACACTGGTTACCTGTGTCATTCAGATTGACTTTAAAATTCTGCTTATGGTTTATAAAGCCTTAAATAATCTCGCCCCATCTTATATATCGGAATGTCTGACACCTTATATTCCAAATCGTAACCTCAGATCCTCAAATGAGTGTCTCCTTAGAATTCCAAGAACAAAACTTAAAAGAAGTGGTGAGGCGGCCTTCTGCTGTTATGCACCTAAAATCTGGAATAGCCTGCCAATAGGAATTCGCCAGGCTGATACAGTAGAGCACTTTAAAACACTGCTGAAAACACATTACTTTAACATGGCCTTTTATAACTTCATTTTAATTAATTTAACTTAATCCTGATACTCTGTATGTTCAATTCATCATAATAACTATTCATGGTGGCTCTAAAATCCGTACTGACCCCTACTCTCTTTTCTGTTTCTTTTTCCGGTTTCTTTGTGGTGGTGGCCTGCGCCACCTCCACCTACTCAAAGCTTCATGATGCTCCAACAATGATGGATGGATTAAAAGGCAGAAGTCTACGTGACCATCATCATCATCAAGCCCTTCCGTGAGAACCCTAAATCCAAAGAGGACTGTTTCATTTATGTTAGGTAGAATGCCCAGAGGGGACTGGGCGGTCTCATGGTCTGGAATCCCTACAGATTTTATTTTTCTCCAGCCGTCTGGAGTTTTTTGTTTTTCTGTCCCCTGGCCATTGAACCTTACTCTTATTCATGTTAATTAATGTTGATTTATTTTTTTTTTATTGTGTCTTTTATTTTTCTATTCTTTAATATGTAAAGCACTTTGAGCTACTGTTTGTATGAAAATGTGCTATATAAATAAATGTTGTTGTTGTTGTTGTTGTTTTGTGAACCAAAGCTCTCTGCCCTGAAATATATAATCAAGAAATTCAAATATATATTGTATGCTTTTTTAAATGATTATATAGTTAACTTGAGGCTGTTGTCTAATTATTACAAAAATTAGGATAATAAATAAGAGCTTATAATAAAAAAGTGCCAGCTGCATTTTTATTGGCATACTTACTAACCTGTTATTTTACGTCAAATATCTCGCTAACATTTTGTCACTCTTTGACATGCTTTGGCTAGTTTTATTCTGCAGAAAATGTCTGTATTCACTGTTGCTTTGTGAAGTTAAATGTGACAACACACGCAAAAATTCCATCTCCCAAGTGAGCATGAGCGGTTGATTTGCATGTTGGAAACGTCACAGTCTCAGCTATCCAATGGTGTGAATGATCCACTCAGAAAGATCCACCCCCACCAGAAACGCCACATGGTAGGGAAAAACCACTTCCATGCTGTAGATTCATTATATCGGATATTAGTCATGTGTTGATGCAAGAATTACAGCAGGGAGAGAACCTTTTTCTGGGACTAGAGCAGCGCTTCTTCTATAACAAACTACATCAAACACCTCGACATAGTACCATCGATACCATTCTTTTCCCTGTGCCTTGGCACAACAAATGATGATATGCTCCAGCATTCCTCTTCCCTTGGCACAATGGGTCTGCTAGTGCCTCTGCCCTACCTATGGGGATTGCTTGGGTTTGGTGGAACATCATGGATAGCTCATATCGGGAATGCAATCTTCTGAAGAAATTGCTTTCCAGAGGACTGTTTACAAGTCCTTGTACTCCACTGCCTCCCATGTTATACATACTCTTTGCTGTCTTATGGTGACAGCTCTATTTACATGAATATCCTTGTCTTCTGTCCACACCTCATCTTGTACCAGCTTGTATAAAACTATACTTTGGACCCACCCATACCAATCCACCATGCCACTGCCTAGGCTGATCCTCCGAGTGACAAATCCTTGTGCCATAGATGGGATTCAGTCAGCTGTATTGCTTCTTGCACTATCCACTTTCTTCCCATCTTTATCTTGATGTTTACTTTGGAAACTTTGGCATCACTGGAGTCCCTAGGTGACAACCAAGAATAAAGGACCTGATTAGTTAACTGGATTTAGGGTGTATCTTTGAGATAACAGGTGAAAACCCTTCTCAGATTCCTTTCTCTGACTCATAAGATTGGTACTTCACTAATACAGAGGCAAAATGAGCCTGTGACTGAGCCCCTCTTAAGCACCAAGGATCTTGATTTAGCTAGTTTAAAGCTCATCCTTACCCACATATTAAGTAACACAATGCTTTGCAGAATTCACCAGCTTTCTGGAACTGACATTGCAGTCACAGCAAGATCATCCATGGATGCCCTTATTGGCAGCTGCTGCCATTGCACTTTACTTCAACTGTCTTCATATTTATCATCATTCGTAAATTAATGCAGAATACAATGATGGTATAGCTTATTTCTATGCTTTTCTACACTAGACAATTTAATGTGGGGAATGGAGAGAAGACCAGTGCCAGAAGTCCTTTGGGAACATGTTGAAGAAGTGCAGAAACATAAGAAGAGGCTAGGCCATTGAGTGCATTGAATGTAAGTAACAGGAGTTTAAATTTAATACAAATGGTGAGAGGTAGCCAATGCAACTGAAAAAGAACATGAGTATTATGTGCAGGTTTCCTGGTATGAGAGAGCTGTGCTGCTGAGTGTTGGCTACATTACAATTTATTGAAAGGTCTAACAGGGAGACCAGTGTATTGTAAGGCAATGAAAGTATGAACTGGGATCTCAGCATCATGTAAACTAAGCGAAGAGTAGGGATAGGCAATATTATGCAGGTGATAGAATGCAGTTTTAGTTAAGGGACTTACTGTGTGTCTAGAAAAACAGTGTAGAAGCAAAAATTACACCAAGTTACACCAAGTGTACTAGAAGGAGTAGCTATAAAATCATCTAAGTTAGGAGAAAACATACTGACCTTTGAGAGTTGGTTTGGGCCCAACATAATTTCAATCTTATCCACATTTAACAGAACAAAATTAGATGCCATCCAGTTCTTAATGCTCTGGAGGCAATTGGTGGGAAAGGAAGGTGGAAAGGAACCAGAGGGATGGGCCCTATTTACTGTATATCTGGGCATCATCTAAAGAGAAATGGAACTGAAAACCATGCCTAACAGGCAGGAGAGGAAGAATGTAAATGTTAAAATGGGACCTAAAATGGAGACTTGTGGGACACAATGAGAAACTGGGGCAATGTCAGACTTGTGTTTTCCAACAGAAACGAAATTAAATCTGTCAATAACATATGTCCTGAACTAAGTTAAGCCTTTATCACACATTCCAAGGTGAAACTGAAAATGGAAGAGTAAGCTGTTGTGATTAACCGTATCAAAAGCAGTTCTAAGGTCAATGAGGAGTAAAATATTGACAAGAGTCAGCAGACATCCCTAAGAAGAGCCATTTCTGTGCTGTAATTGGAGTAGAAATGTCACCGGAAAGACTCATACAAATTGTTAGTAGACATTAAGGTACATGCCTGTAATTGAAAAGCTACTACGCTCCCATCAAAAAATGTAGGTGTTTTATTAATTTGAGGGTGCCGAGTCTAAATCTGACAACAGAGTTGCTCTATAACATCCTGTTTTTGAGAGATGATGGCATAAAATGAAAAAAGAAACACTAAATAAATACTAACAGTCTTTATTTAGTTTTGAAAGAAGTATATCTTACACATGTAATTGTTTTAAATATACTTTAAAAATATGATCTTCACTGTCAGATAGCTGAGCTGCTACTGAACCCTGGAAGTGAAAGGCAGAGTTTACTTCACTTGTGGGACTCCCTTCCACTTCCTTTTATATTCTATCTACCCCTCTCAAAAATTTGTAAAACCAGTAACTTTTGTTGTCTCGATAAAAAAAAGGTGTGGATTTTTTCCATTTGCTTACCAGATCAAGACAATAAATGGATTAATCTAACCTTGCATATTTCTGTAAAAAAACATTTAAACATCACAACTTTCTATTTTCTGGACAATCAAAATGCTTCTTTATAATCTTCTAAATATAATTTCCTGGCTATTTTGAAGGAATAAGAAGAAAGAAAAATAGGGATTAAAAGCAAAAAATGCTTAGCAAATACCTGATTTTGGGTTGTTTCCATCTCAGCTAACATTAAGAATGAGGAAGAATGTCATTTTTCAGCTCAAAATATACTTCCAACATATTCTCAGCATGAAACGTACTTAGGTTATGAAACAAACTTAGTATTAGAAAATCAACATTTTCCTTCAAAACAGCAATTTTTACCAAATTCGATATCTATAAAGTACACTTCTTTGTGTGTGTGTGTGTGTGCGAGATGATGTTGATGGAGACTAGTGTAATGGAAGTGATAGGAGTCGAAAGGGGTAAGAAGACAAGCTTTAAGCAGTGATGTTGGGGTTGGATCAAGTGAACAGGTCATGTATTGGATTTTATAATCATCTTATGAATACAAGCAAGATTGATCAGAGTAAAGCAGCTAAAAAGAATAACAATAATATTATTACAACCAGACAAAATGACAAATGGAGGGTGACATGGTAGTTGTTCATATATATGAATTTTATTTTGAAACTGAACCAAGCATTGGAGGATACAGGGTGCAATAGTTTATTAACAGTTATGAAAAGAGTATTGCAACCTACATTTGTAATACTACTAAATGCTCTTTCATGCTTTTGTCATGTCTTGATTGGATTATTGTAATGGCTAGTATGTCTGGTGTGAAGAAATAAACACACAGAAACTCAGGTTAAGAGTTGAGGATCCTCCCCGTATACTGGGTGTAGCATCCAGTACAAAATAAAGGTCAAGTTCAAAGCAATACATTTGACAACATAAAGGGCTCTCTCTGGTTCTTATATACAAAAAACAAAGGAAGTGCAATTAACAGGGAGGAGGTGCAGGGAAGGCTGAAGCTGAGATCAAACAAAGTGGCCGGAAGTGACGTCCGGAGTGAGGTTGATGGACTGTAGCCATCGGGGCCGTCCAGAACATGGCAACCCCACGGAGTCAGCCGAGGAGTCTTTTATCGGAATGGGACATGATGACCAGTATTGGCTGTTTTAATCTGTCGTTTTATGGTGGAGTTAAGGAAACAAAAGCATTAGTATCTCGTCTTATCCCCATGTCTTTCGATCCTTCACGCGCGATTGAGCCTTTTGACTGTCCCATAAGCGTGCGTGTGTGACACTGGGTATAATGTACGACACTGTTTCTCCTGCAAATGGTACAGAATGCAGATGCCCAGCAGCGAAAAAAGGGATCACATCGCTTCAGTGTTGGCCTCTCTTTGTTGCCTCCCTATTAGCTACAAGGTGGATTTTATGATTTTAGTGTTTGTTTTAAAAGCCCCAAATGGGTCAACTCCACTGTACTTGGCTGATCTTCTTGTTCCATATTTGTCAGGCAGGCCGTTGAGGTCTTCAGATCAGCTATTGCTTACTGTCCCACACACACAGTTGCAGCTGAGGGGCGATCGTGCCTTTGTGGTGGCTGGTCCTAAATTGTAGAACAGTTTGCCTTTCGTTATCGGGTCGGCACCCATATTTCATAGTTTTAACTTCCTGCTGAAAAAGCACTTTTATTCACTTGCTTTTTAGCTTATGAGTTTGAGTGTTTCAATTTTTCTATTTATATTGTTTATACTGTGTTCATCTTATTTTACATAATTGTATATAAGCTATTTATGTTTGTTTGTTCATATATGTATAATGTTTTCTTTTTTGTTTTTTTTTTAATAATTCCTTATCTGGCTTTTTTTTTTTTTTCTGTTACCTTTTATTCAATGTAAAGCACTTTGGTCAAACTCTAGTTGTTTTAAATGAGCTATATAAATAAATAAAACTAAGCTGGTGGCATTAACAGCATGTCTTTTTAAAGTTTATTGTGATCATTTTAAGTTAGACCGTTTAGTGTAAGTGAACTTCTCTTATAAAGGTGATCCAGGTGCCATCCTGCAGCTTAATTCATAGATCTTTGCTCAGAGGTGTAAAGTGTTCTGGTTTTCAGAGGGGCTAAATTATGGTAGTAAAAATGCAAGAATTATACTTTGAAACTAGCTCATTACATGAAAGTCAAGAAATAAATAGTAAGGTGGAAGAAAAAGCAGTAACAAAACGAAGAAGTGTTAATAGTCTGAGGTTTATAATAAAATACAGTAGTCTTGCTGCATCTGGTAAATACAGGAGTATCAAGTGAACTCAATAGGCGTGTGATCTGATATACCTTTGATGGAACCAGAGAGATGTGAAATGTTTACACTGTACCAACAAATATTATCTAGTAATGCGGACATGTGTTCAGTATTAGTAGGGAACTAAGCATGCTGAAGGATATCAAAACAGTCAAGTATGAGCAGAAATTTTGAAGTAAATGAACAAACAGCAAGGAAGGTCTATATTAATATATAAGCCAACAAGAAGCAGAATTCTTGAGCAGACAGAAGAAGCTATTGTGAGGAATTCAGTAAATTCAGACATACAATTTAACAAAGAATTTGGTGGGTGATAAATCAGAGTAAGTAAAGCTGGAACAACACTATGAAATTTCACAGGTAAAAATTCAAAAGTATAACCTGTAAAAAGTCAACAACTGTTATAAATAGGGTTACCAGATACCTTGGTAGCCAAAGAAGGACATAAAAAGCAGGAAATTAGACCAAAGGAAGACATATTGAAGGTTTCACTCATATTTAGATGATTAAGTATTAGTGGGCAACCTTTTATTTCTGGTAATCAAGCCCCTTTAATTGAATAGTGCCGGTATGCCATGCAAAAGTCGAATTGGACAGAAAACATGAGAGCAAAAAAAAGGATACGTCCTCCTTTTCAGAATGCCTGGTAACCGCAGTTATTGCCAAATGTTCATATAAAATAGTAGCAAGTCTACCACCCTTAAAATGCAGTCTAGGTTTCGTGACAATTGTATGTAATCATCAGGGGCCTCATGTATAACGCTGTGCATAGAACTCGCACTATAACATGGCGTAAGTACAAAAGCCGAAATGTGCTTATGCACAGAAAAATCCAGATGCAGGAATCTGTGCGTACTCCAACTTCCACGTTCTTCCGCTACATAAATCCCAATCAGCGTGAAAACTAACGCCGCACGCGCTTTATGTAACGCCCCAACTCCTCCCAGAATTACGCCTCTTTGAATATGCAAATCAATATAAATCGCCCTTAAACTCAGCCTTCTGTGAAAAGACAATTAGAAAAGCACAGGGGAAAATATAAGAATTTCAGCCAATACCAAGTGGAGGCAAAGGAAAAACATACTATTTGTTCATATAAACCGTGGTCTAATCAACAAAAGGAAGTTGATCGAGTGACATAGCGTGTTGGAGAAACTTGAAAGCTCACGTTCACAAAATCGCACAGTGCCGGAAATAAAAAAGAAGTCACATATCAAAGTCGCCGTGAAAAGCCGAGTTGTAAGCCCACTGTCTGAGTGTCATATGAAAGCTTATTAGGGTACAGAGAAAAAAGGCACACAGTGTTGAAAAAGCACGAAATGTCAACTTCAATCTCAACATTTCCACTTTAATCACGTAGTTTATTTTGTCATTAAAGTAGAACATCATAAACTTCATCTTAAAATCGTTTAATTAACCAGTTTCTCAAATCACATCATAATTAAAGTAGCACGTTAAATGATTTGTTTTATTTGATCTTCTATGTGCTCTGTGCGTGTGAATCACTACTTGCTTCTTAAACTGGCTCTCTTCCTCCAACTGGACACAGAATCCATTACATTCGTGATATTACAGCTCTCCGAATAACTAAAATACTGAGATGTATATGTGATATCATTTTCATGATGATAGGAGTTAAAGCACATTATTAAACATGTGTTCACTTCGACAAAATATTTTATTGCAGCAGTACTCAGGGGTGGCTCTAGGCTTGTGGTGGCACTGGGCAGAGGAAGAATCGGTGGCTCCTTCGCCCGCCAATGTCAGTAAGGTATCTTATGCACGGTGGATGGTCACATCCGTTGCAGATACTGCATAGCCGCCTCGTGCTCATGACACAAGCATTTAACTTTTGCTGAAATTTGTCGCTGCGTTTTTAGCTGTGTTGTTATTTTCTCTTTCTGTTTTATATTCAATATATATTGGCGTAGCCGTCACTGCAGTCAGTGCTTTTCTTTCCTCAAGTAACCGATAGCCACACAATCAGCTCTGTAATAGAAGTTAAGCCATCTGTAAGCTTAGCGCTGATTCTTCAAAACGTTTAAGGAACATTGAAATATCTTCGTAGTACATGTTTAATTATTCTATCCTTAACGACACTCCCAGTGAAGAATATAGATTATTTGAATGAAGTTAAAGTTTTAGCTGTATAATTTAATAAACATATTTTGCTGCATTTCACCTTAAAAATGATATCGTCATCATATGTAAATACGCGCTTTATAAAGTGGCTCAGGTTGTGTGATATTATAACTATAGTGCAAGTTTACAGTGGGGTGATTGTAGATTAAGTGCATTTAAAGTTCTTTGGATGAAACTGTTTCTGAACCGCGAGGTCTGTACAGGAAAGGCTTTAAAACGTTTTGCAGTGGCTGAGACAGCGTGTCCATGAAACTGTATACCGACCATTATATTGTTACAAGTTAATTACAATCAGATGCATGACACTAATAAACAATATGCGGTTAGTTTCAGTGTATTTATAAAGCCACGTCAGGAAAATAAGGAGTAACCACACAGGAACAGTACCATTGCTTTGACGCTGGGTGCCGCCAGTCTGCAAAACCGAGCGGAGAACTTGCGTACGACAACGCATGAGGTACCGTGGAAAAGTGTGTGGCTTTACGCCAAGTGTACACGTACGCACCGTTTATACATGAGGCCCCAGGTCATTCCAAAGTTTCAAAGACAAAAAAAAGTTCAGCTAAGTTTCATAAATTAACTTGCTTAGTAGCAGAGCTTTGTCAGTAAAGAAAAGTTAAACATGGCACTATCAACATTAGTAATAGTCTGATTAATATAGTCAATCATAGATTGTTGGTGCAGTAAGTGTTTTTAGCACTGTTCTGTCTCAGAAGAAAAAAATGTATCTGATTTGTCATTACAGCAAATGAATAGAATGCAAACATCAGTGCCAAAATCAGAAGCAAAAGCAAACAGATGTGGCAAATCATTGATACAACCTGGATATTTCACTAACTGTCATAGATGATGCTGGCTAACACACATAGCAAGTGTGGCACTGACTCTCATAAGGTTACATTCCTGCATCTCATGGCAGGGGTCTTCTTGGTGACTATGTTTTTCTTGATTATCTCTTCTTCCTGCTGACATTTTAAAGCTTTTCAGGGCCACCTACCACATATACTGTATGTGAATGACTGTCATTGAATCAAATAAGTGAACGCAGGGTGCTTGCTTGATGACTTGCAAAGCAGGAAAGCTGAACCAGAAAAAGTACAAAGTTTATTATGAGCAAATATAAATTTACTGACCATTTATAAAACAGCAAAAGTTGCGTACCTAACGTGGTACTTTTTACAATATAATCCATATTGTCTTATCATATCCTTCATAACACTATAGAAGATTAAAGATGACTCAATATTTACAAAATAGACCAACTATGATGTCACATTAATCAAAAATGCTAGTTAAAAATATATCTCACATTGAAGTAAACTCACCCGAACACATCAATGTATTGATCTTAGGAGGAAGGAAGAACCCTTAATGCATAAATGACAATAAAGGTAACAGGGAATGACTTATCAAAGCAAGCAAGTAAAGTCAAAGGTCTCACTGTTTAAAAAATTTTATTTATTAATCAAAAATGCTTCCCTGTGCAATAACTGTTTTTTAAAATCACCTTGTGTAGGATGTGGTTTAACAGTCTCCATAAATGTAAACTTTAAGTTGGTAATAGTAGGGCTAGTAGTAATGAAGTGTCTGGAAACAGGATGTGGTAATATTACTGTATGTTTTTTCTAATCTATAAAACTGAACAAGTACATACAGTACCATTAAATAAACAACTACTCCTGTAAGTCTGATAATTCTATGTGAAGCATTAGTTGGTATTACCTTTCAGAACCTGAATACAGCAGCTACAGTATGAACATGGAAAATGACCCAGAGTAATTTGTATAGATGTGGTAGAAACTTGTGAAGATAACTTACCAAAAATCTTTTAAATTGTAATTATGCAAAAATATAAATACAGCAGGTTATGAAAATATTGGAGAAAGTGCTAATACAGTACATGCCATTGTTTTAATATGATCCATCATATATGATTACCGTAATGTTCAATGTAGTAAGAATGTATCTATAGCTGGTGTTACAGATAGTTGGCGCTGTTCACCCATGAACCCTCAGACAACACGTTCAGATACCAGGGTAAAAAGTCCCAATAATGATTTTATTATTTTAATAATGTGCACAAAGCACCTCCACCTCCACTATACTCACTAATACAATATTAATAATAATAAATCCCAATAATCAATCACGATAAATCCTCCTCTCCTCGCAGCAGCTCCATCACCCTTCCTCCCAACTCGGCTCTGTCTGCTGGGGTTTCCCATCGTCCTTTTATATTCCCTGACCCGGAAGTGCTTCTTTCCCTCAGTCCATGTGATTTCATAGCACTTCCAGGTCAGATGAAAACTTCTTCTTCTTCAGCCCGGAAGTACTTCATTCCCTCCGTCCCCATGATTTGGGAGTACTTCCGGGCTATAAAAATACTTGTGCCTCTCTGCAGCGGCCCCTGGCAGCCCCCACAGTATCCAGCAGGGCTGTGAAGTAAAACTCCAATGTCCATGATGCCCTGCTGGAATTCGGGGCCCCTCCATGTTGCAGGGAGGACTCCATCTAGCGGTGTGGGGGTATTGGCCAGGATAAACTGCCGGCCATATATCACACTGGCAAATGTTGCAGATAGCAAATAAAATGAGAAGAATATTTGATATATGATCTAGATAAAGACATGATCTGAGAAATAATCAATATACTGTGTAGAAGAATTTAAAATTGAACCTCTGAGGGAAACAAAAGGACAGCGGATTATAAATAGAAAACTGGTTTGACATGTGGCAATTTACCACTTACCTTTGTACCATTTAGGTCACCAGTCTTGAACTCCTTAAATTTCAATACATAGTGGAAAAATGGGGGCGTTCTAAAACCTTTGACCAGTAATGTATACCGGATTATATATATTATTAGAAGAGTGTTGTCATTTATATTGCTTAAATTTTAGCTTTCTTGGTTCACTGGCAAATTATTTTTGAGTCACAACATCACTGCTTTGCTGACATATGTATTGGGTTATCTGTAAGGAGTAGAGTAATCATCTTTCATCTATCCATTTTGACGTAATAATAATTTATTCCAAATTAAAGGGACTGCTGGAGCAGACTTGAAGATAAAAAAATAAATAAATTTGTGCTAGAGACAAATATTATATCAGTTGTGAGGAACATGTCTAATTCAAACTTGACGTGCATATTCTGTTAAATCTCAAATTTTTGATAAACCCACCTGGAGCAACCATTTCCACTGCACAACCTTTATTTCTTCAGCCCAAGCTTCACAGCATCCATCAACAAAGAAATTCACCTGTGACTTTATTTTTAATTGCATTTTCTGGGCTGTGCCTCATGTATTATTGAACAATGCCTGAAACATCCATTTCTAAAACAGCCAACAGCACAATCTTCATTAACTTTCTTAAAACAAAACCCCCAAAGTCCATCAATTAAAAAAGAGCACTTATTATTTTCTCCTGAATTTTTGTTATGGGCTATATCTGATTAATTAAAATTTATACAAAAAAATCCTTTTCAGACATATCCAGGTGGGAATCACTGTGTGTCTTTTTTGTTTTCTACCAGAGTTTTTTTTTTTTCTTTTACTCAGTATCCATACAGATACAGTTATAAAATGATATTTTAAAACACTTGCTGTGAACTAATTCAGATTGACTGGGTGGAGTACATACATTTACTACTAGTCAAATGTTTTAGAATGCCTCAGTTTTCCCAGATTTAATTGAAATTGAAGAATTCATGTGCAACCTGAAAGTATCTACAACGAAGCAGTAGATTGTCAGAGGTTTTTTTAAAAAAATAAATTTTATGGGGAACAACAGGATAAGAAAAGTGCCACATCAGAAAAGAAAATAAAGTCCCCATCCCACTGGCAAACCCACCAAACTGAACCCTGCTGGCCATTTGGAGACAGCTGAAAAGAAAAAAAGTTAATAAAAAAATTTAGGATAGCAAAAGTTGAAAATGCTTCATTGTGAGTGTGACTGCTGTTTCTGTCTTTATACAAGTCGGAGGTTTCCTTTCCTTTTTTTGTACTTTTAGTGTGTATTTGAGGCTGGGTTGTTTTATTAACCCTCTGCAAAAAGCTAAATTTCCCCCTTGGGACAAATAAAGTACTGTCTATTACGTGAGAATCTGGACAATCTGAAGGCATTTCATTCCACAATAAATGCAGAAAATATTCAACATAAAGATAGCCCAGACTTTCCTAGTTCTTCCTATCATAATCTCTTAAAGAAAATTTTCCGAAAATAAGCCTGTCATTCTTTCCTTTTGTTAATTGTAAAATTTGTTTTAAGTAAGTCCACGTGCATTCTAATGTTTTAATGTTTTTGAGAAAATCAATGTAATAATCCAAGTAAATATCTGAAAGCTTTTTAATAATAGCTAAAAGCATCAAATGTACCTATTTCAGACAGCTTCTCTAATGGCTCTTATTATTTTCCACTTTATCGGGAACCATTCACAACATTAATAAAATAATATTTCAAGGATTACATAGCAACAGGAAGCATATGAAAATGTATTCTAAAAGGTGGCACTGCATCCTTTTTACTTTCACTAAATAAAACTAGCATACCATGAAATTTGGCAATTTAAAAAGCCTGCACAAAAATGCCACAAGTTAAAAAATGTAAAATTTACATATAGGACAATGCAAGCAAACCAGTTGCAAACAGTGAGTCTTGGCATTGCCATTTGTGTTTTTTTTCACTCCCACTGAACACAAATGTGTCAACAACTGCAAATAATATTAAAGTAACAAAGTATCTGTGGAAGTGTTTTCTACACTTTTGTTTACCTCTATAGATATTGAATCTTGACTCAAACATTATTTTCATCTTTATTAGGTAAGACCATACGAAATAGGCTGCAAATGAAAGGAAAATCTGCATCAACACCTGTTGATTTGCCAAGCACATTCAACTATTGGGTGGCACAGTGGTAGCGCTGCTGCCTTGCAGTAAGGAAATCAGGGTTCACATCCCAGGTCCTCCCTGTGTGAAGTTTGTATGTTCTCCCCATGTCTGCTTGGGTTTCCTCCCAAAGACGTGCAAGTTAGGTGAATTCTAAATTGGGCCTATTATTTGGTTGGGGTTTATGTGTTTGCCCTGTGATGGAATGGCGCCCTGGCCAGGGTTTGTTCCTTCCATAGCTGGGATAAACTCCCTTGGCCCTATTCAGGACAAAGCAGGTTTGAAAATGGCATTAAACCATTCAGCCTTCCATCCGTTTTTAAACTACCACTTAATCCAGGGCCACAGCCTATCCCTGCATCTTTACAAAATGTACTAATCAACTCGTATCACAGTATGGCACAACTGGATGTTTTGCATCAACAAAGTAGAAGATGTAGACAGTACAAAAATGAACAGGCCACTTTCCAGGATAACAAGTTCGTGTTTCTATTTAAATCAAGTAAGCATGAACCACTGGAATGCTTACTGTATATGTTCCATTCAGGGAAAGGATAACAAAGACTAAAAATTCAGTATAGCCTGGTACTGATTTCTAGCACCTTGGCATGAGTGAATAAGGAACAACAAAACTAGTACGGTTTTTACACAGTAAATTTCACTTGTGAACACATATCATTTCACACTGTGCTGAAGTGTAAACAAATAAGTGGCAGTTGTCTCTCTTTTTGTTTGCTTCCTAATTGTCCTTCTAATGCTTTTCAAACTTAACACAAGTTCTTCATGAAGCTTTTCCCATATGAGTTTTGACCGTGTTCCTATACATATATTACTTTTGGGGGGTTTATAGGATTTTGTGCTCCTTAGAATTTCATTTCTAAACGTGTTCTCTAGGATGCTTGAGTCAGCAGAGCCGGGTTTTATTAGATGGCCAGTCTGCTAAAATTGGGACATTTTGATATTCTTCTGTTATTTATCCTGACTTATGGCCTGAAATCAGGACTGTTACCATCATCGAGACGTCTGGTCACCCTAGTAAATTATAGTGTCAGTGAAATTGTGACTTATTATAATCTACAAATAATAGAGCTGTGAGGTTGGTTTAGTATAAGGTAAATATTGAGTAAATGTGTATTTACTCTGTGCACAATAGCTAGAAAGTTCATTTAACTTACCTGGTATGAGTTAAAGTATGGAAAGGAATGAGGTGCTGATGCACTGCTTCTCTTCAGTTTGCACTCAAGCTGCTGGTGAGACTTCAGCATCTTGGTGATAAAGATGTTTCCACACGCGCTTAGCTGGACTTGCAGATGCAGGTTTGCAGACCCAGCATGTGCAGAAACAGCTTGCGACAGCAATTTCTTACCTGTACACACAATCTACTAGTGTTCCATTAACTATTGGGGATCTGTTTGCTGTCAGTAGCTGCTATCAAAGTTTGAAAAGTGCAAAATATATAAAATATACAAGATGGCATAACCACTGTCAAGGTAAAATTGAAACAGTTAAGTCATTTGTAGTTGAAGTCACACAAAATGTTTCCCAGTTTTAAAAAAGACAAGCATGAAAATTTGTCAATGCTTTTCAATGGGAGATTTAGAAAGTTTAAAAATGTGTACAGTGCGATCTGTTCAAAATATTTCAACAAAAATTTAATGACTTTGACAAATTTCATGGAAGAATAAGTGTGCTACAGGTCAACAAAATCAATCCACGGGGGCTGAGTTGTTTCATGTGAACAGATAGACATGGATATAACAATAGGTGCTTTGCACATTATATAACAAGAGTACAATTATTTAACTTACAACAGAATAAAACAGTGGTGCTAAAGTAATCATACCAGAATGCACAGATCATCATACCATGTTTTGGATGGACTATTGCAGCTGACACCCTGACCAATTCACATTTCTGCTTGTGAAAAATAAAAAGGTACAGTTGCATTGGGCTAAGAAGCATCAAACACTGGGAACTGAAGGATCTGAAAAACTGTACCTTGTGTTAAAGCTTAGTTCCTGATGATTTACATTGGGAGAAGAATAAAAGTACTGTATGGCAACAACGTATTCCATGGATACATGCAGTGGAATGTCAACAATGCCTCCTACTACTGGTAGTATGATGCTGTATAGTGGATCACAGTGGACCATATTTAGGTCTTCATAAGAGTTACTATAGTTAATAATTCCTGTGCTACAGTGAACAGTTAGCATAATTTTTCTACAAAAAATATAGAACTTACCTTGTGAAGAAAATAAAGCATAAGCAACTACTCAAATGTCATAGAAAATCACATTAGAAAACATGAAGAGCAACATGTGTCCTTAACAAACTGAACTAAGTTTGGGCGGGGGGGTGTTGGTGTAATGTTTAAGGGCCTAATGGTCATAAAATGCAATGTGAAACTGCAGCAAGGGTCAAATGAAACTGGACATCTTGGTCAGTAGCAAGACTGTGCAGTTTAATTGAGGTTAACTTTAATTCTTATTCAGCATATGGAGTTAAGCTAAGCTTTAAAACTGTTGGAAGCTATAGAATAAGAAGGGGGTGAAATACTGAGGATGAGTCCGTAAGAGATGAATATGCCTGCAGTTTTGGTAAAACTAACTAAAAAAGCTGGTAGTCCAACTCCAGGCTTCTGGTACTTCAATAAACAATAAAAAAACAGACTTCAAAGCTTTTCTATTAGTGGTAACGCTGCTGCCTCGCAGTTAGGAGACCCCGGGTTCGCTTCTGGGTCCTCCCTGTGTGGAGTTTGCATGTTCTCCCCGTGTCTGCGTGGGTTTCCTCCTGGCGCTCCGGTTTCCTCCCAAAGACATGTAGGCTAGGTGGATTGGCGATTCTAAATTGGCCCTAGTGTGTGCTTGGTGTGTTTGTGTGTGTCCTGCGGTGGGTGGGCACCCTGCCCGGGATTGGTTCCTGCCTTGTGCCCTGTGTTGGCTGGGATTGGCTCCAGCAGACCACTGTGTTCGGATTCAGCAGGTTGGAAAATGCATGGATGGATGTTTGGCTGTATAGAATATTATTCTCCCTATATCAAGGAAAACATATGGTAGGTTACAACTTGTTTGGTCGCTTACTTGAAAGAGCCAGATCTTCCAATTGTGCTAGAATTCTCTATTGGAATCATGAATAAAACAACATATTAGTATTATGGGATACTTAAACTGTGTTTCAGTGTGGTTCAGTCCTTGGCAGCATTGTACCCATCTGGAAATTGACTGTTCATCAAGATAATGCTTCATAACACTAGGCTCTGAGTGGTTCCAGGGACATGGCATTGAATTTAGCAGTAGTTTTGCCAGTAACTAAATGCCAGTCAATTTGTGGAAAAATAAAAGAATGTTTTCACAGTAGATGTTCACCATCCGGTAATTTAAACAGCATCAAGAACATGCCAATTTACTGCCTGAAAAATTGCAACTTGCTGATGTTACACATACTTGAAATAACCAATGCTAATAAAAAAAATCTATAAATTGCGTTCTAGTAAAATAGGTTTTATTATTACAACTTGTATCATCAATGGCTGAGCTTGGTAGACAGAAATTCATATGGTGTTTCTTATTATTTGTGCTAAAAGATGTCACTTTTCTTGTAACTTGAAAAAACATCCACCAGGATAACTTCTGGGTAATACTTTTATCTACAAATATAAGTATAATGTTGAAATAACTTCTTTTACCTATATTCATGGCCAGGATTAGGATAAGTACTGCAAATCTACATAATACACATCCATTCTACACACTTTTGTTTTTAACTCTTTTGTGCAAGAAATAGGACATAAAACAAACAAGGCATATTTAAATTTATAAATGCAGTTAAGATTTTTAAGTACATAAAATTCTATGTGGAAAAGACATTGTAAAAGATGAGAACAGGTGAAACCAAGAGGAGGTTAGTCTAGTCTCAGCTTGGAAACTTCAATGAATTGGCTATGTTGGGGAGAAATGACAAATCCTTGGCACAACACCAGTAATGCCATCAACCAATATTTGTTTCAGAGAAGTGTTTATTAGGTCAGAGACAGGTTTATTGAAGTTCCAAGGGATTTATATCCTCCTCTGAGCAGACAAGATAGATAGATAGTGTCACGCACGCGCGATTAGGAGACCGCGGACGGACCTTAAACCGCTTCGAAAGACGTTCGCCGGCAGGGAGTGGCGGGGTACTAACCTTTCTCCTCTGACTTCTTCCAGGAAAAAAGATGCTCTGCCATCATAAACCTTCCCGCAGTATGTTTACTTCCGCCCTTCCTCCGCCATCTTTCCTGACATCATCAGTCCCATCCTCCCTCACGGTTCCTTCCCAGCATTCCTCCACTTCCGGCTCCTCCCTTATAAAATGGCCGCCTCTAATGGGGTCGCGCATATGAACTGTTTTGTTTATATTTTGACCAGAGTTGAATTGTGGATTTGTCTACAATATATGGGGCCGGAAACCCCAAACCTTTATGCTGTCTTTTGTTAAGTCTTTTACAGTGGCGTAGTTGGCAGGATACAAGTCCGAATAATATGACAGAAGGACAAGACCTCAACACAGTGCTGCAGGGGATGAACGCCCAGATCCTGGCCCTGCAGCAAGCACAAGCCGCTACCACCCGGGAGTTGGAGGAAACGAAGGCCAGGTTGGCAGAAGCCCGGAGAGTAAGACCCAATCCACCTCGTCCAACGCCCCCACCTCTGGTGCCTATGACAGAGGCGGACGACATTGAATCTTACCCGGGCATATTCGAACAGACGGCCACCCGGAACGAGTAGTTATCCGGGAGAGGCCCTATAGACTCCCGGAGGCAAAACGCGCCGAAGTGGAACTGGAGGTGCAACGGATGTTGGATATGGACATTGTTGAGGAAAGCCATAGTCCTTGGTCCAGTCCTATCGTCCTCGTTTCCAAGCCAGACGGCTCTTGGAGGATCTGTAATGACTTTAGACGTCTGAATCAGGTCTCCAAGTTCGACGCCTACCCGATGCCCCGCATTGACGACCTACTTGAGCGCCTCGGTGTGGCTCGATACTTGACAACTCTTGACATGACGAAAGGGTATTGCATCTGCAAAAGAAAAAACGGCCTTTAGCACCCCTAGTGGACATTGGCAATACAAGGTCCTCCCATTTGGGCTGCATGGGGCCCCAGCGACATTTCAACGTCTGGTGGATAGAGTGCTGAAGCCCCACCAGTCCTATAGTGCCGCCTACCTGGATGACGTCGTCATCTATTCCGGCACCTGGGAGGAGTATCTATTGCAGGTCTCTGCTGTCCTTGCAACACTCGCTAAAGCCGGCCTCCGCATTAACCCCCGTAAATGTTTTTTTGGCTTAAAGGAGGCCAAATATTTAGGCTACCTTGTGGGACGAGGACAGGTGCGACCCCAATGTTCCAAAGTCAAAGACATCCTGGAATGGCCCCGTCCGAATACCAAGAGACAGGTGCAGACTTTCTTGGGGTTGGCGGGGTACTACCGCCGGTTCGTACCCCGTTTCTCTGAAAGGGCAGCCCCCTTGACCAATTTAACAAAGAAGGGTGCTCCCCTATACGTGGTATGGAACGACAAGGCACATGCATTCAATGACCTAAAAAAGGCCCTAATGTCAGCACCTGTATTAAGGACCCTTGATTTTGGGCTTCCTTTTATCCTCCAGACCGACGCTTTGGACACAGGCCTGGGCGCCGTGTTGAGCCAAAGCGTCGATGGTGTTGAACACCCCGTGATGTACTTAAGCCGGAAACTGCTGGACCGAGAGACCAGGTATGCGGCAGTGGAGAGGGAAGCCTTGGCCATTAAGTGGGCGGTGACTCATCTCCGGTACTACCTGTTGGGTCGCGAGTTCACTCTAGTGACTGATCACGCTGCGCTTCAGTGGATGTCCCTGCACAAAGAGTCAAATCCGCGGGTCACCAGGTGGTTTCTGGACCTACAACCCTATAAGTTCACGGTCACTTATCGTCGCGGCAACCTTCAGGCCAATGCCGATGCCCTTTCTTGCCTCCACGACCTTTCGGTTAGGTCCGCCCGACCTGACGGTCTTGGGCTAAGGGGGGGGGGGTCGAGTCACGCACGCGCGATTAGGAGACCGCAGACGGACCTTAAACCGCTTCGAAAGACGTTCGCCGGCAGGGAGTGGCGGGGTACTAACCTTTCTTCTCTGATTTCTTCCAGAAAAAAAGACGTTCCGCCATCATAAGCCTTCCCGCAGTACGTTCACTTCCGCCCTTCCTCTGTCATCTTTGTTTGACGTCATCAGTCCCATCCTCCCTCACGGTTCCTTCCCAGCATTCCTCCACTTCCGGCTCCTCCCTTATAAAATGGCCACCGATGCCTCTAATGGGGTCGCGCATATGAACTGTTTTGTTTATATTTTGACCAGAGTTGAATTGTGGATTTGTCTACAATATTCGGGGCCGGAAACCCCAAACCTTTATGCTGTCTTTTGTTAAGTCTTTTACAATAGATAGATACTTTATTAATCCCAAGGGGAAATTCACATAATCTAGCAGCAATATACTGATACAAAAAAATATATTAAATTAAATAGTAATAAAAATGAAAAATGAAAAAAAATAAATAAATAAATAAAAAAGCAGACAATAACTTTGAGTAATATTAGCATTTACTCCCTTGGGTGGAATTGAAGAGTCGCATAGTGTGGTGGAGGAACGATCTCCTCAGTCTGTCAGTGGAGCAGGACAGTGACAAAAGTCTGTCACTGAAGCTACTCCTCTGCCTAGAAATGACACTGTTCAGTGGATGCAGTGGATTCTTCATGATTGACAGGAGTTTGCTTAGTGCCTGTCGCTCTGCCACAGATGTTACTCTCTCCACGTCTGTCTCGATGGCGGCACCCCACTTCGAGCTGCAGCCAGTGATAATCTTCATCCCATCCCACACTTCCTTCATGCTGTTGTTCTGCAACTTCTGCTCCAGTTTTCTCCTGTACTGCTCTTTCGCCGCCCTGAGTTGGACTCGGAGTTCCTTCTGCACGCACTTGAGTTCATGCTGATCACCGCCTTTAAAAGCCCTTTTCTTCTGGTTCAAAAGGCCTTTGATGTCACTTGTAATCAATGGCTTGTTGTTAGCATAGCAGCGTACTGTTCTTACTGGAACTACAGTACAATGTTCATACAGAAGTTGATGTAATCAGTTGTGCATTCAATAGCTTCTTCAATGTTCTCACTATGTGACCCCAGCAATATATCCCAGTCTGTAGTTCCAAAGCAGTCTCTCGAGCCTGCTCTGCCTCAGTGGACCACTTCCTGAATGAGCGTGTGGTTATAGGTAGTTCCCTCACTCTTGGTTTGTAGTGAGGCTGAAGCAGAACCAGATTATGATCTGCTTTCCCAAGAGCAGGCAGCGGGGTGGCGCTGTATGCGTCTTTAACATTTGCATACAGTAGGTCGATAGTCCTGTTTCCCCGGGTGTTACAATCCACATACTGGGAGAAGGCAGGTAATGTTTTGTCCAGCGTCACATGGTTAAAGTCTCCAGCGATTAGCAAAAGTGCGCCTCAGGGTGCTGCGTTTGTAACTTAGCAACTGCGGAATGGATGATGTCACTCGCTATCTCCGCGTTCGCTTGAGGGGGGACGTAAACAATAACAACAATCACGTGTCCAAACTCTCTGGGCAAGTAATAGGGATGCAGACTTATGGCCAACAGTTTGATGTCCCTGCAGCAATTGGAGATTTTAACGTTTACATGTCCTGAGTTGCACCAGCTTGTATTGACATAGAGAATGCGTTCTCCTCCTTTCTTCTTCCCGCAGGTACTTGCGTCTCTGTCCGCTCTAACTGTGCTAAACCCGGGTAGCTCCACGTTAGCATCTGGGATGGTAGTTGTTAGCCACGTTTCACTAAAACACAGCAAGCTGCATTCTCTGTAAGTTCTGACATTTTTCACCAGCACAGCCAGTTCGTCGATCTTATTTGGTAGTGAGTTCACATTTCCCAGGATCACAGAAGGCACCGACGGTTTATAACGCCATTTTCTCTCAAGTTGTCTCACTTTTATCTTATCTTTTATCTTTGCGCCGGCTCGGCTGCTCCGATATCGTCTTCTTACCTCGTCAGGTAAATAAGGAACCACACCGGCATGAGCATTTCTTCTCAAGAAGGTGGGTTGAATAGTTTACCTTAGCCAGTTTACTTTCTTCTGGACAGTAAAGAGGAGACAAGACTTCCTGCACAACCACAAACGCTGTTGATTTCTGTAAACCTTTAAATTCCATCTATAAAACTAAGAATACAAAATGACAAAAAAGTTCATAAGCAATGTCTCCATGACCAAACAGTTAACTTTTTGAGCTGGAATGTTAAAGGACTCAATCACGAATTAAACAGAAAGAAAGTATTCTCTCATCTAACAGGTCTAAATGCTAAAATAGTGTGTTTACAGGAGACTCACTTATTAAGCAAGGAACACTTTTGGCTGCACAGAGACTTGACTGTCCAAATATCCCATTACAGCTTTACAAAGAAAACAAGAGGTGTGGGAATTCTTATACATAGAACAATTTCATTTGTAGTATCAGATGTAGAATGTGATCCTGAAGGGAGATATGTGATCGTCATAGGTAATTTATTTAACTGTTAAGTGATTCTGATAAATATCTATGCACCCAATGTGGATGATAGGGACTTCATCCAAAATGTATTTGCATCCATTCCCAATGTTAACACTCATAACATTTTGATGGCTGGGGACTTTAATTGTGTTTTAAATCTAGACCTAGATAGGTCTTCTGTCACAGGGGTGATGACATCTAACATTGCAAAAACAATTACACAGTTTGTAACTGATCACAACTTATCTGATCCCTTGAGATTTCTAAACCCAAACTTAAGAGCATATTCCTTCTACTCACCAGTGCATCACTGTTACTCAAGAATTGATTATTTCTTTATAAATACCAATTTTTTTGCCTATGATTAAATCTTGTAAGTACAACACTATTGTTATTTCTGGCCATATCCCTTTAATCATGGAGCTTACTTAAATCACTATGCCCTACATTGTCATCTCACAACTGGCGTCTTGACCCACTTTTATTAGCAGACGAGAACTGTCCAGAATTTAGTTCCAAGCAAATAGATTTTTTTTGGAGACAAAAGAAGGATTGAGAAAGTGCTTACTTCAGTAATATCACAAGACCAAACTGGATTTATTAAAAGCAGACACTTAGCTTCCAATCTTCCATGCCTGTTTAATGTAATATATTCACCCACAAAGTCTAACAACCTGGAGATATTATTATTGTTGGATGCAGAAAAAGCATTTGATATGGATGAATAGAACTACTACTATGTTCATGGATCAAACTACTGTATACCAGTCCAGAAGCTTCAGTGTATATTAATAACATTATTTCAGACTACTTCAAACTAGAACATGGCACTAGACAAGGATGCCCCTTGTCACCACTGCTTTTTGCAATCGCCATTGAGCCACTGGCAGCTCACTGTGAAAAAGCTTCTGACATAAAGGGGATTATCAGAGAAGGACTTGAACAGAAAATTTTACTATATGCAGAAGACATGGTACTATATATATATGATACCCATAAACCCATAAACAGAATTTCAAAATATTTCAGATCTCAGAATTAATCTGAATAAAAGTGTCCTCTTTCCAAGTGAACTCTCTACCTCACAATATTAGATTGGACACCTTGCATTTTATCATTGCAGATCAGTTTAAATACCTAGGGGTAAACATCATAAGTAAACATAAAGCTCCTTATCAACAAAAGTTTGCTGTCTGCATGGAAAAAATTAAGCAACACTTGCATAGATGGTCTTCCCTTCATTTCACTTTAGCTGGAAGAATTAACATTGTCAAGATCAATATCCTTCCTAAGCTTCTTTTTCTATTTCAAAGCATTCTAACATATATTAATAAATCATTTTTTAAGAAGTCAGATTCAATCACAACATCATTTATTTGGAATTCAAAACATCCACACATCCAAAGGGCAATCCTACAAAGACTACTACTAAGACAGAAGGAGACATGGCTGTACCTAGCTTTTCAATTTTATTACTGGGCAGCAGATATACAAGCTATAAAAACCTGGACATTGACACAAATAGATGAACATACATAGGCTTGGTCTGCAATAGAAATAAAATCCTGCAGTACTTCTTTGTATTCCTTGCTTTGTACCCAAATAAAGTACCCAAAGTTATCGCTAATATACCAACAACCCAATTGTGTTTCATTCACTCTGAATATGGAAGCAATGTAGGAAGTACTTCAAGATAGAGAAGCTTTTATCTGTGGCAGCTCTGCACGAGAACCATGTTTTTTCACCATCTTAAACGTATACAGTTTTTAATGTCTGGAAAACATTATGGATTAAATCACTTACAGATTTGTACATAGACAATGTCTTCACAACCATCAAACAATTACACTCCAAATTTAACTTTCCTGTAACGCATTTCTTTCACTACCTCCTAATTAGAAACTTTGCTAAACAAAACTTGCCCAATTTTCCTCACCTCCCACCTACCTGATTCCGGAAAAAAACTTGATCAGTCTTGAGGACTCAGACAGCATTTCTGTAATACAGTATATAGAAACATTTTAAAGTCCCTCCCTTTCAAAGATCCCAGAGTACAGTGGGAAAAGGATCTCTCACTCAACATTTCAGAAAAGGAGTGGAAGGCAGAAGTGCATGGAATTCACTTGAGCTGCATATGCGCAAATCATCCAATTGTTCAACTTAAAATTTTCTATCAAGCAAACCTGTCTCATTTAAAAGTGTCCAAAATGTTTCCAGGGCAAGATCTAACCTGCAAACATTGCAATCAAGTTCTAGCCTCATTGGGCCATATATTTTGGGCGTGCACCAAATTAACTTAATTCTGGACCAAAATCTTTAAATGCCTTTCAGACAACCTTGGAGTCACAGTCTCTTCTAGTCACAGGTGTGTTTGATGGACTCCCAGATGAGCTTAAAGTGGAAAAGGACAAACAAACTGCAATTGCCTTTATTTATTTACTGGCACATACACTTATCTTGTTCAAATGGAAGAATCCTAACACACCTCTTTTAAGTCAGTGAGTAACTGTTATATATTATCTGAAATTGAAAAAAATCTAATTCTCAGTGGATCTTTTTTAAAACCTGGCAGGATCTAATCAATAACATTTTAGAATAAGTATTTAAATTGAGGAAGTAGATTCTCGTCCTTTTTTATTGTATTTATTTGTTTATTTTTTTATTTACTTACTTATTTTTCCTACTATTAAAGTTTTACTCTGTTGGCCTAGCTCTCTTTCTAATGGCTGGGAGTTGATTTGATTCAAACCTGGTTTTGTTAAGCTTGACTTGCTTGTATGGAATGTTATTTGATTTTAATAAATTTA
Source organism: Polypterus senegalus (assembly GCF_016835505.1). NCBI lineage: Eukaryota > Metazoa > Chordata > Cladistia > Polypteriformes > Polypteridae > Polypterus > Polypterus senegalus. Next base: position 84,670,592 of record NC_053168.1, read on the forward strand.
ATAAAATGTTAAAATAAATAAATAAATTTAGTCCCTGTAAAGGTAATACAATGATCACACATGGGACAATATTTAAAAATAACATTATTATTATTTCTGAGTTTTGAATACTGGGGGACATGAGTATATATTAGTCTTCAAAACAGTATTTAGTAATAGAAAATTAAAAAGATGAAACAGAAGATTGCAGGGACAACTGAAAAGTAAAATAAAAACTACTAAGAATTCATGTGTCAGAAAAGTGAACTTTAAATGGAAGTAAATCACTCAGTTTAAAAAAAACATACAAAATAAAGGAAAAGTTTAATCTGAAACAATTTTATAAAGTCATTAAAATAGACAGTTTTGCTTGTGGCAAGAGATTATTTACATAAAAACAGGGAAAAACAGGTTGGATGTTTGAGAATTGAAATTAAAAGATAGATCTGACACTCTTTAATATTTTTACATAATTATGCCATGCTGTGATTTGTTTCAAATACTGTTAAGCTTAGTAGCTTTGCAAACATAAGATGTGCTAACAATGTGCACATCAAACCACATAATATTTGTATGTGTTGATTTCCATCTTGAGACACTGCATGTATGAACTGAATGCACGTCCAATGTATTTTTTGTAAGTTTAAAAAAACAATTACCATTTTGTAAAACTCTGCCACTGCCATGGCCAAAGGAAGTTCAGAATTCTATCATTTTATACCAGCATGCATTTTCCCATTGCCATGGAGGTGATTAATTGTAATTACTTTAGCTACCTGAAATCTAACAATACAGAGTTCCTTTCATGGTGGCTTTAAGTGTTCAGCTATACCTTTTTGATTTTTACATTTCAATGCATTTAGACAATCAGGTTTTGTTAACATCAATATGTCTAGCTGAGACAGAAGTTTCCTTTAGCTGTGAGACCCTGCATGGCTCGCAATTGGTGATACATATGTAGGGAATATTAATTAATAGCCTTAAGGATAAACTCCCATTCTACAAGTTGTAAGACTTGCTTCTGGCCATTATTGGAAATCCTAACTGTAAACACTAGAAGCACCATGGATGATGCCAGTGGGTCTTGTGTATTTACATTTTAAATTATTTCATCAGAGCATGTCTCCAACTCCTTTCCATGCTTGACTTTACTTAAATGGCTGCACTGAAAATACCCATGGTGGTGTAACTCTAAAATTATTCTCAGAAAATGTGATCGATGATATTTTTCTTTTTTTTTTTACAAGAAAGACACCCTATTGTCGCCACAAGCAATGCTACTGAATGCTGGTGCTAGATATGACTTGCTGTTTATCTTCTCTAGGTCCTATTTACCTTCTGTCCTTTTTACCCTGACAAATTCTTTCCTACTGCTGTTGTCAACATTACTGAACAATGTTGGCCAAATGTGAATTGCTTCTATCTTCCACAGAACACTGATATCACATATTATTTCACTGTGTGTGATGAAAAAAATATTAAGACATACCTGAAAAACTGTTGGAACTTTAGTTAGTTAAGGCGGCTAATGGAACGGTCCTTATGGATGACATTGCAGTTGTGACCCTCTGGGCTAGCTACATTGAGAAGCTGTTTAAAACTGATCCTCCAGCTAGGACGTTGGATATCTCTGAGTCCACAGTTCTTGAGGCTGATCCTCCAATTAGCTGTGAACTACCCAATCCCCCTGAGAATGCACAGGTGGTGCACCAGCTGAGGGAAGGGAAGGCTGCAGGGATCTGTGGTATCCAGGGTGAATTTCTCTAGGCTGGTGGTAATTCTATCCTCCTGGAATTGCAAGCTGTATTTGCTTCCATTTGGGAGACGGGCATCATCCCAACTGACTGGAAATTGTTGTCCCTATCTGGAAGGGAACGGTGATTGTCTGAATTACGGCAACTACAGGGGGATAACACTGCTCTCGTTGCCAGGTAAGGTCCTTGATAAGGGTCATCCTCAATCAGATCTGTGATTACTTGTTCATCTACCAGCAACTGGAGCAATCTGGTTTTACGCCTAAGAAGTCTACCATCGACTGCATCCTGGCACTGAGGGTTCTCATGATGTACAGATACAAATATCAGTAGAGTTTCTTCGTAGCCTTTGTAGATTTTCTTAAAGCCTTCAACTCAGTTGATCAAGCTGCCTGGTGGGACATCCTGAGACTTCACGGGATCCCCTCAAGTTTGCTGGATATCATGGCTGGCCTGTACACTGGTACTGTGAGTGCTGTGCAGAGTGGAGGCAGAACCTCTGCATTTTTCCTAGTTGATTCTGGGGTTCATCAGGGGTGTGTTCTTTCTCCTACTCTGTTCAGTGATTGCATGGACTGGGTGTTGGGTAAGGTCATGGGGTCCAGTGGCTGTGGGGTTTCTGTTGTTGAAGAAAGATTCACTTATCTTTACTTTGCTGACGATGCAGTGGTATTTGTGGAGTCAATGGAGGCTCTGATCAGGGCATTCGAAAGACTGAGGGAGGAGTCTGAATGTCTAGGCTTGCAAGTGACCTGGGTAAAATCCAAGATCCAGGCGTGAGCACAGCCATCGGCAGTGTATCTGCAGAGAGAATGTCTACCTCATTGAGTGGTTTACTTACCTCAGCAGTGACATTCATGTCTCTGGTGACTCTTCCGATGAAGTCAGTGGACAGATAAGGAGAGCATGGGGGGTCATGACGTTGCTGTAAAGGGGTGTGTTGGGCTCTTGGTATCTTTGCAAAAGGATGATGGTCTAAGTCTTTAGACTTCTGGTTTTTCCTGTTTTGTTATATGATGACAAGACATGGACGAGGCACATTACCGACATTGTGAGGGAGCATCAGTTATGGCACTACAGCCAAGTGGCACAATTCCCAGAGGGTGATCTGGCTCATACGATTGTCATTGTTGAGGAACCAAGCAACCGGATCAGGTCAAGAGGATTCCCATGTAACACCTAACTGTGGCAGATAGATGGTCATTTCTAGGGTGTGGGACTGGACTGCGCATCTGCCTGGGGGGGTTGCCAGCCAGGATCCCAAGTTGTTACGTTGTGTGATGGGTGCAGCAACACACTGTAACAGTACATTCTGCCCAACCTGACCTGACTTTAGTTATTTCAGTTACTTATGAAAATTGCTATAAATTCATTGAAATTGCATCATAATGTTTTTTACACAACCAGAACCAGCATTAGTTTAATGTGGAAAATCGAGAATATGCAAGATGGATTATTGTGGAAGGGAATAATCTGCAAGCAAAGATGCACAATGCTGCAAAGCAGCTTACTTACAACATTTTTACAGATGTGGCACACTTGTTCTATAAGAGAAACATAGTTTTGTATAATTACTAAAATAACTTCATTAGCAAGTGTTTATGACAAATGAAGTAACTTAAACCATGTATATCCTACCCACAAAGAAACCATTATTATATTTACATCTTCTTAAATTGAATGGTGGAGACGGTTTATACTTCACGCTCAGAAGACATACACGCACACATCGTGGTTGTCACTTGTCCTCTGGGCATGTTCTCAGAAATTAACGCGACATGTGTGCAAGTTTCAGTACTAGCAAAGAATTGGGGTGCGTAGTGTGATCAAGTTGGAACGTGATGTCAGAGTCTCTACTATCAACATGAGACAGCAAGCCACTTTGCAGATCCTACAGAATCAATGTACATGCTTTGATGTTTGATGAATGATTCGATCTGGTGCAGCAAATCATCAAACTTACTGTAAATGCTGACATATAAGTTTTGTTTTTCTTCTTCTGTTTCTTGTATAGTCAATACAAGTGTTGCATATTGCCCATTATAATGACACATTTTAAAGGTCTCACATACCAGCTTTGGTGCTGTCTTTTTTTTCTTTTGCACCTTCACAACAGCATCAGAATGTATTTGAGCCAAAGAGAAAAAAATTAGGGACACAGTAAAGAAAAAAAAGGTCTATTTTGTGATTAAAGTGGAAATTTCGGCTTTAATCTCAAAATTTCCACTTTAATCTCACAGTTTATTTTGTCATTAAAGTAGACCATTGTATACATTGTCTTAAAACCAACCCAGTTGTTAAATGCTATGTGTTTCAAGGGGCTTACTCCTGCACTGACAGCAGTGGCAGGTGACAATTTCCACACAGAACACATTAAATTTATGATATTTCAGCTCTCTGCACATTTGGAATCCTAAGATTTATACTTGATATCACTTTCATGATGAAATGTGTTAAATCATGTATGTTACATTTTACAGATAAAGCGTTAACTTAATTTAAATGATGACTACTATTAATAATTACATATGTGGGGTAGCACTGCTGCATCGCAGTAGGGAGTCGCAACCCTGGTGGTCCCTGCCTGAAGTTTGTATGTTTTCCTAGTAGGTTTCTCAAGCGCTGTTACATTGGATGGAAAACATCTGTAAACTGCCAACTTCTGATTTCTCCACAGATGCTCTACATGGTTTAACTCTAAACTTTGACTGGGCCACTCAAGGACATACATAGACCTGTCCTAAAGCCACTCTTGGATTGTCTTGGCTATATGCTTTGGGTTGTTGTATTGCTGAAAGATGAACTGAAACCCCAGTCTGAGGTCGTCCGCACTCTGCAGCAGGTTTTCTTTAAGGAACTCTCTACAGTATATTTGGCTGCATTCATCTTTCCCTCAATTCTGACCAGTCTCCCTGTTTCTGCTGCAGAGAAGCAGCCCCATAGCATTATCTTGCAACCACCATGGTTCTTTTGGGAACAGTATTCATCCAAATTTTTTAAGATTGTTGAACTTAAATTGTAAGAACAATACATACATATTTTATATATTGTATATGATTATGCTGCATATATTGTATTCTTTGCATGCTTCATTCATTTATTTTAGAGTTGCACCAATTTTATTTCTCTGTGCCTTTTTTTTTAAATTAAAATCGGCCAGCCGAATCTGACTAGCAGTTGTATGCATGCCTATTCTTTCTGTTACATGGTCTACTTAAATGTAACCCATTAGATCTAGGGTGGTATAAATTCATTTTATTGAGCGATTATTGAAACATGTTTAGATGTGAGCGTTTCTTAATCAGCAGCTAAAACTCCACAGTGGAAGGCAGGCATTATCAAAACACTTTGTACAAATTGTTAGCGATACATTTTGCATTTTATTAATGTTTACTAAAAGCGATTCCGTTTAGCAGTCTGTTTTATTTTTCTGCTTTCATGCAGTACTGTGCAACAGCAAATGCAATTAAACAGCTTAAAAAAGATTTAGCTACCAGAACTGTTTTCAGCAAGCCATCCCTCACACCCAAAAAAAGAAAATGTTTTCCTACTTTGCATATTGTTCAACTAGAAAAATACCCACACTTTGCAGCGGAGAAGTAGTATGTTAAAGAAGTTATGAAAAAGAAAAGGAAACATTTTAAAAATAACGTAACATGATTGTCAATGTAATTGTTTTGTGACTGTTATGAGTGTTGCTGTCATCAAGGATTTGATTATCATTATTTCTTTCAATCAGGTTCGTATTTGGAGGATGTGTTGTGTTCAAGTTATATTCTGTGTTTGTCAACCATTGCAAAGATAACAGGTTTCATTCATCGAAGTGATCACTACCCAAATCGGTACTCATGAATCTATGATGTTTAACAGGCATTCCCGGTATTAGGTTGTGGATTTGCCTGCAAATATTTAGCGGCAGCGTGTCTATGAACTTAATTTAAACTTAAGCTTTACACCTTGCTTTCCTATTGATATGTCTACAAAGGCTTGTTCAGATTCAGAGGGTTGTTCGTTTCCTACTGCATCAATAAGCAGCTCATCTTCCTCTTTATCTGAGACATCACACACTGCATGGACGGGTTTACCTTTCCCAGTCCTGCAAAGTCAGTTCACGTGAGCCGCTCGGAGTACATGCATTGAAGGTTCTCAGCTGTTATTGTCCTATCTCGTGCGATCTCGCGATGTCCACGGCTTTATTTAATGTTAGCTCAGACCCAGCACTTAAAAGTTTCTCTCGCACTTTTACTGAGTTTGTGCCAAACACTATTTTATCCCTGACCATCTCATCTTCATTCGCATAAGCACAGTCCTTCAGCAGCAATTTTAACTCTGTTACAAAGTGATGAAAAGTCTCGTTTATACCCTGCGTTCTCTCATTAAGCTTGTATCTCGCGAATATCGTATTCATCTTAGGCATGACAAACGCCAGCGGCAACGTGTCTATGAACCTAATTTAAAGTTAAGCTTTACACCCTGCTTTCCTATTTGTTTGCATAAGCACAGTCCTTCACCAGCAATTTTAACTCTGTTACAGCAATTTTAACTCTGTTACGAAGTGATCAGAAGTCTCGTTTAGACCCTGCGTCTTCTCATTAAACTTGTATCTCATGAATATCGTATTCGTCGTAGGCATGACAAACGCCAGCGGCAGCCTGTCTATGAACTTAATTTAAACTTAAGGTTTACACCGTGCTTTGTTTCCGCAGTAGCTGCATTTATGAATATGCTTGTATGCGTCACTCGCTTAATATTCTTTTGCTGCATTCTCAATTGTGTGATGTGTTTTTTGAAAAGGTTTCATTCATCGAAGTGATCACTACCCAAATCGGTATTCGGTATTCAGGTGTTAAGTTGTGGATTTGCATGCAAATATTTAGCGGCAGCATGTCTATGAATGTAATTAAGGTTTACACCTTGCTTTCCTATTGATATGTGTACAAAGGCTTGTTCAGCGTCACAGGGTTGTTCGTTTCCTATTGCATCAATAAGCATCTTGTCTTCCCCTTTATCTGAGACATCACACACTGCATGCACGGGTTTACCTTTCCCAGTCCTGCAAAGTCAGTTCACGTGAGCCGCTCAGAGTACATGCATCGAAGGTTCTCAGCTGTGCTTGTGCTATGTCGTGCGATCTTGTGAGGTCCACGGCGGCTTTGTTTAATGTTAGCTAAGACCCGGCACTTAAAAGTTTCTCTTGCACTTTCGCTGAGTTTGTGCCAAACACTAGTTTATCCCTGACCATCTCATCTTCATTTGCATAAGCACAGTCCTTCACCCGCGAATATTTTGCGGCAGCGTGTCTATTGGATAGCTGTTGATGGACGGCCTTATATGGGCAGGCACTCAATTACGTGGGAGGAGTGACGATGAGGGACGCAATTCCGCCTCACATGGCGACCGAGCTGCAGGCTATGGCCGTATATATTTACATAAGTAGCTTCCAGTTATGACCGTTACACATAGAACTTTAAAATGTAACCTGTCTAACTTTTGTAAGTAAGCTGTAAGGAATGAGTCTGCCAAATTTCAGCCTTCTACCTACACGGGAAGTTGGAGAATTAGTGATGAGTGAGTCAGTGAGTCAGTGAGGGCTTTGCCTTTTATTAGTATAGATTATCGCAAGTGACTGTCATGCAAAATTAACTCATGGCAATACAGTGTATATGTTTGTAAATTACTTCATCATTAAAGCAGCAATCTATAAAAATATTTTTTTCGACATAGTAACATAACACAGTCATCCCTTGCTCTTCATTACCACCACCCACATGCATAAAAGTTGTGTCATTATTTCAAACAAACATATATGCAATATCAGTTGTAATGCAGTTGGTTATACTGTAGCATCAGTGTTCAAACCCCTTGCCAGATAATTGTGTGGAGTTCACATATTCTCACATTCTCATTGTTTTTGCTTGGGTTTTAATGTTGTGTGTTTTAATAGTTTTTAATGCTATCTGATAACATGTTTGAGACACCATCTTTGAAGATTTTGTTGAACCAACAGAAAAGCTTTTGCAATTTTCTTTTTATTTCTTAGTAATATACTAAAACATGGACACATTCATGCCATATTTATAGTCCACAGACATAATGGAATGTCCTACTTTTATCGCATCCAGAAATGACACTCTCTTTTTATATCTCACTCAAAATACTATTTTGAAAACATTTAGCCTCATCAATAATATAAAAGTTGTATGTTTGAGATGTGGTGTAACAATCACTTCGCCTAACAGTAGTTGACAACTGGCATATTGTGCTGCGTGATGTACTCTTAAATGTCTCATCAAATTAGTACTGACAAATGTCACCACTTTAGTTCCACCACAACTGACTTTTTCTGGAATACTTTGCAGACACTTTAAAGTACTTTTACAGTGTAGACATTGTTTAATTTGCTTTACTGGCTAGAAGCGGAGACTTAGAAGTGCAGTGCTCATCCACACCTCATATATTATTTCTCCCTTCCCACCCAAATCGTTAAACTGTCCATCAATCAGTTCTGACCTGGTACCAATAAACTGGTGCATCAGCCATTCATCTGTTTTTTTTTTTACTTTCTGTATTGTATTATTACCAAATATTGTCATGGTTGGGTTTTGTATTTAATTTCTTCCTCTCTTTTTCAAAATGTATCTCTTTTTCAAAATTTTATTTTTCCCATCAAGGATCTTGAACACTATAGAATACATTTCTGCACTTTTATTTCAAGTAAGATTAATATTTCTCAAGGTTGATTTTAGTTTGTGTCTTTTCCATTCGGCACATGGAAAGAGATGAATGACGTACAGATGGTGGTAATATTTCTTAAATACACTTGTCAATTACAGAAGTATGTGATTAGTTTCGTTTAACATGTCTTTGCTAGTTACTGATAAACAGGACCCTTGAAGTCCAGGATTCTTCTACATTAGGTTATACTGATTCTCTTATCAATACTTCAGCTTGTGTTAAAGTAGCAGCAGGACTGGGTCACAGATCAAGAGACTTTAATTAAAATTTAGACTTGCCTCACGTTCACCATTTTCATCTTCTGATTGCTATTTTCCTCTGTGTCTGTTTCACTGCAGACACAACAGTAAGAATTTCATTGTACTATGTACACATGACAATAAACTTGACTTTATTTGAAGTTACTTATTAGTGTCGCCATCCATCAGATGCACATAAATATAATTCCTGACCCCTGTTTATCCAGCACATATTAGTTGGGGGGTTTGGTGTTTCCTTTACAAAGATTAGTTGCAAGGTGAAAACCAGCCCTGAATGGGTTATGTTTATCTACTTTCACTCATACAGTTGGGGATTGAATCGACTTTATGACTTCACGCACAGAAAGCAGTGCCTTTGCATGATTTAAAACTTAACAAAAAATGGCTGAAAGGACACTATCAATTTATAGGCCTTTCATTGTATATGTCTGGTAACAGATAATTAAATTTCATGATGCACCAAAAAAGTGTATTTTTAAAGTAACAAAATTGTAAGCTTTTTGGCAAACCCAAGCCTTCAAACATTTGAGAAAATATGTCAGTATTTCAGGAAAGTAGAATTCTTTATGCTTGGTTATTTGCTAATAAAAACATTACAGTCATGCACAAATGCTTAAAACCATCTCCTGGCAAATGATGATACTTCATAAAAAATGAGCATTTTTATCCCTCTGAAAAATTGTTAAAGTTATGCCTCCTTAGAGTAAATCCATAAATATTTCATTTTGAAGCATTCAGGTTTGTAAAAAAAAAAATGAAGACTTTCAAAAGCATGAAATAAAACGCTGCATGGTATTCTGTTGCTCTCCTTGTCCCTGAACAACAGAGTAAACAAGAATAAACCACACAATAGGAGATTTGTTTCTTATTTAATTTGTCAAAAGCAAGTCAAAGCAGTGCTGTACAATGTTCAGTAAAGCATGTGCCAAAAGAGTCCCCATTAATAGCCAGTAGTAAACTGTTGTATCCTTAACTGTCTCAGATAAATACTCAATAAATTCACAAATATGAGCAGCTTCTTTCTAAGAAATTTTTATTTTTGAAATCTACATTTTAATTTAATCATAGCTGGTTGCTAATGATGGTTACCAAAGTCTAACTGAGACAGCCATTCAACACTAGTAAAGTACTAAGCCACATCTGAGGGTACAAATATCTCTAAAAAATTGTCTCATTATTACTAATTAATGATGTAGTTTCAATACATACTGACACGATCAGGCATTTCCAACATTCTCACCTACTAACTGTGATGGACAGCCGGGTCCCATGCCCGGCCGGGACGCCCCTACTGCATCTGTTCCGGGGGAGCAACCATGGGCAGCTCAATACCTCCCCTGGCACGCTTGGTGGCAGCCTCCCTGGCCGATGGTAATCCCCTAACTAGTCGCATGGCTTCATGGGAGATGGAGTCTTCCACAGCCTGGTTGGGAGCTTGGATGGCTGCTAGGGGGAGATGCATAGAGTCAACAGCCCGGCTGGATGAGTCTTCAGCCCCACCCAGAAGTGCAATTGGGAGCAGGTGGTCAAGTACCTGGAACTCTTCCGGGTGGGCCATAAAAAAGGCCAGCTACCACCACTCGGGGACAGAGTCGGGAGGAGGAGGACTAATCTTGAGGAGGAGTGGTGGTAAACAAGAGAGTGTTTTGGTGCTGTTGAATTGTGTTTTTGGGACTGTGTATTACCTGTGGGTCATGGGGAAGACGTGTGCCCACGGGGGTAGAAAAATAAAAAAGCCTGTGAATTATGTATGTGTCTCTGCGTCAGTCTGTGCCGGGTCGAGCGCTTATATAGCGCCTTATTACACTGGCGTAGTCGGCAGGATCCCGGTCCATCCAATTGGACCGGAACCAGCATAAAAATTTGTGCAAAGATCCGACATAGCAGAGCAAAGCACGTGCTCAAGGCAGCTGTATAGAGAGCATGCTACCCACAGAGCACAGCGCGGGGAGAGCACACTCAAAGCCACAGACGGGCACACACAGCAGAACGTGAGGGGAGAGCGCTCAAGGCCGCAGCACAGCACTGGGTGAGTGCACTCGCAGCCACAAATGAGCCCGCGCAGCACAGTGCACCGAAGCACGCACACACAGCGGTGGCCACAGGATGACCACAGAGAGGCTCCTAAAGACACCGCAATAGACAGGGCAGAAGAAAGCTGGGCGGGCAAAGAGGCCAGCCGCCAGACACCGCCACGCTGACCAGCACCATGGATTGCAGCCGGATGTAGGTGACGGGCCCAAGGAAGCCACGGGAAGGGTTTTCCGCGTTTGCGTCAGCCTACCTCCTAGATGCCGAGGGGCGAACCATCTGTTGGTGGCAAGATGAAGTATGTTCGTGGTGTGACGGTGGAACGAGCTCAGGAGAGAGCGAAGCTGACCTGTGTCTTCCCTTCGGCCCGATCCATCGGCAGGATGAGGAGAGCCCGGATAAGCTTCCCAATACGGTGTCCCTGCTAGAGGAGCAGGAGCTCCTCCCTGAAGCAGGTAAAGGGGGGGAGGGCATGTGTCAGTTGCCCGCCGAGGAAGACTCGCAGGCAGGGACGACGGACCTTCTCCCCGAACCTCGTGAGTACCCGAAGGGGCCTGCGGAGATCCCACAGGGCCTTGATGGCTCACGGTCGGCGGAAGAGGACGAGTCTAACCCGAACCCACCGCCGACTGAAAGTATTAACTTTTCTTGGGCTGCACGGGAGTTGAAACTTGTTCTCCTCCCCCTGCAGTCCTTAGTTAAGATTTTCAGGTCCTGCAGGAGACGAAGGAAGGCTTGGACAAGAAGATCGGTGCCCCGATTGCAGCCCTTGTCAAGTGGCTGGAGATGCGTGGGGTGTCGGCTTCCTGCCTGCAGGACATAACGGTACAGGTGAGTGAAGCCTGTGCCGTAGAAGAAATGGGGGGGTGGAGCGCAGTGGCCGCGGTGATGGTCAGTACTACTTGCCAGGCCGCTCTGCCCACTACACAAGACGCTGCCATGATGACCGACGGCGTGGCAAAGGAGCATGCGGAGAGGCAGCTGGTGAATGTCAGCTGCCAAACAACTCCACCCCAGTTGCCTGCACCGGTCTTACGGCCATCTAAAGGGGTGCAGACAGCAAAGGGTCTCCTTTCTTCCCATAAGGGGACCCAGACCGTCAGTGCACTTCAGAAAAAGAGGAGGACCCAGAAGAGGATACCAGGAACTCCTAACAAAGTGCAGTGTAAGCCCATCAGTTTGACGGTGCAGGAGGGCTATGTTGCAGAGGGGCAGAGATGTCACGAGCCCCCCTTTGAGCAGGCGAAGGGGCAGGGGTTTTCGTGCTTGCTTCCACTCCCGCAAGGATCAAGGTGGAGGGGGTTGGCGGTGTTATAACTGTGGCTGCTGGGGCCATGTCTGGAGAAGACGTCCAAGTGGTAGGGACGTCGGAGCAGCACCCCCGGACCTGTTTCTTATGTTCCCACAGGAACCAAGGACGCCAACTCCCTGTCATGGAGAGGACCGGCCCTCACGGGGCATGCCGATGAACCCCACAAGGCTCATCTGAGGGAGGGGCAGTGTAATGAACAGCCGGGTCCCATGCCCGGCTGGGGCGCCCCTACTGCATCTCATCTGGGGAAGCAAACATGGGCAGCTCAATACCTCCCCTGGGACGCTTGGTGGCAGCCTCTCTGGCCGACGGTAATCCCCCAACCGGTCGCATGGCTCCATGGGAGATGGAGTCTTCCACAGCCTGGTTGGAAGCTCGGATGGCCGCTAGGGGGAACTGCATGGAGAGAACAGCCCGGCTGGATGAGTCTTCAGCCCCACCCAGAAGTGCAATTGGGACCAGGTGGTCAAGCACCTGGAACGCTTCCGGGTGGGCTATAAAACGGGCCAGCTACCACCACTAGGGGGCCAGAGTTGGGAGGAGGAGGACTAAGCTTAAGGAGGAGTGGTGGTAAACGAGAGAGTGTTTTGGTGCTGTTGAATTGTGTTTTTGGGACTGTGTATTACCTGTGGGTCACGGGGAAGACGTGTACCCACAGGGGAAGAAAAATAAAAAAGCCTGTTAATTTTGTACGTGCCTCTGCATCAGTCTGTGCCGGGTCGGGCGCTTATATAACGCCTTATTGCATAACTTAATCCTGCTACTTACAGCATTTATCATAAGTTCAGGTCTTCCACATCTAAAACAAGGCCAAAACCTAATTGGGAAATATTAGCACTGTTGAAAGGATTTCCTAGTTACCTGGGTGCTTGCCCTTTAATATTCTCCAAGTACACACAAGAGATTAATGTTGCAGTGGCCATATTAGGACCCTGCCTTTCTCAAACCTGGGTGCCAAATATTAACTCTGACTGGACGCCGTTCTCAATAGAATTGCCTACATCATAGCTAACTGCCTCAAATAAACACTCCATAAGCACACAAATCATGGCAGCCTCTTTCTAGGAAGTTTATTTTTTAAAATAGGTATTATATGTGACAAAGGAATGATTCCCCTGAGTCATATTTAAACATAGCCGGTTGGTAATGATTTCCCTTTCAGGGCATTAAATATAGTGTCCAATTCACATAAAATCAAGAATGTTTCAGTGCAGGAATGACCACTGTTGAAAATCTACAATATGTTGATGAGATAAATGGTTTGCCTTGTAAAATGAACACAATAAAAGCAAGAAATGATCTGTCAGTTCAAAATGAAAAACAATTCAGATCAAATTAAAAATTACAACAGACATGAGAATTGCTATCATGACATTGCCAAATTCTCAGTACTTTGTTTTGTTCACCTGTCCCTATGTGGACACGTGAGGATATAAACAATGTTCTGGTGAGCAGAAATTTGGACCAAAAAAATTACTTGGGAGCAAATGCCTCCCAAAATGAAACCTTTAGGAGCCCAATTAATTTTTCAGCCACTAAATTACAGAATCAAAGTAGTTCATATTGACATAAAAAAGACTTTCTGCATCCTGTGTTTTGGGCCTATAGTTTCATTCACTTCTTTTATAACTTGCTTGTTACATTTCTCCATTGTGGCTGACCGGTGACTGTTCACTTGTCTTTTGTTCAAACTTTAAAGCTATGTACTTTGTTAGAATATTAGAACTACATAGAGTCACAAATTAAGTGTCTACTATATTTGTCAGATTTTGAGTTGGTATCAATGACCATCAAAATATCATTGTCACTTAGCCATCCTGTATACCAAGGCTTGCTCTTTTCTCTTGTTTGAGCTGAGCCAGTGAAATACACAGGACTTAGGATCAAACTGTTTAGGGGAAGGGCCTTCTGAGCTGATCTTAAATAAATCTTCCAACGCTGAAATAATAAATTAATTGTGTAGTTTTGATTTGAACTATTTTGTGTAGAAAAGTCTTGTTCACACTGACAAGGGTAGCACAAGCATGATCTCAACTAAATTTTCCTCAAACCTGTATAGTAAGGCTCTTTTGTCAAGAGAACCTCCCACAAGCTGGTTTAAGACATGTCTGCCAAATGGTCTTTGATTAACAATTTGTGTGCTCGCCACTCAATCTGAACAACACTTCTCTACCTTGTAGATTCAGAATTAGCACTATACAGTAAAGCTACAGTTGGAGTATCATTATTACCTTTGTGAGCTTCAGTATCACTTGAAATATAATTTATTTTGGTACCACTATCATACAAAAATGATTTTGTACTCCATGTGGTTAAAAATGCTGTCCAAGTACCCACCTACCAACCAACCAATTGATAAAGCAGCTGCTGTTCACTCTGTGACAACTCACGTATGATGATGTGTGCTGTGTCTACATGTTAATGACAACTTAATTCTGTTCATGTCACTAGCAGTGCATAGGGATGGCAGTAAAGGGGTTGACAATGTATTTAAGTAGCAGCAGATAAAATATAACCACATATCAACCCAGTCAGTCACTAATGGCACCTAAACTTTGAATCTTACCGTTGTGGCGAGCGGCTGGGGGCTATACCCAGCCAGGATGCCTGGAAGGACCAGGAGAGAGACTACGCCTCCTCCAGACCACGAGAGGGCAGCTGCCCTGGTTGGTATGGGGGCCACGGGAATGGAGCATGGAAGCTCAACCCTATAGGGGTCCGTGATAAAGGCAGGACATTGTGGGAACCAGCCCGGGCACAGACAGGTGGACACCGATGGTTTAGTCACCAACACACGTTTATTCATATTTACAAACTACTTACAATAAAGAATACCACACACAACCCAGTGCCCCTGCATCAAGCACCCCCAGTCGAGGGGCCTGTCCAATGTCCTGCCTTTACCACCTCCTTTCCTCCAGGCTTCGTTCTCTAACAACCTGACTCCAGCTGACAAATGGAGGGAGGCGACCCCTTTTAAATCCCCCCAGACATGCTCCAGGTGCCTCCTGTCGAGCTGACGTCCAGGGCTTCTCAGGCGTCTGGGCGCCCTCTGGCGGTGACCACGGGCCCCTATAAGGTTGAGCTTCCATACTCCATTCCCGTGGATAATGTAAATTATCATGTTTTGAAATATTTGCAAATGTTACGTTTTCCACACTTCGATTAATACAAAAAAATTAAATTTTTCATAAAAGTGAATTTAAAAAAAAAATCCAGAAAATCATCCTCAAATGAGCTGATATGAATACAAATATAAAAATGAACAAACCAACCAGTAACCATCTGAGCATTTATGAATAAAATTAAATTTGTTTAATAAGCAATGACAAATGCATTTTACAAATTTACTAGGTTATGATTTATATTTTTACCAGTGTAAAACAAAAGATATTTATATAGTTTTTGTAGGATAAATGTTAATAAATTACATTTATTATTTCTCGAATAAAAAAAAAACAAAACCAGCAGTGAATTCATTTACATGTTAAGGTGTGCTGCTCAGTGTAATACAGGAAAACTACTGTCAGGCTTCTAGCTGCATTCTGGGATGTATCTTCTTTAGTATGTAGACCAGTTTCCAAGTAATTCTTTTAAATTCATTGCAACGCTGTTAGGGCTTTACCAAAACGTTTCTAAATTATGGAACTGAATCCTTATACTCTAAAGGGCAATAATCTAACTGTCACTGTATTAAAGTACAGTATAATAATCCCTTATTATATATTATGTACTACTTGGCTGTCGTTGTTTGAAATACAATGTGTTTTTTGAAGATCATTGTTGTTTGCACTTTTGAGATAGAATAAGTAAACACACTACAGTGAAGAGCCCTATGATAGACTGGTGCCCTGTCCAGTGTTTGTTCCTGCCTTGCACCCTATGCTAGCTTGGACTGGCTACAAACCCCCAAGACCCTGGTCTGGATTATAAAATAAATAAAACTAATTTTCCTGTAAAATCTAGAAAGTCCATTTTAAAAAAGACTGAAATCATAGTACAAAATATAGTACAACACTTTTTAATTAAACTAATATATCCTTCAGGTGCTGTGATGTTAACAAAGATGTAAAATAAATTTAAAAAAGAAATTCTTCTACAATGTAAAGAATTGTGGGTAAAAGGGGACACATGATTTATCACTCTTTCACAAATAATATTTATTCATTGCTTCTACCAGCCATCACACAGATGGCCAGAAAATTGGCTTTGTGTGGAGAAGGGATTCAGGCATGAATATTAATATGAGACAGATGTAAACGCATATTAATATGCTTTTCCTTTGCCTAGTCTGAAATTGCAATTTATTCACTTAGAGGAATATGCTTGTATGTGCAATGCAAGTCATATTTAGCAACGTAGGGAAAGGGTTTGTTGTTAGGAAGCCAGAAAGTACAGGTCTTGCTAATATTTTGCTCAAAAAGTTTTTTTTTTTAAATAATTAGATCAAATGACAATTTATAAATGAATATACACATGCAGCTTGTCGTACTTCAATTAAAAAGATATTTGAATCCCCACATTACATTTTATAATACATTACTATATACCAATTTGCAAAAATTGTGTAGGCTCCTGTGCAGAAGTACAAAGAGCAAGCTTGTTGTTCGTCTTTTATTTACGGTTCTGAGGTTTGATGTTCAGTTAATCAGGACAGAAATAACAAGCTAGTGCCACTTTTATTGGATTTGATTTTTTTCTCATCTATATTTGAACATATGGGTACAATCACATGAAGAAATGCTGTCATCAGACACACATGATGTTTTTCTTAAGAAATATTTACAGGATTTTTTTATTGAACTTTATTTATATTGATTGCCATTTTTAAAATATAATTTACTAGTATTGCAAATCTATAAAAGTAGTATATTTAAGCATACATGTATCTTGTAATTTGCCTGGCTTTGTTGAGAAGCCTTACCTGAATTATCTTTAACACTGGACGCAAACTGTCCACATGGAGGCGCTAACTGCTAAGTTTTGATCTTGATGATGTCAATAACTACAGCATTTGTTACATTAGACAAAAAAATCAGTTGAAAAATAACATTAAGCATCACCTCATGCAAAACACAACCTATTAGAAAATCCTTGAACTGCAGAGATTTTTTCTTAGCATCTTATTATTTTGAAATCGTGACATTCTTGCATAGTTTTGTAATTGATTGTTGCTTTTTGTAATACTTTAGTTTTGAATTTGCTGCTATGTGTCTAATTGTCTGTTTTACTTTGATACTTAATTGGTATTTGGGCATACTGTAGTGTTTCTGTTGGTACCCCTTGCATCATTTGATGTTGTAGTTTCAGAGAAGGTACAGAAGGTGTGATTCTGTGTGATGCTATTACAAAGAATCCAACAGTGCAAGAATAATGCCCAGAATCAGGGTTGTGGATGTTGGAGAATAAATGGCATCACATGAAAAATCCCTGGTCAGAGCACCAGTTCATGTATGCCAACATCCTTTGCTGTTCACATCTCTGCCTCTTTATTATTATTGCTGACTAAATGTGTTACCTGGCTTCACATGGGGAATTTCTCAGAACAATCGGCCTTGGTTGTAGTGCCATCAGTTAATCTAATGTATCAGAAGTACTATGTAGCTAAGTACTTTTCTGCATGCAAAATTTATCATGTCAGAATTGTTAGAATTTTCTACATACAATTGACAATGAGTAAAAAAAATCCTGCCCTAGATCAATTCTTGCTCTTTCTAATGACTGGCATTGGGTTCTGCTGATGGTCATTGTAAAACACAATTTTACAAGAAACTGTATAGTTTTGATTTGAAACAGTAAATTAGTAAGTATAATGAGTCATTTTTCCCGTAGGACATCTTGTAAAGAAGCCAGCTTTGATTAGATTTGAATGTAACACTTTGAGCTGTATTCTTGTATTGCTCCAAAGTTTAGGAAAATTTAAAAAAAAGCAATAAAGAAATTGAAACAGGGCTAGCACATGTTTTATATTGTAACACTTAAAGAGTTATAGAGATATATGTTTATGTTTCTTTTCTTATAGGCAGTGAATAAATAAAAAGTGGAAGTAAAAATTCTTTCCATACTAATTGTTGTTAAAAATGTTTTGTCCATGTCACAATATCTTCCCTGCAGCAGATAGTATGTATTTACAGTGCCTCTCAAGAGCAAATTCTGTAAATTCAATAGTTTTCTAGGATTTTACAGAAATCTGTGCCAAGATGCATTTGGACTGATTTATTGATTTTTAATTATTATGTCCACAGACTGACTCGCTGACTTACACACTAACATCACTTTAGACATGGCTGTATTTTTGGTAAAGCTTTATTTAAAAGTGGATATTAAGCAAAACATTTCCTTAGGTATGTTGAACGTGTCAATACTACATTAACTCTTTTCAGTTCAATTTACTTTAGTCTTTTATAGCACTCTGTACTTGCAACTGTACTGGAATATAATAACAGAAAATAAGTGAATCATGCTATATTTGTAGATATAAACACAGATATCAAGGTAAACAAATAGTTAAATGGAGATAAATCTGAATTATTAAAATAAAAATTAAGGATAATTAATAGTAATGATTTAGTTATATTATATGCTTCATACATTGAGTGCAACTGTCATTGTCATTCATGTTTATATATATATATATATATATATATATATATATATATATATATATATATATATATATATATATAATAAAAACAAATATTAGTGACATATGCTATAGAAATAATTACAAAAGGAATACAACCATTAAATATTCAGAATAACTTAGTCATTTGTAAAAACTTTACTTGTTTATCTTATAAGGGATGAAATGGTAGAATAATTACTTTATTATTTTAAAAAAAGCTATGACCAAATGGCAACAGAGATGAGGAAAAGAAAAATTCCTGGAAATCATGGCAATCTGATAATGTCAGTGTATAATCGTTGTCATTCAGGCCAGTGAAATGTTCCATAACTTTGCAGAATCCCAAGAAAGAGAAGCAAGATTTTAACCAACACACATTTTACTATATAGTTGATTAGCTAACATATTCATAGAAACAATGAAGATATTTTAATCAAACTGTAAATCAAAATAATTTCAGTAAATAAGTATTACTATTATTTTTTTTTATAATCAGCAAATAACACTTCTTTAGCAAAAGTTACATTGTGCTTGTTTGCTAAGAAATTCCAGCATTTTGTTGCACAATAACAAAAAGGCACCTATCCAATCCTTTTATGTCTTATTCTTGGTATAAAGCATACTGTATGTATTGTATTGAAATGTATAACTGAGAAGTCGCTGGAGGACAACAGAAAAGAGAACACAAAGCTCCTGTCCACTACATTCTGTTCTATTTTTGCCAGGGTTCATTCACTGGCTGGGGTTCAAATGCTGTATTTATGTCTTTTTGTTCATTTTTGGTTTCTTTGTTTATATTATATTTATTGATAGTTTAGTTCCTATATATCTTTGTATCATTTTGTATGTTCCATGGGATTTGTGGGTGGTTTCCCAAGAGGCTGGGACACTTCTCCATCACTGCAAGGGACCGCCCTCAGCACCTGTAGAGGCAGAGTCAACCCACAGTCCCTTGCGATTTGTTCTGAATATACTCATAGTGTGATGAACTCTTTTATTTTTATTCTTGTGCTTTTGTGATTTTTCTGGATTTTTGAACCTGTAATCTCTTTTATGACTTTATCTCTTGGATGTGGAAGTGGGACTGTTTGCTTTTGAGATTGCATTTTCTAGGCATTGCCTTTTTGCCTTTTGTGCTCTTTGGAGGTCATATTTTGTCAGAGCCTTTTAATGAAGTATATCTTTTTATTTTATAACGATCCTGAATTCTGACCTGGTTAGTAGCTACATGACATTTTTGGAATTGTTCAGGACTCATCTGCTTTGGCACTTTCGAGTATCATAACAAAATGAATGCTCAAACAGTCTGAAACAACTAAACATGGATATTTTCTTGGCACACTTTGGTTTATTTACCTTGGAAGTGACATTCATGTCTTTGGTGACTTTTTCTATGAAGTTGGTACATGGATTAGGAGAGCATTGGGCATCATGAGGTAACTGGAAAAGGGCGTGTGGCAGTCCTGATTTCGAAGGATGAAGTTCCAAGTCTTTAGAGCCCTCCTGGTGCTCCGTGTTTTGCTATATAGTTGCAAGACATGGACGCTATCTAGTGACCTGAGATGAAGACCGGGCTTCTTTGGTACTGTGTAACTTTGGAGAATCCTTGGATACTGCTGGTTGTCTTTGTGTTGAATGAGTGGTTGCACATGGAGTTCTAAATGTGGCACATTATCTGCATTGTGAGGGAGCGTCAATGATCTGGGGCCTCATGCATGGTGTGTACGCACAAAAATGTTGCGTAAGAACATTTCCACATTCAGATCGTGATGTATAAAACCTAAACTTAGCGTAAAGCCACGCACATTTCCACAGTAGCTCATACCCTGTCATATGCAAGTTCTCTGCTTGGTTTTGCAGACTGGCAGCACCCAGCGTCAAAGCAGTGCTACTGTTCCTGTGTGGTTATCCTTTCTTTTTTAGATCCACATCCCTGACGCGTCTTTATGAATACACTGAAATTAACCGCATATTGTTTATTAGTTTAATGCATCTGCTTGTAATTAACCATTAACAATATAATGGTCCACAGAATGGTCAAACTATTCCAAATAGCATAACTGCATTAGCGTTGTTACTCTCACTGCACCACTCGGAGTATTTATGTCACTGTATCTGAGTGTGAATCACAGCTGTACAGCAGCTGATTGGAAAGAGAATTATCGGTATACAGCATCAAGCACACGCTGCCTCAGCCATGCTGTCTATTGAACTGCTCTCATATGACAAACACTTCAGAGCCTTTCCTCTACTAACCTCACGGTTCAGAAACAGTTTCATCCCAAGAACTCTTAACGCACACAATCAGTCCATCAAGTGCTCCTTGTAGAACTGTTTGTACTTATTAAGCTTGCACTACAGTTATAATATTGCACAACCTGAGCCACTTTATAAAGCGCGTATTTACATATGATGCTGATATCATTTTTAGGTTTAAATGCAGCAAAATATGTTTATTATATTATACAGATAAAACTTTAACTACACAGTGCCGCAGCTCTAGCGAGCCGCTGGTGCTCCATTCAAGGATTTGTTCCTGTCTCGTGCTGTATTCTTACTGGTGCTGACGCGACACTGGAAGGATAGATGGATAGAATAATTAAACACGTACTACAAAGATATTTCGACGTTCCTTAAATGTTTTGAAGAATCGGCGTTCTAAGCTTACAGATGGCTTAACATCTATTACAGAGCTGATTGTGTGGCGATTGGGTACTTGGAGAAAGAAAAGTAAGGACAGGAATTGGAGGTTAGTACGTTTGAAAGAGACAGTACTGCTACAATAAAGTATTTCATTGAAGGGAGCAAACGGCGCAGCAAGCATCTTGCGTGAGACATGAACAATCACTGCGCCACCGTGTTCCCATGTTTAATAACATGCTTTAACTCCTATCATCATGAAAATGATATCACGTATACATCTCAGTATTATAATTATAGCTGTAATTTCACGAATATATTGGATTCTGTGTCCTGTCGGAGGAAGAGAAAGCCCGGAAGCACGTAGTGATTCACACACATAGAGCACATAGAAGATCAAATACAAAACAAAGCATTTAACGTGCTACTTTAGTTATGATGGGATTGAGAAACTAGTAAATTAAACAATTTTAAGATTAAGTTTATGATGTTCTACTTTAATGACAAAATAAACTACGTGATTAAAGTGCAAATTTAGAGATTAAAGTTGACTTTTCAAGCTTATTTCCCACTGTGTCCCTATTTTATTTATTTTTTTTTTCTGTACCCTAATAAGCTTTCATATAACACTCAGACGGTGAGCTCCGACTCACCTTTTCATGGGGACTTTGATATCTGACAACTTCTTTTTTATTTCGGGCACTGTGCGACTTTGTGAACGTGAGCTTTTGAGTTTCTCAGGCACGCTATGTCATTCGATCAACTTCCTTTTGTTGTTTATACCACTGTTTAAACCAACAAATAGTATGTGTTTCTTTGCCTCCACTTGGTATTCGCTGAAATTCTTTTTTTTTCCCTCTTGCTTTTCACAGAAGGCTGAGCTTAAGGGCTATTTATATTGATTTGCATGTTCATAGAGGCGGAATTCTGGGAGGAGTTGGGGCGGGACAGAAGGTGCGTGCACGTGCGTTACTTTTCTCACTGATTGGGATTTATGTAGTGGAAGAACGTGGAAGTTGGCAAAAGCACAGATTTATGCATCTGGATTTTTCTGTGCGTACGCACATTCCCGCTTTTGTGCTTATGCCATGTTATAGTGTGAGTGCTACGCACAGTGTTATACTGAGGCCCCTGGTTTGTAGGATCCTCATTGTTGAGGACCCAAATGGCTGGACCAGGCCAAAGGGATGCCCACATAACACCTGGATGTGGCAGATAATTTTTTCTTTCTGTAGGGTGGGACTGAACCGCATGTCTCCCTTGGGGGTTTACAACTGGGATCCCAGCACATTTTGTTGTGTGCAATGCGATAAACCAGTGCATGCTCCCCATCCTCACCTGACACTTTGGGCCCCTTACTACCAATTGAGCATTGTTTAAATGCCATAGCCTGAATATTGTTGCTGATCATGTCCACCCTTTTATGACCACAGTGTGCCAATTTTCTGATGGCTACTTCCAGCAGGATAACAAACGCATAGTCCAATGGGGGTCTGCTGGAACCAATCCCAGCCAGAACAGGGCGTAAGGCAGGAACAAACCCCGGGCAGGGCACACACACACACACACCAAGCACACACTCACCAATGCACCTAACCTGTACGTCTTTGGACTGTGGGAGGAAAACGGAGCACCCGGTGAAACCCATGCAGACACAGGGAGAGCATGCAAACTCCACGCAGGGAGGATCCGGGAAGCGAACCCAGTTCTCCTTACTACCATACAGTAGCGCTACCTCTGTGCCACCATGCCGCCCACACTCCAAGTCACAAAACTCAAATCATCTCAAACTGGTTTCTTTAAAATGATAATGAGTTAACTGTACTCAAATAGCCTCCACAGTTGCCAGATCTCTATCCAACAGAGCACCTTTTGGATGGGGAATTGGCATCATGGATGTACGGCCGACAAATATGCAGCAACTGCGTGATGCTATCATGTCAATATGGACCATAATCCCTGAGGAATGTTTCAAGCACCTTATTGAACCTATGACATGAAGAATTACAGCAAAGCTGAAGGCAAAAGGGTGTCCAACCCGATACTAGCAAGGTATATCTAATAAAGTGGCAGGTAAGTGTATGTGTGTGTGTGAGTGTGTGTATATATCACAGAATTATTGCCATCCCTGTTAAAGATGAATAAAAATGGGTAAAAAATACCTTTTGGTGAATTAACTTAATTTCACATTAAAAATAACAGAAATCCAACCTTTAACTCTCTATTATATAAAATAATCTTTGGACAAGACAAGACTTTTTCAGAGAGATAATTTCAAGTCCCGTGAGACAAGACTTTATGCCAAGAGATGAATTGAAAATCTAACAGGTCCAAGTGGGGGTGGAAATAAAAGACGTTAAACAGTAAAAGAAGAAAAGACAAAGAGTAGAAGACAAAGTAGAACTTCGGAAAGAGGTTCAAAAATGTTGGCGCGATACACATACAGAGCAAGTTAGAGATTATGAAAGTACAAAAATTCAAAAGTCTAAAAAAACTGATAGTAAAGATCACCTTAGCACTAACAAATGGAAATTATTACTCGGTGAAATAACAGAACAGCGAAAAGAGATTGAATATATGGACATAGTCGATATGACAGAAGTATGTAGATATTGTTCGGCTTTAAAGTTTAAGTCGGAGGCTTGTAGATCCCCTATTTCATGTTGCCATCATGGAAAAGTAGTGCTTCTTCCCAATGAAGAGGCGTATCTGCAAGATAAAAGATTTGTTATTTGGTGAAAGTGAAATCAACAAACACTACAGGCAGAATATCCGAATCTACAATAATCTGTTAGCGTTCACATCATTAATGCTCAAAACGTAGATTTACACGATTCAGGACCATATGCTATGAGAATCTGTGGTCCTGCAACAATTAAAGCTACTACAAGTTTAATTTCAAAGAAACCACAATTCGGGCAGGTTTATATTTATGATCACTGAGAAGCGATGCAATATAGAATCAAAAGAGTTAAATGATCGGACGTATTAAAAATTCTACAGCCAATAATGGATACAAATCCATACGTTCAAAAGTAGTGCACTTTACACGAAATTTATCTGAAAAACATGGACAAAGAAGTTTTCTTGGAATTCTGTATGAATCCAAAAGATCACGCTCGCATATATAATAAACCAACATGTGATGAATTGTCAGCGATAATAGTTTCGAAAGACAGAGTTGATATTTGTGTTTATCGAAAACCACAGCATGAATCATCGCAAGTGGCAGATCTGGGAAATGACTAGCACGTAGGGCCCGCACGGGGGTTGGCGAGCTAGTTTATTCTAAAAAATTCCTCATCAAGAAATTATATTTTTAACATGTGTGGTAGTCGGCCCGGGCACAGACAGGTGGAATGTCACCCAACACATGTTTATTTGCCATATTTACAGTGCACAACAACCCCAAAAGTCCTGGCCACAACCCAAATGCCTTCTTCTTCAGGCAGCCTCCACTCCTCTCCACCAAGCTCTCATCTCTCCCGACTCTATTTATTGTATGAAGGGATGCGGCCCCTTTAATGGTTCCCCGGATGTGCTCCAGGTGTGTCCCGGCAATCTTCCACTGACACGCCCCAGTGTGGCGGAATTGTCGGCTGCATCCCTGGAAGCACTCCGGGTGTCCCTGCTCCTCTTCCCCTAGCGCTTCTGGGTGTGGCGGAAGTGCTGAGGTCCAGGGCTCTTTAGGCATTGGGGCGCCCCCTGGTGGTGTCCACGGGCCCCTACAGGGTTGAGCTTCAAAGCTCTGTACCCGTGGCCCCCAAAGGTACCAGGGCGGTCGCCCC
Organism: Polypterus senegalus; assembly: GCF_016835505.1. NCBI lineage: Eukaryota > Metazoa > Chordata > Cladistia > Polypteriformes > Polypteridae > Polypterus > Polypterus senegalus. The sequence goes on from NC_053168.1 coordinate 84,695,716, forward strand.
CACATGGTCTGGGGAAGGCGTAAGCCCTCCTCCGGTCCTCCTGGCCGTCCCAGCCAGGTCGCACCCCAGCAATCTCTGACACATGATTATTGGCACCTCTGGAATTTTTTTATGAACAAAGTGTAACTGCAGCAGAGGTTTCAAGACATAATCCTTGACTTCCTATGTAACGTGGGTATAAATATGAGGTGGCACAGATGCCATTTTCCCTTATTCATTCATTAACATGAGAAAGATAGGAGAACAAACAATTCAAATGAGATAAAAGTGTGTTGACCTTGATAAGTCAGGGAATGGCTATAAAAAATGGTTATCGCCTGAAAATGGCAATATCCACAGTTGGGGCAATAATTATAAAGTTCAGATGAACTGGACCTGTTACCAACTTGCATGGAAATGGACCAAAATTTATCTGACCTGACACACAGAGAGCAGGATGGTCAAATAGGTACCAAACGATCACTGTTGGAGAGGTACAGAAAAAACTAGCATCTTGGTGTCACCAGGTCTCTAAAACTATGATCATACACCTCTCACACTCCAACAGATTATTTGAAAGACGTAACAGAAACAAGCCTCTGTTTAACACTAGAATTACCAGAGCCTACGAAAAAACTCGTAATTCCGTCCCACCTTAAATCGCTTCTTAAAATCGTTCACAGCTCTCCACCAGCGTCTTTTGTCATCTAAATGTGCTGATAAAAATCAGGCTGTAAACAGCCGGCTATTCCATCCCCCTACCGACTTAGAACGTGCACAAACTTCTCCCAGCTCATGCCTTGATTGATTATCTGGGAGTGAAGTGGAGTTTTAGAGTGGAAATAATAGATCATTATTTGGAATGCACGCATTTCACGTGTGTTCCGTTTCTACAGTAATCCGTGTAAACACATTTTTAAAACAGAAACGTTTTTCATATTGTAGTAGTAAATGACAAAATGTAAACATAAACTATATAATGTATAAAGCCTGAAGTCCAAATATCAAACACTTCCACAAAATGTACAAATATAATAGAACGAGTATGCTTTTATTCAAAAATATAACTGCAGAAAAAAGCTATCTTAGCATGCCATATTGACCCATACTTACTACAGCTACCACATTAGCATAATGGTATCAGCCGCTGGCTAGTCTCCAAAAGGTCATGAGTTTGATCCCACAGGGTTCAGTTTTGAGAAGTAAACTGCTCTTATTCGTACTATTTTAGAATAAAAACACGCATTTGATTTCAGTGTGTAACAACCAGTAATTTATGATACTTGTAAAGGTTAGTTTTTTTTTTTTTTTTCACTTTTCATTCTCAGTCTCAGTCGTGTTCAGGATCCTTCCCTACCCCACCATCTAAGAATGCTGTTTTCACATAAAGATGCGCTGTAGCTTTGCAGCGTACTTGTGGCTGCATTCTCGTACCAATGCTTGCGAACTGAAGTGCCTGCGTGCACTTTTCGTGGCATTACACGTCTATTTTTTTGAGCATGCCTGTGTCGCTCAAACACAGGAACATATGTTGGTGTACAAGAATAAAAAACAAGTGCACTTTTATTCTAAACTATAAGTGAAGAAAAAATAAAGCAAGTTACAGTAGGCGGTTGATACGACAGCTTGCGTGGTGCAATGTTAAGAACTGCTGATTTCCGATCCGTGCTATATAAAATCATCACATTCAAATATTAACAATTTCCACACACCCTTCCTACATTCACGACATGTGTACTTGTTGCAGTGTACACATCTCTCTGTGCTATGGTTCCTATTACACTGAATGAGCACCTGACATTGTACTTTCTTCCCTATATAAATAACATTCGAGTATAGCGCGTCTCCAAATAAATCACATTTGAGTTATAGCGCATCATTATAGCACATATAATGAGATTCCTTTACCCTACCTGAAATGAAGGTCAAAACTATACATAAATATATATATACAACTAATAGCTAATATTCTCACATATACAGCTCACATGTTACCCAATTGTCAGCATATGCAAAAAAACAAAGTTTTTTTTAAATTTTGCACAAGTTAAGATAATAACGATAAACATGATATTTCTCAATTATGTCCATAAGGTGTGTGATTTCAGTACAGAATTTAGTGTAGTAATTGCTTTGTGGTAGAAACTGTTCATCAGTCTTGTGCTCTAATGGACCTAAATCTCTTTCCTGATGGGAGCAGTTCAAATCGTTTGTGTGCAGGGTAAAGCAAGTCCTTTATGATGCTGAATGTGTTACGTAGACACCGAGAGGTGTAGATGTCTTCCAAGTTAGGCAAAAGTGTGTTGTTAATTTTCTCTGCTGTTTTTATGATTCTCTGCAGAGACTTTTTGTCAGCTGCTGAGCAGTTGCCATATCACATGAGTATCCTGTGACTCAAGACACTCTCAATGGAACAAAGATAGAAAGATACCAGAAGCTTTTGTGACAGATCAACCATCCTTAGATTTCTCTGGAAGTAAAGTCCCTGTTGTTCTTTTTTAACCAGTGAGTTTGTGTTTATTGTTCATGTGAGATCTTCTAAGATGTAGGTACCCAAGAATCTAAAACTAGAGACTCTCACTACTCTGTCACTGTTTATATACAGTGGCCGATGGTTATCCTGCTTCTTCCTGAAATCAGTGATCAGTTCTTTAGTTTTTCTCTATGCACCTGTCTGTAAATCTTCATACCTCCTCCTTGTAGGGAGACTCATCTCCATCAGTGATCAGCCCCACCATTGCTGCATCATTGTGCAGATTTAATAATAGTATTGGCATTTTGGGCTGTTATGCAGTCATGAGTGCAGAGAGTAAAGGAAGCGCTCAACACACAGTCTTGTGGTGCTTCTATGCTGAGTAACAAAAGTGGGTGATCAACGGAGGCCCATCGTGACTGACTGTGGCCATTTTGTTAAAAAGTCCTGTATCTACAGGCAGATGTTATGCTGCAGGTCCAGGTCAGACATCTTGGAAAACAGTCTGCTGGGTATGACGGTGTTAGAAGCAGAATTGTACTTCATAAACAATAACTGTGCATATATTCCTCCCTATTACCGGTGGAGCGGTACAGTGTGGAGGGCTGTGGAAAAAGCATTGTTTATTGACCTACTACATCTATATGTGTATTGGTGAGGGTCTAGAGTGGGCGGGAGAGCGAACTTTAAGTACTTGTGGACAATTCTTTCCAGATACTTCATGATACTGGTATTGATGGTACTGGCCTGTAATCACTGGGCAGGTTACTGCAGTCTGCCTTGGAACTGGTACTATGGTAGACGTCTTCAAGCAGGTAGGGAGAATGCACTGTGATAGAGATCATTTGAAGATATTTTAAATACCTCCACTAACTCTGCAGCACAGTCTCTTAGAACTCTGAAAACTGTACAGCATATCAATGTTGTCATCTTCAAATACAGTCCAGTCAGTTCTACTGAATCAGTCCTGGAGCTGCTCAGAATCTACCACTGGCCACACCTGTATGTCTCTTACAGTTGGTTTGATGTGTTGATAAGAGGTCTGTATACTGGGGCTAAAAACAAAGACTGCAAAGTTGTGGCAGGGGAGAGTGTAGTTAAGCAGCATAAGATGGTGGTCTGTAGGATGAGCTTGGAGATCAAGAAGAGGAGGAGAGTGAGGGCAGAACCAAGGATCAAATGGTGGAAGTTGAAAAAGGAAGACTGCAAGGTTGAGTTCAGGGACGAGGTGAGACAGGCACTGGATGGTAGTGAAGAGTTACTGGACAGTTGAGCAACTACAGCAGATGTAATAAGGGTGACAGCAAAAAGGGTGTTTGGCATGACATCTGGAGAGAGGAAGGAAGAAAAGGAATTATGGTAGTGGAATGGTGAAGTACAGTAGAGTATACAGAGGATGGCAAAAAAGAAGTGGGATAGTCAGAGAGATGCAGAAAGTAGACAAGAGTACAAGGAGATAAAGCACAAGATGAAGAGAGAGGTGGCGAAGGTTAAAGAAAAGGTGTATGATGAGTTGTATGAGAAGTTGGAAACTAAGGAGGGAGAAAAGGACCTGTATGGATTGGCTAGACAGAGGGACCAAGCTGAGAAAGATGTGCAGCAGGTTAGGGTGATAAAGGATACAGATGGAAATGTACTCACAAGCGAGGAGAGTGTGTTGAGCAGATGGAAAGAGTGCTTTGAGAGGCTTATGAATGAAGAGAACGAGAGAGAGAAGAGGTTGGATGATGTGGAGATAGTGAATCAGGAAGTGCAACAGATTACCAAGAAGGAAGAAAGGACAGCTATGAAGAGGATGAAAAATGGAAAGGCTGTTGGTCCACATGGCATACCTGTGGAAGCATGGAGTGTTTAGGAGAGATGGCAGTGGGGTTTTTAGCCAGATTGTTTAATGGAATCTTGGAAAGTGAGAGGATGCCAGAGGAGTGGAGAAGAAGTGTACTGGTGCCGATATTTAAGAATAAGGGGGATGTGCAGGCCTGCAGTAACTACAGGGGAATAAAATTGATGAGCCACAGCATGACGTTATGGGAAAAAGTAGTGGAAGCTAGGTTAAGAAGTGAGGTGATGATTAGTGAGCAGCAGTATGGTTTCATGCCAAGTAAGAGCACCACAGATGCAATGTTTGCTCTGAGGGTGTTGATGCAGAAGTATAGAGAAGGCCAGAAGGAGTGGCATTGTGTCTTTGTGGACCTGGAGAAAGCATATGACAGGGTGCCTCGAGAGGAGTTGTGCTATTGTATGAAGAAGTTGGGAGTGGCAGAGAGTTGTACAGGATATGTACAAGGGAAGTGTGACAGTGATGAGTTCTGCGGTAGGAGTGACGGATCCATTCAAGGTGGAGGTGAGATTACATCAGGGATCGGCTCTGAGCCCTTTCTTATTTGCAATGGTGATGGACAGGTTGACAGATAATATTAGACAGGAGTACCTGTGGACTATGATGTTTGCTGATGACATTGTGATCTGTAGTGATAGTAGGGAGCAGGTTGAGGAGACCCTAGAGAGGTGGAGATATGCTCTGTTGAAGACAGGAATGAAGGTCAGTAGGAACAAAACAGAATACATGTGTGTAAATTAGAGAGAGGTCAGTGGAATGGTAAGGATGCAGAGTGTAGAATTGGCGAGGGTGGATGAGTTTAAATACTTGGGATCAACAGTACAGGGTAATGGGGATTGTGGAAGATAGGTGAAAAAGGGAGTGCAGGCAGGGTGGAATGGGTGGAGCAGAGTGTCAGGAGTAATTTGTGGCAGACGGGTATCAGCAAGAGTGAAAGGGAAGGTCTATAGGACAGAAGTAGACTAGCTTTATTATATGGGTTGAAGACGTTGGCACTGACCAGAAAGCAGGTGACAGAGCTGGAGGTGGCAGAGTTAAAGATGTTAAGATTTTCACTGAGTGTGCCGAGGATGGATAGGATTAGAAATGAGTACATTGGAGGGCCGGCTCAAGTTGGATGGTTAAAAGACAATGTCAGAGAGGCGAGATTGCGTTGGTTTGGACATGTGCAGAGGAGAAATGCTGAGTATATTGTGAAAATGATGTTAAGGATGGAGCTGCCAGGCAAGAGGAAAAGAGGATGGCCTAAGAAGAGGTTTATTGTTGTGGTGAGAGAGGACATGCAGGTGATGGGTGTGACAGAGCAAGATGCAGAGGACAGAAAGATATGGAAGAAGATGATCCACTATGGCAATCCCTAACAAGAGCAGCTGAAAGAAGAAGATAAGAGAGTGCTTTTAGAAAGAGGGAAATGTCCTGTTATAGGCACTAATAATATGTGTGTATTTGTGTCCTTATGATTCATATCATTCAGCAACCTTATCAGTATAGAGTGAATAAGTTGAGACAATTGGGTTTTTAAAAGACGTTTTTAAGCTTTCAAAGACAAGGTCAAGATAAAATCATTTGTACTTTTATAATTGTAAAGGATTTCAAACATATTATTTACTTTTTAAAAATGGTATTCTCTTTGTAAAATTAAGTTAATCTCAAACAATTAACCCATTTATTATTATTCCATTATATTTTATAAATAAAATATACAAATATGCAAAGTACAAATCTACATTCATTCACATAATATCTGTAGTAACTTTTACTTTTCATTGGCATTATTTAACAAGAACTGTTCAATTCATTTTAATAAATGCATGTTGTATCAGATGGCTGGGGCCCTTACCCGGCTGGGACACCTCACAATGGAAGGACTGGGGGAGAAAACTTACTCAGGGCGTTACCTCCCCCAGAGCGGTAGATGGCATACCGGGTTGCACCAGTGCCTCGGTCTCCCACAGAGTCTTTGGGAATTGGAGTTTGGAACAGTCCTGCTGGGTTCTGTGGACAGCGATAGGAGGACTGCAGGAACTCTTGGGCCCCTTGTTGCAGCACGCCATAGCAGTATTTCAGTCCTATTTAAATAACATCTTTCTGTTATGATCTTCATTGTTTTAATTATTTTTGAGTGGTTTAAAAATTTTTGTAAATCTATACTAATAAAAGGCAAAGCCCTCACTCACTCACTCACTCACTCATCACTAATTCTCCAACGTACCGTGTAGGTAGAAGGCTGAAATTGGGCAGGCTTATTCCTTACAGCTTACTTACAAAAGTTAAGCAGGTTTCATTTCGAAATTCTATACGTAACGGTCATAACGGTCGACAACGTTAGCCATGTTGAACTTTCTTATTCATGGCCCCATCTTCACGAAATTTGGTAGGCGGCTTCCCTGCGCTAACCGAAACCAATGTACGTACTTATTTCAATGATATGACGCCACTGTCAGCCGCCATATTGAACTTTCCAACGTCACTAATTCTCCAACTTTCCGTGTAGGTAGAAGGCTGACATTTGGTACTTATTTCGGTGGTATGATGCCACTGTCGGCCGCCATATTGAACTTTTCAACGGTCTTTGTTACTTATGGGCCCATCTTCAAGAAATTTGGTACGCGGGTTCCCAACACTAACTGAATCCTACTTACGTACTTACATATATACGTCCATAGCCTGCAGCTCGGTCACCGTGTGAGGCGGCATTTGGTCCCCCATCCCAACGCCTCCCACATTGTTGGCTGCCTACCTATATAAGGCCGTCCGTCACTCCGGTCTCTACATTCCCTTCCTTGCTTCGCCACGGGATTCACGTCTCCCTGCTGATAACTACAGCCTTTTTATTTAATCCATGGCTTCTCCTCTGTTTTATTGTTCATTTATTACGATTATAGTTATTGTGTAGGTATTTTAGACTTACTTTACATTGTTCAGGTATCCATTTCCTTTATCATTCCAACCGTACCCCCATTAACAAGTCTATCGAGGTGATCACCATCGATCAAAGAACTGTCACTTACCGAGTGGTTTCCATGCCCGGAGATGGCACCTACCTTTTCCATTCTCTTTGTTACATATTGTACGGCCATATCAGGCTCACTCTTGATATCCGGAGGAACATTGTGTCTTATGTGTTTTATGACTGGGACAGGTTCAAGGTGTGGACTGATGACGGTACAGGAGATAATTATACTACACAGGAGCACTAGAAGAGTGAAATGCTTAAGCCCTTCACCTATGCATCTGCATGTGAGTTGATGGCTGCCGCTGAATTGTTCGGTTGTCACTTTCAAGTGTACCGAAATGGCGAAATATTTTACACCTTTCGACAACCATCAATGCCTCTTAAACATCTTAGATTCACAGGTGACGATTTCAGTAGTGGACACTTTGATGTTTATGAATGTTTAAACTCTCAAAAGCTGGATGTGAAGTTATCGATGAAACCGGTTGTACAGTATACTTACAACGCTTGACAGATGGCAAATGCCTTTTCAACACAAGTCCTACAAATACTAACGTAATTGAAACAAACCATGAAACTCAAACCGATTATGACAGCAGCAATCCAAGCTGTGAGATTCGAAAGAAGATCACTGTTCACATGGTCAACTGTACGTTGCATGCTCAAGAGTAAGCTCAGTGCACTGCTTGGTCATATTACAACCGGAGGGCCGAACTCACAATGTGGTATACAAAGAGATCCTTAACAAATAATTATTGGTATATTTTCCCTCAGTTTAAAAAGGTTTAATTTTCTTCTTAATAAAAATTTTAAGGCAGTACTTCGCCGCTGCAAAGCGTGGGTATTTTGCTAGTTATTTATATTATTTGAAGTCATGCTGGTTTCAATCCTTTTCTTATTTCTAGTTTTTCCAACTTTCAGTTCTGAATACGTATTAAGCATTGTCACACATTCTTAATCTCCCAGTTTTGACCCTCACTTCATCTTGGCTTTGACTTTATTTCCCAGTCCATTACCTGCAGATCTTTATAGCTATTAAATTTCTAATTGTGACATTGCACTTTCTTTATATATTAGGAATCTTATTACTGATCTACAAATGTAAGATTATGATATTTTTTTTTAATTTTAAGCAGCATGTGTATCATATTAAAAATGTTCTTTAATGTTTTTATTTGTTAAATTGGGAGGAGTGAATTTCTTACTAACTAAGTAACATCCATTGAATGTAATTTTGACAGAGGCATGAAGAACTTCTGGCTTTCATTTGTGACATTTACTAATTGTAAAAGTGTCACATATTTAAAAACTGCTAAATGGAATTTGTTTTTCAGTTGTTTTACTTTTATTACTTTTTGATCCAGTAATGAAAATCACATGGTGGGTGCACTGCAAAATTAACTCAAGATTGAGGTAACACTAACAGATGTTACTGCAGAAGAACTTATAGATGTTTTGGAAGAAGTAAGAAAATCTCAACCCAGACAAAGTACTTAATGGTAAAATTTGTAGAGCGGGGTCATGGCCCATTGATTACTGGTTATCTGGGTATAATAAATCAACTGAACTAATAAAAAGATATGAAACAAGATATTGAGAAATATGTAAAGATTTGTGAGAAGTGTAACAAATATAAATCCTGTTTAGGGTGTCCATCAAAACATTTTCAAACCGTGTGACCACCTAAATGGTAAAAAAAAAAAAAAATTTCATTTTGTGACCCCAGAACAGTGTGTCCGTCAGGACACAGCCAGATGGTCACCCAGAGATTACCGAAAGAGGTGTATGTGCAGCCAGCGTCTGAAGATGTGCTGGGCACAGCAGCACCATCACCGCATGTTTGCTGAAATTCTTCTTTTATCCATGTGATTTTGCCATTCTCTTTTACCAAAACACCAAATGGAAGGTAATATTTATTTTAAAATATGCAAAATTCTGGGACAAGTCAGGGTGGGGCTATATAAGCATTACATTTCACACTCATTAGGATTTATGCAGGGGAAGGGCATAGAACTTGCTGTACTCACAGTTTTATGCATCTGGATTTTTTTGTGCATACATATATTTCAGTTTTTGCCTGTATCCCATATTTTAGTGTGAATTATACACACAGTGTTACACATGCGGCCCCTGGCGTTAAACTGACAATTGAAGTACACAAAACTTTCTTGGTCATTGTCGTATTAGGAATGATCGTGCATCATGAGCAGCACCCTTTCAGGTTCAAAATAAGTAAATGACCCTTCTCAGTATTACACTGGTAAAATGAGTAAAACTTTGAAAGAATCATCACGTTGGACCTGAGGTTTAGACATGCGAGAGCTGATACAATTTGGTTAATGCTACTTACCAACCAACAATGCGTTACATCCACTGTGGTGTCCTCTGTTGAAATTGCCCTGCTTTGGAATGCTACCTTTGTGAGAAGGGAGGTGGAAATCTTCTCAAACCATGTGCCTACTTTATTAATTGAATTATTCAAGATATGCTGACACAGTGTTGAAATTTAAAAGAATAGCAGTATTTATTAAAACAGAATAAGAGCAAATTAAATAAATTAAATGAATTTGTGCAACAATATGTGAATATTGGAAGGACGTTGGAATTTACTGCACTTCGAAACCAGTATAACATGAAAAAAAAAGTCAAGAACAAAACTGCTTAATAAGAGCAAACATATCTGACTGGCAGTTGTCCACATTCTGTATATTGTTGTAATGGTTTGCTTGCAATTTCCTCTTGTTTCGCAGAACACAAGGTGCCTCTGACATTTTAACATCACACTGTGGAATGTTAATTTTCATCGCGATATGAATTCATATTGTCCGTTTCTATGTATACAATGAGGCCTGGAGGCACTTCTAAATTTGTGGTGAGCTCATTTGTTTTTTGTTGGGAAATTAAAATGTTAAACATTTTGACATTACAGTTTCTTTCTAAATGAAAGCATCTTTTTACATGAAGTTATGTTTGGGCGGCATGGTGGCGCAGTGGGTAGCGCTGCTGCCTCACAGTTAGGAGACCCGGGTTCGCTTCCCCGGTCCTCCCTGCATGTTCTCCCCGTATTTGCGTGGGTTTACTCCGGGTACTCTGGTTTCCTCCCACAGTCCAAAGACATGCAGGTTATGTGCATTGGCAATTCTAAATTGTCCCTAGTGTGTGTGTGCCCTGTGGTGGGCTGGCACCCTGCCTTGGGCTTGTTTACTGCCTTGCACCCTGTGTTGGCTGGGATTGGCTCCAGCAGACCCCTGTGACCCTGTAGTTAGGATATAGCGGGTAGAATAATGGATGGATGGATGTTCTATTCTTAGTCACAGCACTATAGGGTATTTTGGTGCTTATATGGCCAGTCTTGAGGTGTATGCATGCAGGACGTAGTCAAGGTGTGGTACTGTGTGAAAACAAGCTGGAGGGAATCTGCTTGTTCTTTGGCATTGATTAGCTGAAGGGAGAACCAGAATGTGTACTGAATAGGAAGATAAATGTAATTAAAACAGTAGGTCAGGCTCTTATCTTCCCACACACTCTCTCTTCAGTTAGATATTGCATGGACCTTATAATACATCACTTAAATAAGCTTTGATATAATTTATAATATAGATATAATTCAGTTTAATTCAATGTGCATTTACATTACAAATACAATTAGCTTAATATACATTGCTTTGTCAACTAAAAAGAATCCAATACATATTAGCCTTGAGACAGCATTATTACTTTTTAATTTACTTTTAGTTCCTGTTTCTTTTGAAATATTTAACCATATTTATCTTATTTGAATTAGTCATTATGCTAGTTTTTCACTATGGTTAAGAGTTAAACCTGTCATTTCTGGGAAGTAACCAGACTACTACATGAGGAAGGGAGGTGATTTTGGCACAGCAACCAAATAGTCCTTTACTTCAGCCTCAGCCAGGAAAAATTCCCCCAACCAGAGGGGCCATAATATCACCAAAACCCCACCTCTACACCCATCTTTTTGGTCCTGCTGCAATATAAACAGTGCACTTGTACAGCCTCATCGTCACCAAGTGGGGTACCCAATGACTTCCCAAACCATTGTGATGATCTCTTAAAAATATTTTAAAGATTGTATATGTTAAGTGTGTTTTCTTTTAGTTAGAATATCCATCCAGCAATCCATTTGCTTAAACTTTTTATCTAGGGCAGGGTCACAAAGAAAGTGGAGCCTACCCCAGCAAACATCAGGTGCAAGGCAGGAGAAACATCTCGATAGGGCGCCAGTTCAGCACAGGGCAAACAAACACACGCTAGCACTGGTGCCAATTTAGCATCACCAGTCCACCTAACCACATGTCTCTGGACTGTGGGAGAAAACCCACTTGGTGGACTTTTTGGGAATAAGAAAACTTCCAGCTCTGCTCTCTGTATTGTGAAGCAGCAGTGCTACCACTCCATTAACATACTGCCCTTGAGCACATGTATTTTTGTTGTATGTTTTATTCTTGCCTGTATTTGTAGATGTGTTTGTCATTTCTTTTCCATATATGGCTCCATAGCAAGTACACTTTCTATTTCCCACTTCTTCCTAGGGTGCTTTTCAGTCAAATATTTATTTTAGTCCTGTGTATGTAATTGATAGTTTCCTAGAAAAAAATACTAATCTTAGCTGTGTTATGATGCTTTGATGTGGCTAATTGGTTTTATAAAGGAAAAAGGAAAATATCTTTGTAAAAGGTGTGAATGGTATCTTCTTGAAGGTGGAGTTATGGCTATACAAGTATCCCAGTAGCAGTGTCTGGGCAGACAAAGTGAAAAAGAAATGAAAGAATATTTAAGGGTTGCTGTCTGCCAAGGACAGTGTGGATGTTTTAAGAAAAAACATAATATCAACATAGGAATATTGATTATATTGTAAAATATGTACATGCACATTTTAACAGCACAAGTTGTTTACCCAAACTTTTGGCATTCACAGAACAAAGAACAAGATTGAACAAACTTCCAAATCCCTCTAATTCATAGGTCAACAAATTCTTTATTAAGTTTTCTAAGAAATTGTCATAACAAAAATCATATCTTTTAAATGATTAAAGCACTTTTAAATAATGTTTTAATACATTACAAACTGAGGCTCAGTTTGGTGCTGCATATTTCAGAATCTGCAGAGCATGCAAGTGACGTCACAGCTGCAACAATGGTCCTGAATGGGAAAAAAAATGAATAATATTAATTTTAAACAATCTTGACATTCCATATCAAAAACACAAAAACCTGGAGAAGGATTTTGAGTGAATTGTACTACTCATTGGAAGAACCAAAAGTTTACTTAGCACTGCTGAAAATCTTGAACCTCACTGGATTTAATGAGACAGTACTTGTAGAGAAGTACATAAGTACATTCTTCCATTAATGCAACATATCCTACTATGCTTCTGGATTTTTTGCTGTTTTGCTGTTATCGCTCATCTGCACCAATCCACCCTGCCCCACCAATCTCACCTTCTCTGCTGTGCTGCTCTGCGTCTCTGTTACAATCAGATTTGTATTTCCCTACACTATATGCTGCAATATTATCGTGGCAAACCTTCTTCATATTAAACAGTTTGTTTAGAGCAAGTGGCCAGCCTGCAATGTCCTAAAAGACTCTGGCATTGTGCGGTGCCCGAAATATTTACATCTTGTCAGGTCATTGGCAGGATTTATTCAGCAATATGACCTACTCATGGTTTTGGAAGTAAGATTGTCAGTGTGCCAAATTCTCAATATGCTAAAACAACCTCTGGCTATGGATATATGCACACCGGACTCTCATCAACTAATATTGCATTGTTTAAAACTAGAATCCCCGAAGCCTACAAAAATATTCATAATGCCAGGCCACCTTAAATTCCCTCACACATCTTCATCAGAGTCTTTGTTTCGCAAATGTGTCAATCAGCACAAGCAGCCTGCTATCCCATCCCCCAACAAGGCAGTTGAAATCAAGTCAGACACAAAATTCTCAGAGCTGGAGGTCTGTTTATCTGGGAATGAGGTGTCTGGAATTATATAGGGTAAACAACATATCATTATTTGGAATACATACAGTTCATATGTGTTCCGTGTCTACAGTACAATGATCTGTGTAAAAGTAAGATGACAGGAAATGTGAGGCAAGAAATGCTAAACACATAACAGAAACTTTTTTAACGCTATAGTAATAATTGACAAAATGTTGATGTGAAGTACATAATGTGTGAAGACTGAAGTCCAAATATCAAATAAACAGTTTCACAAAAGGTATAACAAAATAAATGCAATTTTATTCGAGAATATAACTGAAGAAACTAAATATCACAACTATCAATTGATACAAAGCAGACATGTCTACTTGGCTAATGCAGAGGTAAGAACTGCTGTAGACACACAAACGCAGTGAATCATTTCCTCTTGGTGTCTTGTTGAGCAAACAGACACCTCAGTGTCTGAGGTGGATGTTACTTTTCCTCGCACACGGACATTCACTTCAGTATGACATTTGAACAATTTTTTTATTCATGAATCCATTAATAAAACTGAATAAAAAAATCGTTGAAATGACATGTTGATATGAATGTCCGTTTTCAAGGAAAAGTAACATCTTTTATAAGCGCCATAAATTTACATAGGATGTTACAGACGCACATCAAATGTATGTTTTTTTTATATGATAATAATAATAATAGCAGCTCACTATTCAAAGCTCTAAATGCAGAAAAGACACAGGATTCAAACGTATTACCTTGAGATCGCTAAACAGTAGCTTATCCACTGCATCATCTCTGCAGATCTGTGATGGAGCAGTGTTACCACTGTGACAACTGGTTGAAAATGAAACACAAAAAAAAAAAAAAATATGCGAATGTCTTTTATTTTGTACTGACTGATAGCTGGGCTTTAACAACATGTCAAGTGAGCAATTTCTTGAATAAAACCGTACTTGTTTTGTTACACCCTTTGTGAAAGTTTCTTGGATATTTGGGCTTCACACAACCTACACTTCATGTCACAATTATGTCGTTATTACTATAACATATGAAAACATTTTCTTTTTTAGCTGTGTGTTCAGCATTTCTTGCCTCGCATTTGCTCTGTCATTCTATATTAACTGTACACAGATCGTTGTAGACACGGAACACCTGAAATGTATGTATTTCAAATCACGATATTTTATTACCTATACAATTCCTTACAATTCCAGATAAACAGCACAACACAGACTTCAGCTGTTAGGATTTCAGCAGGGTGATGCCTTCATCTGACCGAATGGGGGGTGGGGGGTGTAGCAGGCTGCATTCTTATAATCTACACATTTGCAAAACGAAAGCAGGCTGTTAGTACAGTGATAAGGAACTATGAGCTTCTTGCCATATATCAGGAAAACTGAAGGAGGTCAGGGACAACGAAAAAAATGGTAAGCTTCAGGGATTCTAGTGTTACAAAAAGATCTCTTAATGGCAAAGCATTGGTGCTTTGAATTCATTACAGATTCCAACTTTGATGTGATATGCATAACAGAAACTTGGCAAAAACAGAATGACTTTACGTGATACAATCCGGATACATTTACTACTCAGAGGCTTTTAGCTCAAGACAAAGTGAAGAGCTGACAGTAATTACTAGATCGGTGTTAGTTATCAAAAGAATCCCAGTTGACTATCCATTGTGTTTGGAGTGTTTGGCTCTTAGGCCCAGATTTTCTTATTAGTTTATCTTACTTATTGTTGTCTATTTTCCCCCAGAATACAATGGGTCTTTCTTATCTGACCTGACTGATCTTTTAACCCACTCCAATTCCCTCTCCCAGAGAGGCATTCTTCTTGGCAATTTCAACATCCATATTGACACTCCTACATGTAAACTAAGGAATGAATTCCTGTCCTTACTAGACTGTTTTGACTTGGTGCAACATGTTCATTTTCCTTCCCACTCTTGTGGTCATGTATTGTACCTGATCTGCACATTTGGCTTATCTGGCTGCAACACGTATAGCAGTGATTTGGAACTCTCTGATCATAAAGCAGTTTTTTTCACTGTCTCATTACCTCTCCCTACTCTTACCTGTAAATGACAAATTTCTTTAAAAAACCTTAAAATATCTGTCCCTCTATCCTTGCTGAATCCATTTCTGATCTTTTTCTGTTTTCCCCTGTTCTATCCACGCTAGATAGTCTTGTTGAATAATATAGCTTTATTCAGCACTAGATAAACAGCTCAATTCAAACATAATGAAGTTTCCTATAAGTGTTCAGCTTCATGGTATAATTCAGAATTATGGTTTATGAAAGCAGCTGGCCGACACCTTAAGAGAATGTCACGTAAGACTGGCCTCATTATGCATACACAGACATTCTCTGATCATCAAAGGGCTTACAGGGCTGCACCAACTGCAGCTAAGGACACCCATTATGACAGAATAATAAAAAGTGGCCATGATAACCCAAAGACTTTGTTCTCTGTAGTTAATAAACTACTTCAACCTGCACTTGGCCCAATTACCTCCTCTACTGAAGTCTGTGAAAAACTTCTCTGCTTTTGCCATAATAAAGTTAAAGATCTAAGTAATTCAACTAACATAAATCCATCATCCATTTATATCTTTCAACATCTTCCCATGCCATCAAGCTCCCTTTCTAAATTTTCACCTGTCACATCTGCATTTGTTAATGATCTGCTTTGTAAGATGAGGCTGACTACTTGTGTACCGGACCCCATCCCCACCACACTTCTTAAATCCCGCCTTCGTGCCATAATCCCAACTGTTACAACAATAATAAATACCTCCTTTGGCACCAGCTTTGTGCCGGCCACTTTTAAAATCACTTCTGTAATCCCAATATTAAAAAAGTCTGGTCTTAATGCTGAAAATCTTTTGGCCTGTGTCTCATTTACCTATTCTGTCAAAAGTTTTTGAGCGTGTTGTAACCTTCCAACTCACCAATTATTTAATGTCTAATAATTTGATGGAACCCTTTCAGTCTGGTTTCAGAATGCAACACAGCCGTAAAAACGGCCCTACTTCAAGTAAGCAATAATTTTCTCATGAAAGCAGACTCTGGAGAAGTCAG
This sequence comes from Polypterus senegalus, assembly GCF_016835505.1. Lineage (NCBI taxonomy): Eukaryota > Metazoa > Chordata > Cladistia > Polypteriformes > Polypteridae > Polypterus > Polypterus senegalus. The sequence goes on from NC_053168.1 coordinate 84,712,014, forward strand.
ATTATTAATTCCATTAGATCTCAGTGTAGCTTTTAACACTGTCAGACATGAAATTCTATTGTCCAGAATGGAGAACATGCTGGGTATCCCTGGCACTGCCCTCCAGTGGTTTAAGTCCTATCTGACTGATAGGCAAGAGTTTGTTAGTCTTGATAACAGCAGATCCAGCTCAGCGCCAGTAACACAAGGAGTTCCTCAGGGATCTGCCCTCTGTTCTTCTGTATCTATATGCTTCCCCTTGGCCATTTTATTCATAGCTTTGGACTGGGTTATCATTTTTATGCAGATGATACTCAGTTCTATTTCAATGTTAAAAGCAACACCTTGCCTCAGTAAAATTAAAACCTGGATGGAGCGGAACTCCTTAAAATTAAATTGTAACAAAACTGAACTCCTGAAAATTGGCACTAAAGCACAACTTAAAAAAATGAGCTTCTTTTCAGTCACTTTTGATGGTGATCTCATTAGACCTCCTTCTAGTGCAAGGACTCTTGGTATCATTTTCGAATTCTCCGTTTCTTATTCCACCCACATAAACCACATTAAGAAACTTTGTTACTTCCACCTCCATAACATATTCCATGCTTGCTCTTACCTCTCCTTTTCTAATGCTGAGAAACTTGTCCCTGCTTTTATCACATACTATTGTAACCCCACACTGGCAGTTGCCCCTTCAAATCTTATATTACATTTCCAGTTAATTCAGAACTCTGCTACAAGAGTCCAAACACTGACCAGCCACAGCAAGCACATAACACCCATCCTGCTTTGCCTTCACTGTCTCCCTTCTGTCTTACAGGATCAAGTATAACATTCTATTAATAACCTGCAAAGCTTTAAATGGCCTTGCACCAAACTACATCACTGACCTTCTCCATCACTATGCTTCTATTCGGCCACTAAAGTCCTCTGATTCTGGCAATCTTGTTGTGCCCCACACTAACCTCCACTCTATGGGTGCTATTTTACAGATAGCATTATACTCTGGTTTATTGTTTCTTTTATTCTATTTAATGCTGTTGTACATACTGTGTTTATTTGTTTATTGATCTATGCAGAAACTATTTTTATCATTTTTTTAAGCACCTTGAACATGTAAACAAAAGTATTATTATTATTATTATTATTATTATTATTATTATTATTATTATTATCATCTTTATATACAATACGCTACTGTGGCTGTTTGTTTGTCTGTCCAGGATTTTAAATTACCTGTAGCTCACAAACCTTTTGACCTATTGACCTGAAATTTGGTACACATATGCTACGTGACGTCTACTATCCGCTTTTCGGGTGATGATTGACCTCCAAGGTTATTCATTTTTTTATTTTTAATTCATTTTATTGTACAATCAACTCTCTGCAGCGGCCATGCGGTGCATGTGTATGGGTGCCATTCTCATTCTCTACCACCTTCACCGCCACTTCCCCTACCTCTTCATATCTTAAATCATTCTTGAGGCAGATTGAAAACTTAAGTGCCAGCTTAAGTAAACAATTAAAGAAAACGTACTAAGTAATTGCAACACAAATATCAACTTAATCACTTTTAACATGAAAAGATGCAGAAGAAAGAGGAGAAGAAGTGGGCCGCTAGGTTGGAGAAAAGAAAAGCTGCTCAGGAAGCAGCAAGGGCATCAACCTCTGAGCAAATGAATGCTAAATGTACAGTGAAACAGTATGAAAACTATGAATGCTCAAGTCAAGTGTATTCACTGCACGTTATCGTGCAGTGTGTCGTAGCTGGTTATTATATAAGTCTAAAAGCCGGAGACCCCTATTACAGAGAAAGGTAAGGAAAATAAAGTGGGAACCTTACCAAATTATTTAATTAGCTGCTGGCTTTGCCAAAGGCATATGTAATAATTAATTAACTGATTGACTAATATCAATTGATCAGTTATTCTTTTCACATCAATACACTATTTTCTACATTAATTTGGTGTCCCCAGGTGGACTACAAAACAGAGATCTCTCACTAGCTTTTCTGTATCCATTATTTAACATTTAATTTACCAGATTCTCCAGATACAAGGGTGTTGTTGGTGGCATATTTGCAAGTGACACAGCGGCTTCTGGTAAAGCTCAGAGTGCCTGGTAGGGAATGTAGCTCTCCTCTGCAAATAGAACTGCAGGCAAGAAATTTGCATAGGTCAGTTGATCAACAGAAGCAGATCAAGGAAGGGTTAGAGAAAAAATGCTGTTGTGAAAGGATGTCTGCAAAATGGGCAAATTTTGCATAATGACCTTTGGGAGAGATAGGGTGTTAATGTGGAATGGGAATACCATTGGGATGTATGTTTTACTATTGGTGTTCCTTTTAGAGTGGGAGGATGTTACAGTGTTTACTTGTGGCTTGATTGAAGGCCCTGTTCACAACAAGGGAAGGGTATCCTCTATTGATGAAGAAATTTCTCATTCTGAGTCTTTCATTACAGAAATCAACCTCATCACTGCAAAGGCAGTGGAGTATAAGGATGTACTCACACTATGCATGTTTGCTCTGCACCGCACCCAAGCACGATTGTTCCCCCTTTCCACTCTCCCACTGGCATGCACTTACAATGCGCTTAATGTTCCGGACCCAAGCACAGTTTCATCATGATCATGCGACTTTGCGTAAAGTCTAAACAATGTCAAAATGATTTTACTTATTTTGTGGTTTTTTTTGGAGCCATGTAAGGCAGAATAATGCTTTACCCTCTTACACATTTACTCAGTGTGCAGCAAAGCATTTTGCTCTAAATCGTGTTGGACATACGAGAAGATTTTTACAGAGACAAATGATGTTAAGGGAGGAGTTTGCAAGTTTTCTTGCCAGCTACAATTCACGTTCATGTGTAAGGTGAAAATAAAAACATGCTTTGAACTTAAATGGTATTTAATGAAATGAGAATTGCATCATCTGACATGTCACATTATTGATGTCATGTCTGTTTTCCATGTTTGGGCACATTTAGCTACCACACTGTTCCCGAATCCTATTGAACCGTGCCTGGGCCCACCTCTTCAATGCGGCCCATAGTATGGTATGGTTGGCGATCACAATAGTCAAGCGAACTAGACTTTATGGGGTTACTTGAAGTCAAACTTGGTCAGGCACAGAACGAATTACCAGTGTGAGTACACCATAAGGTACTGTGAAAGAGGAAGAGAGTTTTTTAGTATGCCAGAGATGAAAAGAGCTGCGGAGAAAGTAACTGTGTAAGTCGGTTTGTATAGATTTTGAGATTTTGAGTCCTGGAAAGCAAGACTGGTATCTAAAAATGGTAGAAGAGTGGTAGGAATGTTGACTTTAAACTTGAGAGATGGATAGAAATTAATAAATGATTAATTAATTCCTCTAACCAGCTGTAGCAGCGAGAGGCATCACCAATACAATCGTTGAGAGATCTTTTGTACAAGTCATAGCAAAGCCTAAATAGGAAGAAAAGAAACATTCTTCTCCTCAGCTGACAAGATGTAGGCATAAATAGATCTCATTCTAGTACATATCATAATGCCACTGTCCTGGTGAAAAAAAGTTGTTATCAAAAGAGACAGCATTGAGGATAAGACCCAGTTCTGCTAGTATGATTAAAGTGTCTATGGGAGGATCCTGGACTGGATGTTGTGACGTTCCAGGTCAGCTTCATGTTCCCTCGTGCTTCCAGGAGCTTTTCAAATCCATAGTCATGTTCTGAGATGAGCCAGACAAATGAGGATGCATACATTCAGCAAAAATATCAAGCGCTTTTATTAAAAACAAAGTGTTCCAAAGTGCGGTGCATAAAAATCTTCCCAATAAATAAATAATCCAATAAAGTCAATGAACTCAGTGGTTAAAATCCAGATAAATATATTCCAGTAACAACAAAGCTAAAACACAGAGCAGGAAGCAGTTCTGTAAAAACTCACAAGCCCTCTTGATCCTTCTTAAAACCAATGTTTCCTGTGCTGATTCCTCATCTGGATTTGCAGCCAGAGGAGACATCCTTCCAACCAGCATAGCCAACCTTTTTACTGACTTGGCCTCTGGGGTAGCCACAGGCTCCTTTAGGGCAATGCCCCGAGCCTTGTTCCTCCAACTCTCTCTGCTACTCTTCAGCCTTATGAGGAAGCCATCCTGAAGCAGTTAGTCACTCCTGGTCACCAGATGGCTCAGCAGGAGCGACAGCCACCCACTTCACTCCTGGGACTCTTCTTTGCTTTCTGCCTCTATTCCTTCTTGCACTGGTTTGTCTCCCAATTTTTGCTTTCTTTCTATCATCTGTAACCTTCATCTCTCTTTTTTCCCATTCTCCCATTCTTTCCCATGTGGGCTTCTTATATACTGGCTGATTGGGTGCAGGTGTGGTACTCTGCCTACTCTGAGGTGTGAATGAGGTTCCTGACTGGTCTAGAATGAAAACCTGCAGCCACGGTGGTCATCCAGGACTGGAGTTGGTGACCTCTGCTCTATGTTATGCTCATCCCCAAGTTTGTTATTTAGCCAGGTTTCTATTATTGCTGTAATGTCATAATTAAGCCCTGCTACATACAGCTCCAAGTCACTTCCCTTATTTTTGACACTTCTAGCATTAAGGCAAGCTATTTTTAATGTGTTACTCCTTTTACATTTAAACATTGGGTTAGAATTTACATTACTACTCATTATTATTTCTGCACTATTGTTTGTTCCTCCATGTACAGTTCTAAACCTGGCCTATCCGAAACTCCCTTCCCACCATTCCCTAGTTTAAACAGTCCTTGACTAACCTACTCATACGCCTCCCCAACATATTGGTGCCCCTCCGGTTCAGACGTAACCCCTCCTGGTGGAACGGGTCCCATATGTTCCAAAAGTAGTCCCAATACCCCAAAAACCTATTCCCTTCTACCATACACTAAGATTTGTGCCACATGTTAAGCCTACTAATCTCCTCAATCTTACCTGGACCAGGGCGTGGCACAGGCAGAACTTAAGAGAAGACTACCATGTCCTCAGTCTGACACCTAACTCTTTGAATTTGGATTGCAGAACTGACTACCTTTATGCATGTCATTTGCTACAACATAGAAAATGACAACTGGATCCATCTTCACTGTGGCCAAGAGCCTATCCACCCTTCTAGGGAGGTCTCCCACCTGTGCACCCGAAAGCCAACACACCGTGTGAGACTCTTTCTCAGGAGCAAACCTGTGCTTCAATCCCCCTAATGACTTAGTCCCCAACTATCACTACCTTTCTCTTTCCAGGAACTGGTTTTAGGTGGTCTGTTGGGGCTCCTCATCTCTGTCTACAACCTCAGAATCATCAGAGACACCACCCAGCTCCGTTAGTACTTAAAAACAGTTTAACCTTTACCTTGCGCCTTGTGACCATGACCCTGTCTGGTCTGGAATCTCCTCCTGCACCACCTTAGAGGTGCATATTATCTCTCTAAAGGACACCTGAGCCAGATGTGCCAGTTCTCTACTATAATGTAGGCCCGACAACTCCTCCAGTTCAGTGACCCTGAGCTTTAAGTGCTAAATCAGTTGGCATCTCCTGCAGATGTAACACTCATAGAAGACAGGCTCCTCCACACTGTCATATAAAAAGTCCAACATCCAACAGAACTTGCATTGCGCTGGCATCATTATTAAAATTTGATTTAGCTATTTTAAACATTCTGATCCTTAAGCTCCTGTAATATTCTTCCTCTCAACTGTTTGCTGTTTGCCCTTCTATGAAGTTAACTTTACATTTTTTCTGTCTGTTCACCTAACTCTGCTCTCTTCTTATTCCTTACTTAAAAGGTCTCCACTAGCATAATTTGTATTTCCCCGTATTAATGAACACTTACGCTGTCGCCCACATAACTGCTCTACTTCCAGACCACTAAGAACTGTTCAATCTAAAATAAATAAATACAATTTGCTTAGTGATGTGCCTGATCAGGTGTCTTAATAATGGCCACTTTCCTACACACCAATTAGCCTTACACTTCATTGCTTTGAAGTCAGCCGTGACCTTTTATTTAACTAAGGAATCTGTTTCTGTTGTGCCTTTGAAGTATAATTACCACAACTAACAAAGAACTTTCTACCTGTTAAGTAAGACTCAAACCAATTGAAGACATTGCTAGAGAGGTCCACCCACAGACTAAGACGATTTATAAGAATATTGTAATCAATGGTATCAAATGCTACACTCAGATCTAAGAGGATGAGAACAGAACAATTGCCTGTCTGCATTTATCCGCAAGCCATTTACTACTTTAACCAGACTGAAACTTGACAAGAATAGCATGTTTATTCAAGTGATCATTTAGCTACGTAATGACTGCCTTTTCTAGAATTTTACTTAAGAAAGGCAGGTTAGAAATAGGTCTAAAAATGTCAAAAACAGATATGTCGAGACCCCTGTATATAATGATGAGTTTACTATGTCAAGCACACTATCAATTAGCACATCAGATACTTCTTTGAAAAAGCTTGTTGGTATTGGGTCAAGGACACAGGTGGAGGGTTTCAGTAAATAAATCATTCTGTATAGATTTGATAAGTCTACCTTTGTGAAAGAATTTAATTTGCTTTAATAGAATCAGTATTGGGGTATATACTATATTATTTCTAATATAATTAATTTTGTGTTTAAAAATGTAGCAAAAACCTCATAAGTTTCACTGGTAGTTTTTTGGAAGCATTCCTTTGAGTGACCTGGGTTTAGCAAATGATCAATTCTAGACAATAAACCTCTTGGATTACCAACATTATTATTTATAATTTTAGAGAAGTAGCATCGCCTCTCTAGATGGACTATGTTGTTATATTCCATTATTTTAGGCTTCAGCATTTGATAGTGAACTATCAATATATTTTTTCTCCACTTATGTTCAGTTCTCTGGCATGTTTTCTTTAAATTAGACAATTTTTGGGTTTTTCATGGTATAATAGTGCTGGAGGATTTTTTAACTGTCTTTTCTGGAGTGACTATGTCAGCGGCAGCTCTCACTTTAGCATTAAAAATTTCCATCTTACTATTTACATTATTTTCACTATTGTAGTAAGCACTACAAACCAACTGATTGTTTAGAATGTTAGTAAACGTTGAAGCTGAAGATGTATCAAAATAGTGTTTTTTGAACCATACGTTTCTCATTAGTTGCAGCTATCAGTATTTATACATTAAATAATATGAAAAAATGGTCTGATAAACTGATATCTTCAATCTGCCTCAAATCAACTTTTAACCCTTTAGTAATCATTAAATCCCGCAAGTGTGGGCAGGCTAATGTGCTGGCTCAGATCAAAAGAGTGAAGGAGGTCATAAATTCTTTTTGCTTTTGGGTCATACTGGTCGATATGAAAACAACCAACAATTAGTAAACCTGTCATAGTTAGTTATTATAATTGACACTATGAAAGATGCACGGCCAATACTAGAGACTACGAAAATTTGCACTATGCAGTTCCTGCATTGATGGATTGAAGACAGTACCCCAGATGTCCACATGACCATTACCATCAAATTCTTTCACGTGAAGCCTGAACACTATGAGGACCGATTAAGATAATTTATCTTAGGTAGAATGCATAATCGGGGCTGGGTGGTGTCTTGGCCTTGGAAACCCTGCAGATTTTGTTTTCTTTTTTCTCCAGTCCATCTAGAGTATTTTTTTCTGTCCTCCTGACCATCTGACCTTACTTTATTCTTTGCTGCTTAGTATTGCCTAATCTCATTTTTGTTTCAACATTTCTTTCTCCATCTTGTAAAGCAAGATACCTACACCATTTGTATGGAAATGTTCTATATAAATAAATGCTGTTGTTGCTGTTTCTCTTACTTATTAACTATTTATTGCTAAGATGCAGTTATTTACTTACAGATGCCAGTATCAGTCACTGCTGCTTTCTGCCCTGCCTCATTGACGCTAGTTCAAGTACAAATAACAAGTAGCAAGTACATGAAACAAGAAACTTTTCCATGAACACCCCCAAACACCCAGCTACTTTTGCTCCTGTGTGGGCAAAAAAAAGCAAAAATCCTTTATAAAAGGGAAATAAAGCTTTAGAATCTCCCACACTGTTTATAGGAGCAAAATTATTTTTTTAAATTAACTTTCACATGACAGAAAACACAAAAAATCTCAGCAACTCTCAGTTGCCTCTCTCATTTGTAAAGTTGACTTCAGCACGTACTTTCAGCACATCAGCACTTGTTATCACCCTGATATGCAATGAAATGTGTAGTCCTGAAAAGAAATTAATGAATAAATACAGTAAATGAAATAATCTGACCTAGCAAAGGAGTAAAATTCTTTTACACAGTTGAACAGGCTAGGAAGAGTTTCCGTGTACTCTGTACTATTACTCCTACTGCTACTGAATGAATGCTCTTATAACAATACTTACCATAAAAAGCTGATGGGTTCCCAGTTAGAACAGGATTTAATCCCTCTAAACTTTATCTGAATGACAAGAGGGCTATAATTGTAAAGAATTATTATTATTAATTCTCATCTGACAATCACATTACATACTTAAATGTCGTTCTTTGCATCTGAAACAAACCTTGTTTGTCTTTGAAAAACATGAAAGTCTGTTTGGAGGAGAGAATTCTAGTCTTCTTTTCTTTTTTGGGTACGGAATCTTCTGTTTTCTCCCCAGATAATTAACATCAATGCTGAGTGTAAATTGTGGGGTTTTTTTTAACATCTTAACAAAGAAGCTCGTTGGGCCCTATAAAATGAGCCAGTCAACACCACACAAGGCCTGAGTTGAGAGAAAGTGGACGAAACTCTTAAGGAGGAGTGGAGGCGGAAAGACTGGCCACAAGGAGGGACTGTGCTCTGTGGTTTACTTTGTGCTGTGGAAGGCAATAAACTGTGTGCTATGTGGCAAAAGTTGTGCATCCTGCCTGTCTATGTCGGAGTTAGGGGGGCTGTATGCGCCTCAGGCATCACAGCAGTTTTCATAATACTAGTCAATTATTTAATGTAAACCAAAAAAACAATTTCAGACAATTGCAGATTACTCTCATTTTACTACTGATTAAATACAAATATATATATTTCTCTAAATAACTTTTTTGAAAGTACTCTCCAAATGGAATATAATCCTGCGAAAGTTATTGAAAAATAATTCAAGTTTTCTAGGCATTTATTTATATATTTATCGCAATGTAGTCTTAACGGTGATACAGAGAAACTCTCTCAGTAATATTTTTACATTATTAAAAATTCTGATCAATTCAGTTTATTCTTATGTAGCACTCCTGGCTGAATACAGACTCCGAGCAGTTACACAGGTTTACAAATATATTAAAGTGACAATACTTAGCTATGTAATTTAAAATCATACAGTGCAACACAGATGAATAGCTAGGTTTATGCATTATGAGATGACTTCCTTAATGTTTATTAGAGTAATAACAATATTCATCCCAATCTGTTTTTCCAAAAGTAGCATGCCACATAAAACACTGTTTTAAAACTACATTTTCATTAAATGGAGGTTGATATAGAAATATCCCCAGGCATTTTCTTCCTAATCGGTCTTCTTTTGTATTTATAATCTGGAGCATATTTCACTGTGCCGCTCCATGACCTTTACATGAATAAGGGTTCCTTTTTGTTTGTGACCTTTGGCAAAGGTCATGTATTGAGAAACATTATTAAAGAGTGGTTGCAACAGTTGCTTTCAAAGTGGCATTTTCAACACTCTGCAGTAATCACTAAGCAATTTAACACTCAAAGTGCCCTTTCAAATTCATCCTTCAATCTTAACTACACATTTTAGTTCAGTAAACGTGTAAGGTATACATTCTTATTATATGGCATATTATTCATTTCTCAGTAACATATAGCTACAGTATATGCAATGTGCATTTTACTGTGCACAAGATGTCTTATAGTGTGTCATAAATACGAGTCCAAGACATTATAAAGGTTTGGGGCAGCCACCCCTTATATTGTTTTCCCAGCTGCAAAAGGGTTTTATGAATCAAATACACGATGTGCATATCACAGAGTACAAAACAGAACTGGCTATAGTAGCCCAAGATGGAGGCTTTAAAGGTCTGGAGAGGAACTGATGTCAGTAAAGGAGCCGGAACCAGAAGTGACATCATCAAAGGAGCCAGCTTCGGAAGTGACATCATCAAAGGGGCCGGCTTTGGAAGTGACATCTTCTGAGGCGCCGGAACCTTGCAGGATTTCCCGGGAAAGGTCTGTAGGGAACTGAGAAAGACAGTCAGTGCACTCTGCCACCCCCTGGTCGGATGTTTTTATTACAATTACTCAGGCCCTTTAGCTGCCTCCTACTCGCACGTGTGTGACAAGTGCTAGACCTAAAGTTTGTGAATGTATAGTACATGATAATAGAAATTGCTTTGTTAATTATAATGAATTGCAGACTGAGATCAAATGAGAATTATTGTAAAACTCAATTTTATTATTGAGTGCTTTTTTATAATTTAACCCAGCCACAGGGAATGCATAAACCAGTGTGTTTCTTCATGTCAGTCCCAAGCCCGGAAGAGGGAGGAACATAGGGTGACATACAAGGGTGGAGGAAGATATTCACAGGTAGATTACATCCTATGCAGAAGAGTCAATCTGAAGGAGATAAAAGACTGTAAAACGGTGGCAGGGGAAAGTGTAGTTAGGCAGCATAGGTTGGTGGTCTGTAGGATGAAGTTGGAGATCAAGAAGAAGAGGAAGAGGAGAGGGAGGGCAGTGCAAAAGATCAAATGGTTGAAGTTGAAAAATGAAGACTGCAAGGCTGAGTTCAGGGAGGAGATAAGACACGAACTGGGTGGCAGTGAAGAGTTACCAGACCACTGGGCAACTGCAGCAGATGAGTAAGAGTGACAGAAAGAAGGGTTCTTGGCATGACATTTGCACAGAGGAACTAGGAAAAGGAAACCTGGTGCTGGAATTTGGAAGTACAGAAGAGTATACAGAGGAAGAGGATGGTGAAGAAGCGGGATAGTTAGAGAGATGCAGAAAGTAGACAAAAGTACAAGGAGATAAGGCACAAGGTGAAGAGGGAGGTGGTGAAGGCTAAAGAAAAGGAATGTAATGAGTTGTATGAGAAGTTGGACACTAAGGAGGGAGAAAAGGACCTGTACTGAATGAAAGAGTACATTGAGAGGCTGATGAGTGAAGAGAACAAGAGAGAGAAAAGGTTGGATGGTGTGGAGATAGTGAATCAGGAAGTGCAATGGATTAGCAAGGAGGAAGTAAGAACAGCTATGAAGAGGATGAAGAATGGGAAGGCCGTTGGTCCAGATGACATAGGAGAGATGGCAGTGGAGTTTTTAACCAGATTGTTTAATGGAATCTTGGAAAGTGAGAGGATGCCTGAGGAGTGGAGAAGAAGTGTACTGGTACAGATATTTAAGAATAAGGGGGATGTGCAGAACTGTAGTAACTACGGGGGATAAAATTAATGAGCCACAGCATGACGTTATGGGAAAGAGTAGTGGAAGCTAGGTTAAGAACTGAGGTGATGATTAGTTAGCAACAGTATGGTTTCATGCCAGGAAAGAGCACCACAGATGCAATGTTTGCTCTGAGGGTGTTGATGGAGAAGTATAGAGAAGCACAGAAGGAGTTGTATTGCGTCTTTGTGGACCTGAAGAAAGCATTTGACAGGATTTGAAATGAGTACATTAGAGGGTCAGCTTAGGTTGGATGGTTTGGAGACAAACAGAACAAGATGCAAAGGACAGGAAGATATGGAAGAAGATGATCCGCTGTGACAACCTCTAACAGGAGCAGCTGAAAGAAGAAGAAGATTCTGCATGTCTTGGTTGATCTACTGAAAATGTGTAAAGCAAGTGCTAAGATACTTTTTTTAGTAAATGATTTTAGTAATAAATTCTGCATTTATGTACAATACAGGAATTCAAATTCAAAGAAATTATACTTACAAATCTGATTGTCAAATTCTCCTGCTTTGGGACTCTATACCTATAAAATGATTTATTGATGAGACTTGTGACTGAGCTGACAAAATACAGTAATTTGTGTAACTTTATATATGGACCAGTTTGCCAATCAAATATATGCCAAAAAATACAAAAGACTTCTACACCAAAAATATTGTTTGAACCGTAAATGTACAGTGTTTTTTTCATTGCATATAAAACATATAGCATTTAAAAATAATGCCTGAAAAAAATTTGTTGTTTTGCACATTACAGGCCTGGCATGGCAAACATTCTGATATGTAAAACAAATCACGCAATGTTCATTACCTCATATTGAGTATAAAAATTCCAATAAAACAATACTATGACTATCCACACTAATAATATTAATTACTTCTAAATCACTGGAAAAATAAGTCAAAATTTAATATGGAATGCAACTACATTTCCAGATTACTGGTGCCCTGTGAAGTTTTTGTTCCTGCCTTGAGTCCTTAGTTTCCTAGGAGAGGCTTCAGCTTCCTCATGGCACCACTCAGGATAAAGCGGGTTTCAAAAATAAATGAATAATTAACCAACACACTAATACTCACCCTTTTTTTAATATCAGCTGTTATTCCTGGCTAATAAAATCTTTTGCTAATTGCATTTCTTGTTTTGACAAAGCCATAATGTTCACCAGTGTCACTGACAAGAAAAGCAGCTAGTCTGCCGCTAGTTTGCTTCTGCTGCATAGTACTTGACTTGTACTTTCAAACCTTTCTATGTTTCTTTTTTTCTGCACACTACAGTTTTCTACATATTTTAAGTAAGAAAAAACGAACTTTAAGCATTACTAACATCTTTGGAAACATGAAAATATTTACAAGAGAAAGTACGAGGAAAGTTTACCCACTTTTTTAAACTCTATTTATTAAGAACTAGCCAAATACCTGCGCTTCGCAGCGGCAAAGTACTGCCTTAAAATTTTTATTAAGAAGAAAATTAAACCTTTTTAAACTGAGGGAAAATATACCAATAATTATTTGTTAAGGATCTCTTTGTATACCACATTGTGAGTTCGGCCCTCCGGTTGTAATATGACCAAGCTGTGCGCTAAGCTTACTCTTGAGCATGCAACGTACAGTTGACCACGTGAACAGTAATCTTCTTTCAAATCTCACAGCTTGGATTGCTGCTGTCATAATCGATTTGAGTTTCATGCTTTGTTTCAATTACGACAGTATTTGTAGGACTTGTGTTGAAGAGACATTCACCATCTGTCAAGCGTTGTAAGTATACTGTACGACCGGTTTCATCGATAACTTCACATCCAACTTTTAAGAGTTTAAACATTCATAAACATCAAACTGTCCACTACTGAAATCGTCACCTGTCAAACTAAGATGTTTAAGAGGCATTGCCGGTTGTCGAAAGGTGTAAAATATTTGGCCATTTCGGTACACTTGAAAGCAACAACCGAACAATTCAGTGGCAGCCATCAACTCACATGCAGATGCATAGGTGAAGGGCTTAAGCATTTAACTCTTCTAGTGCTCCTGTGTAGTATAATTATCTCCAGTACCGTCATCAGTCCACACCTTGAACCTGTCCCAGTCATTCAATACATAATACACAATGTTGTTCCGGATATCAAAAGTGAGCCTGATATGGCCGTGCAATATGTAACAAAGAGAATGGAAAAGGCAGGTGCCATCTCCGGGCATGGAAACCACTCGGTAAGTGACAGTTCTTTGATCGATGGTGATCACCTCGATAGACATGTTAATGGGGGTACGGTTGGATTGATAAAGGAAATGGATACCTGAACAATGTAAAGTAAGTCTAAAATACCTACACAATAACTATAATCGTAATAAATGAACAATAAAACAGCGGAGAAGCCGTGGATTAAATAAAAAGGCTGTAGTTATCAGCAGGGAGACGTGAATCCCGTGGCGAAGCAAGGAAGGGAATGTAGAGACTGGAACGACGGACGGCCTTATATAGGCAGGCAGCCAACAACGTGGGAGGCGTTGGGATGGGAGACTCAACTCCGCCTCACACAGTGACAGAGCTGCAGGCTATGGACGTATGTATGTATGTAAGTAGAATTCAGTTAGCATTGGGAACCCTCGTACCAAATTTCTTGAAGATGGGCCCATAAGTAGCAAAGACAGTTGAAAAGTTCGATATGGTGGCCGACAGTGGCATCATACCACCGAAATAAGTACCAAATTTCAGCCTTCCACCTACACGGGAAGTTGGAGAATTAGTGACATTGGAAAGTTCAATATGGCGGCTGACAGTGGCGTCATACCACCGGAATAAGTACGTACATTGGTTTTGGTTAGCGCAGGGAAGCCGCCTACCAAATTTTGTGAAGATGGGGCCATGAATAAGAAAGTTCAACATGGTGGACGTTGTTGACTGTTATGACCGTTACACGTAGAATTTCGAAATGAAACCTGCTTAATCTTTGTAATTAAGCTGTAAGGAATGAGCCTGCCAAATTTTAGCCTTCTACCTACACGGGAAATTGGAGAATTAGTGACATTGGAAACTTCAATATGGCGGCCGACAGTGCCATCATACCACTGAAATAAGTAAGCACATCGGTTTTGGTTAGCGCAGGGAAGCCACCTACCAAATTTCGTGAAGACGAGGCCATAAATAAGAAAGTTCAACATGGCGAAAGTTGTCAACTGTTATGACCGTTATGCGTAGAATTTCGAAATAAATCCTGCTTAACTTTTGTAAGTAAGCTGTAAGGAATGAGCCTGCCAAATACGGGAAGTTGGAGAATTAGTGACATTGGAAAGTTCAACATGGCAGCTGACAGTGGCATCATACCACCGAAATAAGTACGTACATTGGTTTCGGTTAGCGCAGGGAAGCTGCCTACCAAATTTTGTGAAGATGGGGCCATGAATAAGAAAAATCAACATTGTTGACCGTTATGACCGTTACGCGTAGAATTTCGAAATGAAACCTGCTTAACTTTTGTAAGTAAGCTGTAATGAATGAGCCTGCCAAATTTCAGCCTTCTATCTACACAGGAATTTGGAGAATTAGTGACGTTGGAAAGTTCAATATGGCGGCCGAGAGTGGCGTCATACCACCGAAATAAGTACATCCATCGGTTTTGGTTAGCGCAGGGAAGCCGCCTAACAAATTTCGTGAAGATGGGGCCATAAATAAGAAAGTTCAACATGGCGGACGTTGTCGACCGTTATCAACCATTATGACTGTTACGTGTAGAATTTCGAAAATGAAACCTGCTTAACTTTTGTAAGTAAGCTGTAAGGAATAAGCCTGCCAAATTTCAGCCTTCTACCTACACAGGAAGTTGGAGAATTAGTGATGAGTCAGTGAGTGAGTGAGTGATGGCTTTGCCTTTTATTAGTATAGATTTCAAAAACAAATTACATCACTTTTCTTCATAATTACCTTCATTTGTGATGCAATTTTCCCAGCAAGTGCAGAAAATTTTGAAAATCCCAGGTACTGTATGTATTAATAATTTTAAGTTCACTAATACAGCCTTTAACAAAATTAGCATGGCAATTATTTACTTACTTGAAAGAAATTGCTCTGTGACTTAAATGTTTTTGGGGCAATTTTCTGTACAAATTCAATGTGTCTTGTAATACTCATTGTAAACTTGGCCTAGTTAAAGTTAAGTTTGTTATAAAGTGTGGGATCCATTTCCTTTTCAAGTAAAAAATTGACTTGCATAATCTTCTTATATAATACGCTACCGTGGCTGTTCGTTTGTCTGTCCAGGATTTTAAATCACCTGTCGCTCGCAATCCGTTTCACCTATTGACCCGACATTTGGTACACATATACTATGTGACATCTACTATCCGCTTTCGGTTGATGATTTTTATTACTCTTTTATTTTTATTTTATTTTATTGTAGAACTCTTGGCAGCGCGCCACAGGGCAGACATGCGGTGCATGCGTATGTGCATCATTCTCATTCCTTACCATCTTCGCAGTCACTTACCCTACCTTTTCATATGTTTAATCATTCTTGAGGCAGATTGAAGACTTAAGTACCAGCTTAAGTGAAAAGTAATTGCAACACAAAAACTAACTTAATTAGTTTTAACGCGAAAAGATGCCAACGAAACAAGATAAGCAGCAGGCTCTAGGGTGGAGAAAAGAAGAGCTGCTCAGGAAGTGGCAAGTGCATTAACCTCTAAGCAAATAAATGATAAACGTTCAGAGAAAGAGGATGAAAACTAGGAATACTCAAGTCAAGTGGATTCGTTGCACGTTATCGTGCAATACACTGTTACTGGTACATTGATAAACTCTAAACACAAATTTAAACTGTAAAATGATCAATGCAACTCCTCCATTAATAGCTTTTATGCAATAGATAAAATAAGAAAAGGAAAAGGATGTAAAAATCCAGATCATTAGTTCACTTGACCTGATTCTGTCCTCGATAGAGCTGAACAAATGGCGCTTCACTGGATTTTGCTCATAAACAACACAGAGTGCTCTGGTAGTGATGCTCACAAGTTGTGCTCAAAATATCCAGCAGTGCATTGGTGTTGTACATCTACAAGCAATAAAGTTTTGGACGGTTTTAAACTCAAAAAAAAAAAAAAGTTAGCATTTTTATAAGGAATATTTGTAAACCATGTTTAATCCCTCTTAAATTTCTTTTTAGAATGCAGTGTTTGATAATATCAATTTGGAAATATTTCAATTACTGATTTACTGAAATGGCTGAAAAGACATGATTTGTAGATGACAAAGTAGAATGTCGTAAAGAATTCAAAAACGTTGGCAAAATACACATGCAGAGCAGGTTAGAGATAATGAAAGTACCAAAATTCAAAAGACTCAAAAAAAGATAGTAAAGAAAGCATTAGCGCAAACAAACAGAAATTATTACTCGGTGATATAATGGAACAGTGAAAAGAGATTGAATATATTGTTCGGGTTTAAACTTTAAATCGGAGACTTGTAGATCATCTAATTCAGGTTGCCATCAGGGAAAAGTAGTGTTTCTTCCCAATGAAGAGGCGTATTCGCGAGAATGAAAAGATTTGTTGTTTGGTGAAAGTGAAATCCACATACAGGCCGGGGGGTGGCGAGCAAAGCAAGCAGGGGGAAAAGCCCCCTAGTAACTAAAAAAGTCCATTTTAGCCATCAACATTATCACTGTTTATAATATCCTAAGTCAACCAACACCAATCACCAAGCCAAAATAAAGTATAAATCAGGAAAAAAAAAACTAGAGAAAAAAAATGTAGAATAATAATTGAGCTGTTCTACCTTACGGGAGCTTCCACCTTAGAGAAAAATGGACCTTTCTGGGAGCTACACTTAGTGTAGTTGAAGAGACTGCAAGCACAAGGTCATTTTTTCAGTGCGCTACCTGATTCAGGTTCCAAGCCAAAACTATACTTTAAATGTGGTAAAATATTGTAGGGTGAGCCAGGAAGTTAATTTTAAAATTCCAGTTTTTTTCTGTACTACATACTGTACTTCAGAGTCACATACACAACATCTAGTATTTAAAGCTGAATGTGTTTTTGTTTGGTTTGCAAATCCACATTGCTGATTCTATCTCCACCAAATTTTGCACAAATTTTCCTTTTGTACAGAAGTCGACCAAGGGCTATGTTTGTTCTGAAATATTTCCCCTTACTTACTTAGAGAGCACACTTGCACTTTAATAATAGTAAATATTCTACTGAGAGCAAAAATAAGAGTAAATATTCTTACATTAAATGTGATCTCTTACATTAGATAAGTCAACTTTTAAATTTCAGGTGATGCATCTTGCCAATCATAAACTGGAAAAAAACAGCAAGGAACAACTGTATGTCATACATAAAAGAGAATAAATCAAGCCAGCAAGAATTAATGTGCTCAATGTTTATTAATAATCCTTAGTGAAATCATCCTTTTGTCACAATTCTGTTAAACCTTACTTTGAAGTGAAAATGTTTATAGCTCACCAAATGCAAAATAATGCAGATGTGTCTGTCAAGGCTCTGAAGGTGGCAAAGTTAAGCATTAAAAAATATTTTATACATCAGACAAATTATCTCTCATCATTAATGTAGTATTCACCTAATTTTTATTATATTTGGATTTTTCTGAAATATATTTTTTAACACACTCCTTACTCATGTAATTACATACCAAAAAACAGTAAAATCAACTGGTATCTGCAGAATCAAAGGGACGCCTTTTGTTAAAAGAAATCACTCAGTTCATTCTGACATGAAAATACCAATAACTTTGAACTAATGAAAATCATTTCATACCTTAATTTAACTGGGTTTACTTTCAGGATAAAGATCCATCCATTATCCAACCCATTATATCCTAACTACAGGGTCGCGGGGGTCTGATGGAGCCAATCCCAGCCAACACAGGGCGCAAGGCAGGAAACAAACCCCAGGCAGGGCACTAGCCCACCACAAGGCACAGGATAAAGATGTCAATTCAAAAGAAATAGTAATTTTAAGGAGTTTCATATTATTAAGATTATAAAAGTGGAACATCTATTGCATTGATATGTTACATGGATTCAATGAATTTGATTACATATTTTTTTCATAGTTTTTAGCATAATGCTTGAAAAATAAAGAGGCACTTGTTATTTTGATGAGACAAGAACCCAACAAAGCATGCAATCCTATTCATCTAAATCCTAAAGTGACTTGCAGTATTTAATAATCTATACAGCATTATAAAGGTGCTATATAAATAAAATACGTTATATACATACACACACACACATATATATATATATATATATATTTACATGCCTCCTCTTTAAACTATTTTGCTGCAGACACTAGGTATTTTCAAACTGGAAAAATCTATCCTGAAATCGTATTAATATTTTCCTTAAAATTAATTTAGCTGTGTTTGGCAAATGTCACAAATTCATCATCTAACACAGAGGATGTGTTTTATTTGAGTCAACCAATTTTACTTTCTCTCTTCATATTTGATTATTTGAGTATGCTATAGTGGCTTGGTAAATTGCAATCAAACTGCAGAGCTGGAGAATAAACTTGTATTTACCCTGACTTTTAATGCTGATTTATACACAGATGAGTTGCTGTAGAAGATAAAGCAATACATCTTTGACAATTGAAATGAAAATCTGAATTCTAATCTTTGGTACTTCTGGAAAATAATTAAAATATGGCAGATAGAATAGTGAAAGCTTTAATTTTTCAACTGCAAGTGTCAACACAAGATGTGGGATTTATTTAATAAATTTGTTACAGTTTTTTAAGTTATTTCAATTACATTGTTTAACATTTTAATATTAAATTCTGCCATTGAGCTGCTTTCTCAAAATTCTTTCCCCAGGGACAAGGGGCTGGCAACAGCAAGACCAGTGTTGCCAGGTCTGCAGTTTTCCACGACTGTGCTTTTTATTAATTGCCGCCCACAGAAAAAAAACGTGATTTCATGAATTGCTGTTTTTTGGGCTACTTTTGTAAATGGAAAACCCTGCTATTTGCACTTTGGAGGATTGCTTTAATGATATGTACCTAATTCTTATGTATTGCCTGCTTTCTGGTATGTCACTTTGGCTCTGTTAGGTATTGAGCTTTTTTTTGGGCATCAGTGCTATATATAAGCTATCTTTCAGCTATAAACTGGCAACCCTGACTCAATGCCCAAACTACCTATTGAAATATAAATGGAAAATAATTTTGGTATAAAAGCAGCAGTGCTTGAAAAGAGAGTAAGCAGGTAAGTGAGGGATGCGAAAAAGTTTATAAAAAAAAAACGAAAAAAAAAAAAAACGCATTCTGTTATTTACAAGTGGACGAGATCCAATATCAGCTTGAACTTTCTGTGCGACTCTCAGTCCAGCTGGTACAGCAAGCTCAATGACTTCTGCTTATTCCCCCTCAAATGCCATGGTACCTCCGAATGTTGTGTTTTCTGTATAGATTTGCTCGTACCTTTTTTTTCTTTTCTGTTGGCATGCATTGTCTAAGTGGATATGCAGACTTAGAAGATAGTGAGTGTAACCAATTTGCATATAGTGTAACACAAATTTTGTCATTGAATGTTTAAGCATTTTATGTTTGCATATGGCAGTTCAAATTTGAACTTAATTTGGCCATTTAAGTGTGTTATTTAACCATTTAAGTAGGACATTTAGCATTTAAGTGCAATGTTTAGACATTTAAGTTGGGCGTTTAACATTTAAATTGGACATTTAGCCAATTTAGTGCAACATTTAGTATTTAAGTGTAACATTTAACTGCTTAAGTTGGGCATTTGCCAGAGATATTTACTATTTGATTTGGACATTTAGCATTTAAGTGTGACCTATAACATCTAACAGAGGCATTTACCATATTATTTTGTTTCAACAATTTTCTCATATATTATTATCACAGCTTTTGTTTCAAATGGCTTTGTTTTAAAAGTCTGTTTTTTATTTCCCAATGCAGTTTTTCTGAAAGGCACATTTCCAAATGCCTCTTTTAATGCCATGGCTATTTATTTCAAAATGGCTTTTTTCGTGATGATTTCATCACTTGTCAATCAAGACAAATACCAACAAAAACTGTTCATGTTGGTTAATCCTTTGCTGTTGATTACATTTCCTGATTGTAAACAGCTACTAGAGATCAATAGTGCTGTTTATAACTGGCAAAGACTTTGCAGTTGGCAGGAAATGTTAAGAGTTGGATTTGCAGATGAAATAGACAGATCATTTAATATGTCATGTAACTTAGAGATGAAATAACAATATAACGGAAATACTCAGATGGACAAATGTTCTTCAAAATGTTAACGTTAGCAGTTTAAGACTGATTCAGCACAGTGTCTATACGGAAGGCACCTGTAAGGAAATCACATCGACACACATTCAAGTTAATTGTCTGAGGTTAGAAATTCCAGGTGCTTTCCTGTGCAAATACAGTGCTCAGTTGATCATAGGCTACCAACAATGTCTTTATCAGCATGTATGTTTTGAAGAGCACTTACTCATCCAAGAATTCCAAATATAGTGTTAAATACACAGGATAATATACATCCATCCATCCATTATCCAACCTGCTATATCCTAACTACAAGGTCACGGGGGTCTGCTGGAGCCAAGCCCAGCCAACACAGGGCACAAGGCAGGAAACAAACCCTGGGCAGGGCGCCAGCCCACCGCAGTATAATATACATGATATACATTATATACATGATAACATATTGTTGAATTATCTTAAAACAGCATCATATTGTGGTTGACAAACTGCTTTTTAGATAGACGGAGCTAAGCGCTTAGTGACAGTGACTCATTACACAGGGACAAGGAGGTCCTTGCATTCCACCAGCCTCAAGAACACTCATGCAAACAGATGAAAACTTTCATAGAGAGGATAAACAGCAGCCCCCAGCAGGAGATTTGCTTGGGATAGAGAGAGCACGAATGAGCAATACTGAGAAAGGGCGATCAGAGATACTAGCAGCACTTTAACATTGAAACATTAAAACAATCTAGACAAAAACAGGCCATTCAGCCCAACAAAGCTTGCCTGTCCTATCTATTTAATTCTTCCAAAATAACATCAGGTCTAGTTTTTAAAGTCCCTAAAGTCCTACTGTCTACCAAACTATTTGGTAGCTTATGTGTAAAGAAAAACATTCTTATTTTCCTGCAAAATTTATCCTTAACAAGTTTCCAACTGTATCCCAGTGTTCTTCTTGAATTGATTTTTAAAATAAGTCTTGATCCATTGTACTAATTCCTTTCATAATTTTAAATATTTCAATCACATTTCCACTTAATCTTCTTTTGATTAAACTGAAAAGGCTCAGCTAGTTTTATCTTTCCTCAAAATAAATCCCCTGGAGTCAACGTGGTTGCTCTTGTCTGGACTTTCTCTAGTGCTGCTCTGTCCTTTTTGTAGCCTGGAGACTGAAACTGTACACAGTACAATACAGTACACTTTACTGGTGATGAGGCCTCACCAGTGCATTATAAAGGTTGAGTATAACCTCCTTGGACTTGTACTCCACACATCGTACTATATAACCTTATCTTTTTGTTTGCCTTCTTAATGGCTTCTGAACACTGTCTGGAAGTTGATAGTGTAGAGTCCACTATGACTCCTAAATCCTTCTCATAAAGTGTACTCTTGATTTTCAGTCCTCCTGTTGTTTATTCAAACCTAACATTTTTACTTTTTAAGTGTAATACTTTACATTTACCAATATTACATTTCATCTGCCACAAATTCACTATTGTGAGAAATTAATATAACAAGCAGGGAATGATTTACATCACACAAGAAACATAGTGAGGGAGCAAAGCAAGGTTGTAAGCAAAAGAAACGAATGAACAAGCAATCAAAACATTAGGAGAAAACAGAAATCAGTAGTTGAAGACAAAAAGGAGTTCAATAAACCAAAATGAAACCTGACACCTGGGTCTGCTTGTTTTGAAGCTAACTCTCAGTAATAAGAAGTTCAAGGATTTTCATCTGTTGCCATGATTTTGGTCACATGACGCATCCTGCTGCATCATTTAAACAAAGAACAAAAACAAACAAACATCTTTCATGAAATAATTTAAAATGACTATATAAGAAACATCACCTGGATGCACTTGGACACATCATCAGTGATGTATCCTGAGGCCATCGGGCATTTCGGGTCTCGCAACATCATACACCCTCGCTCAGGCGACCCAGCCGGGGTTGATCAATCCCCAACTTGTATCCCAGTAGCAATCCACGGATCAGCCCTCTTCATCCAAAGCCACCTTGAGGCTTTCTCTGTGGCTTCACTTGCGGATTTAATGGCCCTCTTCTTGGCAGCTCCTGTTATGCCCAACCGTGTGAGGACTCAGCAGAGTGAGCATCCTGCAAATCCTCTGCAGCTAATTTCTATGGGCTCATAGAGTACCCCCCAGCCTCTGCCCCTGCACTCCTCCACCAGCTCCTGGTACGTGGCATATTTCCTGTCACTAGCTTCCTCGATACACTCTTCCCAGGGCACTGTCAGTTCTAGCATGATCAGCTGTTTTGAGTCCTCAGATATAATGATCATGTCTGGCCGGAGTGTTGTTATAATTTGCTGCAGGAACTTTAGCTTCTTTCCCAAGTCAGCCTGCAGCTGCCAGTCAGAGGTTGTGTGGAAGAGTCCTGTTATTACTGCCTTTGCCTTGGATTGTTCTCCCGCTTTAACAAAGGTAACTGCCTTCTTTGGGCCATGGAGGAGTTTGCTTGTCTTGATGGCTGCAGCCAAGCTTTCAGCAACTGCCTTGAGAACCTTGTCATGGTGCTACTGCTAGCAGCTGTATGCCAGTGCCTTAGGGCAGCTGCTGAGTAGATGTTCTAGAGAGCCTCTTCCTGAACAAAGTGGGCAGGATGGTGTCTCGCTCTTTCCCCAGACGTGGAGGTTTGCTGGGCTTGGCAGGGCATCATAGACCACCTACACCAGGAACCGGACACGAAAGAAGTCTCCCTGCATGATGTCCAACCAGGTGATCCTTCGCTGGAGAGAACTCTCCCACCTTGTCCATGCACCCTGTTGCCGGAGTCCTACTGCCCTGCTCACTCTCTCTTCCTCCACCCCTGCTCGGACCGCTTCCTGGAGTAGATGGATTCTCTCCTTGCCCTGGGCCTTGCCGACCTGGGTCTTTGGGAAGTAGCCCAGACCTGCTCTACCTGTTGCCACGGTGCCCACCAGAGCCTTCTGTCTCAGGCGTGGCTCTGCCACCTCCACAGCCTTCTCCGCCCTCCATTTCCTGTCTGTCCTCACCTCAATGCCTGTTGCTGACAACTTACGAACCTTGGAGTCCTTGTACTGTAGGGCTTCTCTGGTGCGTGCTACCATGAATTCTTCTAAATGGTAGCTGCAGGATGTTCCTTTTTCCATACAGTGCTGCGCTGGTGAGACTGCGTGGGAGTCTCAGCCACCTCCGAAGAAAGATGCTGATCTTCTTTTCAAGGGACTTAACTGTTGAAAACAGAACTGCATATACCAGCAGAGGCCATATGACCCGGGGCAGAATTGAGTGCTGATAGATCCAGGCTTAAAACCTACCAGGCAGGCTGGACCTATCAACCTTGGTGAGCCATGTCTCAAGCTCCTGGGTGGATTTCTGAATGGCAGCTGTGTCTTTCAGACTTAAGTCAAAGACTTTCCCCAAACTCTTGACTGGCTGCTCTGTGATGGATGGGATGACTGTTCCCGCGATAGCAAATCGGTACTTATCAGTCACCTTCCCCACCTTTAGCACCATGCACCTCGACTTGGATGGCTTAAAACTCATCCTTGCCCACGTGATGAGTCTCTCAAGTCCTTGTAGGATCCACCTGCTCCCTGGGACCAATGTTGTCGTGATGGTTAAATCATCCATATAGGCTCTTATCTGGGGCTGTCGTATACCTGACTTTGTCAGGGGCCCTCTGCATTCTACCTTGGCTGCCTGGACCACCATATTCATGGCAAGGGCAAAAAGAATAACGCAGATGGTGTACCCTGTTATTATTCCCTTGCTAAGCCGATGCCAGCCTGATATTTCTGACCCAGAAGTGACCTTTATCCTGAAGTTGTTATCCTAAAGCAAGATCAAGCATAAATATTATTAAAGCATCCTATGTGATAAATCATGTTTTGTGGATTATTTCATTAATGATTAATTATTTATATTTAATATTTTTAACCACATGCTATGTGTAGGACTTTTCCATGATTAGGTTCTGGAAGTCCCTTTGAAACTTTGCTATAAGTACCGCTTTCTGTGATTGATTTGTCAACCTGAAAAGTCTTATGAGCAGAATGTGTACAGCATTCTGGGTGCATTCACCTCAAAGGGTTTTTGAGATTGTGGAATCCCACAGTTGATTACTGGCTCCAACAAATGTTAAGCAAGACACACAAAAAGGAGACCATGTGCCTGAAACATGTGGGAAATTACAGCCCATGTTGTTTTAGCTGCAAAACTCACAGTTGGCCATTTCACTCAAAAATGAGAAAAGTGAGTGTATTACCACATGTCATGGGGTGCTGTGGGGCCTTCTTCACAGTCCTCGGATCTTAAGTTTCATTGTACTCAAACTGAAGTGGGAATGTACAATATACAATACAATACAATGCAATACAGTTTATTTTTGTATAGCCCAAAATCACACAGGAAGTGCCACAATGGGCTTTAACAGGCCCTGCCTCTTGACAGCCCCCCAGCCTTGACTCTCTAAGAAGAAAAGGAAAAACTCCCAAAAAACCTTGTAAAATTAATTGGGATTCCAACTGAGTTAAATGATTACAAAATATTGTTGTGATCAGCGTCATTCCCTCCAACAATTAACATCTCTGTTTTATCTGTATTTAAAGACAAGTAGTTCTCATTCATCCATTCCTTTAATCCACTAACACAACTAATTAAAGACAACATCGGAGAAACTTCATTTGATTTAAATGAAAGGTAAAACTGGGTGTCATCTGCATACGAGTGAAAATTAACATTATGTTTCCTAATGAGAGATCCCAGTGGAAGCATGTAACGTGAAAACAGTAAAGGTCCCAGTACTGAGCCCTGCGGGACACCATATTGAGCTTCTGTGTATAATGATGGAATACTGTGAGCACATTTCTGTACATATTGGAATCGATTTGATAAATAAGAACTAAACCAAGCGAGCACGGGGACTGTAAGCCCAACATCGTTTTCTAGCCTGTGCAGTAAAATAGAATGGTCAATGGTGTCAAATGCTGCAGTTAAGTCCAAAACATAATTACAGTGGAGTTTCCTTCATCAGAGGATATCAGAATGTTATTTACAACCCATGTTAGTGCCGTATCTGTATTATGACCAGTGTGAGAACCAGACTGGAATTTCTCAAATAAATTGTAATGCGTAAGGTGTGACTGAAGCTGACTGGCGACTACTTTTTCTAGTATTTTAGAGAGAAACAGTAAATTTGAAATAGACCTATAATTATTTAGTGTGTTGGGGTCTAGGTCTGACTTTTTAAGTAATGGTTTAATGACTGACACCTTTAGTGCATCAGGTACTGTGCCATGCAATAATGAACTACTGATAATGTTTAGAATAGGCGCTGCAAGAACATCCATTGCACTTTTTACTAGTTTTGTTGGCACTGGATCTAGGGAACAAGTAGTGGGCTTCATTTTAGAAATTAAAGTTAAGACTTCCTGCTCAGTTACAGGATTAAAATTATTAAAGTGCTGAATGCAATGTGAGACAGGACCTGC
The DNA here is from genome assembly GCF_016835505.1 of Polypterus senegalus. Classification (NCBI taxonomy): domain Eukaryota; kingdom Metazoa; phylum Chordata; class Cladistia; order Polypteriformes; family Polypteridae; genus Polypterus; species Polypterus senegalus. Next base: position 84,738,115 of record NC_053168.1, read on the forward strand.
TAAGCTAGTATTTGGTTTGTACTGCGATGCTGAGATCTGGGATCTTATATTTTTAATTTTCTCATTGAAGAAGTTCATAAAGTCTGTATATATGTTCCCTATAATACATCTCAGATCCAACCATTTTAACATTTACTTCATACTTAGCATCCACAACAGTGGGGGCACATAAGTCTATGATGAATTACTGAAACACAATCCTAATAACATTTTCAGTATTAAACTCAAATTTGTAAAGTCAGCATATTCAGGATATAATTATCAGATTATATCACAATATGCTCCAAAAAAATTCAAAGTACTTTTCATGCAAGTGTCAGTCAAAGCTGTTTTTTGCATTGGGAGGACTTGTGCAGGTGTTCTGAAGCTAATAAGAATTTAGCATGAGATGATGTTTGCACCCTAATGTAAACGTTACTAATAGCACCAAAAGTACTGACAAGAACAAAAGCATATTTCAATATAAATAATTTCCACCACGGAAGAGTGGTTTATCAATCTAGAATGTTGATCAAAACATAACTACCACACTCCTAAATCATTTGACAACTGTCATGTACCTGTACAGAATTAAACAGAAATTAAGTAAACTCCCATTATAAATTTTGTTTAGTAAGTTTGGTTCTGCTTTGAAGCCCTGGGGTCACAGGCACACTGCAAAGTGTTATAATATAGGCAAAGACTTCCACTTCAAACTCAAAGTCAAAGCAAACTTTATTGTCATCTCAACCATATACAAGTATACAGATAGACGAAATTGCGAAGCTCAGGGTCAATAGTGTAATAACATGAAGTGCAAATAATAAATTAAAAATAGAATTAAAATTAAAAATTAAAATGCAAACAAGACAAGACATTGTACAAAGACAAGACAAAGAAGTAGAAGCAATATTGACATGTATTGGTGCATAGTAAGCAATATGAACATTGATGCAATGTATGGTATTTGCAATCTAGATACATAAGTATAGTCAATAGATATGTAATATAATAAATAAATAAAAGATATAGATAATACAGAAATTATCAGTGTATGATAACAGTTGTTTAAGACATGTGTAAAGAATGACAGGTCAGACTGTTTCACAGCAGAAGGAATATCAAGAATGTCAAAATACTTAAAAGTCAGTATGAGATTTTCAGTTCTTTTCTACACACACACTCGTCTTTGCAGGAAAGTGGCTTGCATGTATAAAAGTTCTGTTTTTAGAGGTGGTTGAAGCAGTGTGGAATATCCCAGGGGGCAGCATGGTGTTAAGGAGTCTGACAGCTTGGGGGTAAAAACTCTCCTGCAGCCTGGCAGATCTGGCTTTGATGTTACAGTATCTTCTCTTGGATGGCAGAAGTGTGTAAAGTCCATGTGAGGGGTGTAAGGTGTCCTGCACAATGCTGCCGACCTTGTAAACACTGTGTTTGTAAAATATGTCTTTTAGCGAAAGGAGAGACACCCTAATATTGTTTTCTGCTGTCTTCACTATCTTTTGCAGGGGCTTGTGGTCGGATATGTTGCAGTTGCCATACCAGGCAGTGATGCAGCTGGTCAGAACACTCTCAATGGTGCCTCTGTAGAACATGGTGAGGATGGAAAGGGGAAGACTTCCTCGCTTCAGCCCCTCAGGAAGTGTAGTCTCTGCTGGGCTTTCTTGATCAGTGATGATGTGTTATGCATCCATGCAAATTCCTCAGTTATATGCACACTGAGGAAATTGGTACTCCTAACAGTCTCCACATCTAAACCGTTGATGCTGAGTGGGATGTGGGCAGGATGTGATTTTCTGAAGTCCATGATTATCTCTTTTGTCTTGTCGACATTAAAAGATAGATTGTTGTTTTCACATCGTGCAGACAGCCATTCCACCTCATCTCTGTATGCTGTTTCATCATCCCTGCTTATCAGTCCCAGCACCATCGTATCATCTGCAAACTTGATGATGTGGTTGGTGTTGCGCGTGATTGTGCAGTCGTGAGTCAGCAGGGTGAAGAGCAGTGGACTAAGCATGCAGCCCTGCCGTGCTCCAGTACTCAGTGTGATGTTGCTGGAAGTGTTGCAGCCCACCTGAACTGACTGGGGCCTCTCTGTCAAGAAGCCCAGGGTCCAATTGCAGAGGGTGGTTTTGAGGCCCAACCTGCTCGGTTTTACAACCAACTTTTGAGGGATGATTGTGTTGAAGGCAGAGCTAAAGTCTATGAACAGCATCCTGACATATGTGTCTTTTTTATCCAGATGTGTCAGGCAGAGGTGAATGGCAGAGCATATGGCATCCTCTGTTGACCTGTTTGAGCGGGATGCAATCAGAAGAGGGTCAAGGGAGACAGGGAGATTAGTCTTTATGTGTGAATTGACTAACCTTTCGAAGCACTTCATGATGATTAGCGTGAGTGCAAGTGGTCGGTTGTCATTCAAGCATGTCGCTGATGACTTCTTCAGCACTGGTATGATGGTGGTCAACTTGAAGCATGCTGGGACTGACGACTGGCTCAGAGATGTGTTAAAGATGTCAGTGAAGACACCAGCCAGTTGACTAGCACATTCTTTGAGCACACGACCAGGTATGTTGTCAGGTAATGCAGCCTTGCGTGGATTCACTCTGGATAGAGTCCTCTTCACATCAGTTATGGAGAAACAGAGTACCTGGTCAGTGGAGGGAGGTGTTGCTTTTCTCACAGGCTGTTTGTTCTGTGCCTCAAACCATGCGAAGAAGTTGTTCAGCTCATCCAGTAGGGAGGAATCACCATCGCTGCTGTATGGGTTGGGCTTGTAGTTTGTAATTGTCAGAATGCCCTGCCACATACAACATGTGTCTCTGGTGCTGCTGAAGTGTTTGTTAATCCTTTGCGCATATGCCCACTTAGCTCTGCTTATAGCATGAGACAGGTTGGCTCTGGCCACCCTGAGGGTGGCCTGGTCTCCAGATCTGAAGGCTGCATTTGTGATCTTGAGCAGCTTGTGAAACAGTCCCCCACACCCGTGGGTCTTACCGGACAAAGAGGCATCTCTCTCCACTCAGAAGATGATCAGTCCGTCTAGCTGGATGTCCGAGTCTGTATTGTTTTCCTGGAACCATGTCTCAGTGAAAATAAAGATGCAACAGTCTCTCATTTCCCACTGTTTGGCACGTTGCAGCATTATGTAATTCAGATCGTTGTCTAGCGATCGGACGCTCGTGAGCAGAACGGATGGTATCACAGATCTGGTGGGGTTAGTTTTTAGTCTTGTGCTAACAGTGCCGTATTGCTTTTCCGCCAGCTCAGCTTCTCAGGCTGCCGAAGTAAGCAAAGGCTGCAGAGCGTCTCTGTCACCTCGCTGGATATTTCGGCGCAGTTTCTTTGGCAAACGTGCAGGATTTGCCGCTCATAAATGTATGTCTGTGTACCACTATCACTTAAATCTACTTCTTTTCATTATACTAGTTGACAAAGACAAACAAAGATTAATGCTAAACACAATGGACTCAGGAGCTCTGTAAGCCGCAGCCTGCATGGGTGCCACCATCTTGTGAGGACTTTGGACAGAGTTTTAGTTAAATATGGGTTAGCCTGTCTGATTCAATTTTGGCTGAAGTTCTCTTCTCTATTTGTTCCTCTTAAATTGTTAATTCAAACAATGAACATATATTGGTTCAAATAAATAACTGCAACTTGATGTGAAATGCTACCTTCACTGTGTGCCAGACCTGATGAGCTCATCATACTAAAAGTTTTTAAAAAAATGAAAATGACATACAAAAATATGTAATGGGCATATTTCAAAGCCATTTAAGAACAGAGATGAGGCACTTAACTAAAGCATTAAGTATTTTAAATAGTTTTAAGTACAAAGTAAGTGATCATCCTTCAGAAACAAAGTTGATAATCAGTGGAATTAAACAAACATAACTGTTGTCATTAACCAAGAAAACACACACGTCCACCAAAGAAATGTTGGAGTACCAGTTGGGTCGCCCCCTTTAATAAGTCCCAAAAATTAAACAGGCCCTCAATGGCACAAATACTAGAAATGCAAAAGGTAATATCACCTGGTAGAGTTTGTAACTGAATCAAGGCTCTGTAAAGTGGTCACACTGTGAGTTGACTCCCGCTGGGAGCGTTTTGCTTTTATAGTTGCTGAACCAAAAAGGGCGGAATCAGTTACCCTTATTGGGTGATTTCTCTGAGCTATGACTGGAATAAAAGACAATACTGTTAGCGACAGCGCCCCCTGGTGTTCCAGGGTGGTTACCTCTGATGATCTCAGAAGGTGATCTTCTGATGTGCATGTGTGACATGGTGTCCAACAGACAGTGCTAGCTCTACAGATGGACCAGGTTCAGTGCTGGGAATTGTAGTGTGGAATGTTGCTCCACTTACAGTACCACCTCACAGTCACAATGGTGGAAAAATATTCACAACAACTAAAAAAGCAATCATGACACCAATAAAATATTTTTGTAAAAACAATATTTCAGAATATAAATCCACAGGATCTGGATACCCATGATAAAAGCTGACAGAGGTTAATGCAGCAGTTTACAGAGATACTCACAGCTCTTCCCCACGTGCTGTTGTAGTCTTCAGACATTCGGAAGATAGAAGTTTATAGAAAGAAGCAACCCAAATGATCCAGGGGTGAACAGATCAGCAGTTGCGGTACTTTTGATGTCTCAAAATGCCACTGTGTAGCAACTTTTTTTTGTAATTTTACATTAATACTCTTTTATTACAATAAAACAAGCATCTCCCCCCAGTGCTTGAAAGGACCTTTTCTGCATTTCGTCTGGCAGAGACCAAGAAATATTTTCTTACAGTGTAGTAATGAAAACAAAAGTTAGTAATGCATCATAATAATAATAACCTGAATTGGAACATAAAAAATAATACTTCATAAGCATGTAATAATGTAATAGGAGTCCAAAGCTTATTCAATGCACAGACTGCAGTGATGCATGGAACAGTAGTTGAACTTGACTGCCAATTATAATATTTTCAAAACTGATCAATTGAATATCCAATGTTACATTTATCCAAAGCCTATCAAAACAGCACTGGGCACCAGGCAGGAAATAGGCTTGGACAAGGCCCCAGTACATGCAGGGGTCACTCACACATAAATACCCACAGACACTCTCACATATGGACAATTTGGAATCACTGGCTAATCTAAACTGCACATCTTTGTAGATATGGAGTATTGGAGTACCTGAAAGAATAGTCATGCAGATGCAGGGAAGACATGCAAACTACACACAAATAATGACCCGGAGCAGGTTACATTGGAGCCCCGAGGTGGCATTGGTAACCTCTGCACCCCTGTGCCTCTTCTCAGTGGAATAAAAGAACCAAAATCAGTTATCACAACATTGTCAAACATTTAGAAGAATATTTTTAACAACATAATTTAACTGTGACATTCATTCGCTTCCCTCTGAAAAGGTACGTATGGGAATGGTGGGAGTTTGTGTTACACTGGAGACAGTGTAGCAGCTTAATAAGATAATTAGAGAGCCTTTTTGGTACTGATAACAGTCACATGTGCTTAATTAGTCACCTCAGCTTAGTACACAATATGATCTCACCTTGAATTGTGAGCAGCTGCTTAGAGAGAGCACTGCGAGACGAAAGAAGGTGAAAAGGTGCAGTATATAAGGCACAGATCTGACATTAACATCTGTCAGGAGAGCATTTCCCATTTAACAAAGGGGAAAAAAAAACAGAAAAATTGCAGGATTGCTCCAGAGAACTCTAAGGTGGTTTGCATTCGCTTATGTGCAATACAAGAATGTTATCTTTTTAAGCTCTCACTTTATTTCATATTTTACTGTTGTATACATATTCCAATAGTATTTTTATTTCTTACCTAATCTTGCTTTTGGTGACTGTGTATATCTCTTTGTGATCCATGAAAAGTACGATAATAATATTTAGTGTCACAAGAACGAGTCATGGACAGATAAAGAGTTGGGGCAGCCACCCGTATAATGTGGTATCCTGGCTGCAAAAGGTCGTTTTATCAAACAATCAGCACTGAAGTGCATTCAACGGAGTCCAGAACAAGACTGAGGAAACAAAGGAAAAGGGGCAGGTTTTAAAGGGGGAGATAGGAAGTGAGGTCATATGGATCTGGCACGTGGTCTTCCACCATTGGTTCGTAGCCGGACGTGACATCAGAGGGACTGGAGCTGGTGTGGCCGACTTCCATTGGCTCAGTCCCGGAAGTGATGTCAGGAGAGCCAGGTGAAATCGCCCGGGGATGGTCTACAGGCAAGGGAGAAAAAGAGAGTGCACTCTGCCACACCCCGGCATGCCTCCGAACTGCCTTCACTCAAGCCCTTTAGCTGCCTCCCATGCGCACGTGTGTGACATTAGATATGCAAAGTCCATGAATAAAATGAAATATTTTCACCATCTACCTATTCATCATCTAAAATGCATTCACTATCTCTCTTTCATTTCACTAGAGTCAAAGCCTTTAAAGCAGCATAGTGCTAACCTTCTTAATCTCTGCTTATTTTAAATTTCACCCATTTTTACAGTGATATATTATTTAATTATTTTGTTCAGTATGCCTCGAATGTTTTGTTCTTGAGAAGACATGATACATTTATGCAGTGATCATCCACATTAAAACCTCTGACAGGTGAAGTGAATAGCATTGATTATCTTGCAACAATGGCGCCTGTCAAGGGCTTTGGTATACTAGGCTGACCCGCCTTTTAAGGCGACTGACTTTTAAGTTGACCACTTCTTAAGGCAATTCAATATGTAGATCTATTTGATATTTTATACAAACTCATTAATTTGGTTATATTGCATTTGAGTGGTATTACTTTAATATTCATAGTTTCTGTTATTTTTGTGATGATATTTAAACTTTTTTTCTATATTGAGGTTTTGAACCCCCCTGATATTTACTACACGGTGAGGCATTTATACTCCATCAACATTATTTCCAGAGACATAATTTTGTTTATTTTTCCAGCACATCGCACACAAAAGCAAGGGAACAATGGGAGCACCAGAACTCTGCTCACATCATGTCGCTTCGTACCACAAGCTGCAAGTAGTAAGTCTGTGATAAGCGGAATACCGCTACGCTTTCCACTCACGGGACGGAAGAACAATCCCGACTGCTTTTATATAGTAAGAAAGAAGAAGAAGATATCGCACAGTCTGGAGTAGAAAATCATGTTTTACCTGGAAAAACGAAACTACAAATCCCATCATGCACTACAAAATGGACGGGGCGTGTGTGAAACTCTGCGCCTGCGTAGCACTCACGGGACGGAAGGACAATCCCGACCGCTTTTATATAGAAGGATTAGGTAGCAAATGAACAGTCAGTTCTTGAAGGTGATGTGTTGGAAGCAGGAAAAATGGAGAAGCATAAGGATCTGAGTGACTTTGACAAGGGCCAAATTGTGATGTCTAGATGACTCGGATAACGCATCTCCAAAATGTCAGGATTTATGGGGTGTTCCTAATATACAGTGGTTAGTTCCTTATGAAAGTGATTAAAGGAAGAACAATTGGTGAACCGGCCCAAACCTTATTGATGCATGTAGTGACCGAAGGCTAGCCTATCTGGTCCAATGCCACAGAAGAGCTACTTATCACAAACAACCTACCGGAGCAGATGGCCTTCTAGTAGTTCGAGACTGACCAGGACTGAAGGTATAATAAGAAAGGCACAAGACTGGCAAAAATACAGATAACAAGGTAGATTTTTACTCCACAATAATGTTTTGTTAAAAAAGAACTCGGTTCTTGGTGTAAGTATTTATAGTGAAAAGAGTATGGGACAAACAAAAAATGTAGTCCAGAGCCAAAGCAATTTTTGGTGAGGGAACGACAAAAGAAAAAAAATTATATAAAATAAAGACCAAATAAAAAAAAAACAACAACAAAGGCCACTTACCCTGGTATTTATTTAACCCGTAAAATTTTATTACACAGCTTTAAAAAAAAAAAAAAAACCTGGACTCTGCTTCTGCCTATTACATAAAAACTACTCCTCGAAAAAAAAAAATATCTCAGGAATCCTTTTTGGTTCACTGGAGCCTCAAGCCAGGATTGGGTCACTGCTTTTTGCAGATGATGTTGTCCTGTTTGCTTCATCAGCTCTCTCTGAATCAGTTCGCAGCTGAGTGTGAAGTGGCTGGGATGGGAATCAGCACCTCCAAATCCGAGACATGGTCCTCAGCCGGAAAAGGGTGGAGTGCCTTCTCAGGGTTGGGAGTGAGATCCTGCCCCAAGTGGAGGAGTTCAAGTATCTCAGGGTCTTGTTCATGAGTGAGGGAAGAATGGAGCGTGAGATCAACAGGCGGATTGGTGCGGCTCCGCAGTGATGTGGGCTCTGCATCGATCTGTCGTGGTGAAAAAGGAGCTGAGCTGTAAGGCAAAGCGTTCAATTTATCAGTCCATCTACATTCCTACCCTCACCTATGGTCATGAGCTATGGGTAGTGACCAAAAGAACAAGATCACGAATACAAGCGGCTGAAATGAGTTTCCTCCGCAGGGTGTCTGGGCTTTCCCTTAAAGATAAGGTGAGAAGCTCTGTCATCCGGGAGGGGCTCAGAGTAGAGCTGCTGCTCCTCTGCATCGAGAGGAGTCAGATGAGGTGGCTTGGGCATCTGATCAGGATGCCTCCCTGGCGAGGTGTTCCGGGCACGTCCAACCGGGAGGAGGCCCCGGGGAAGACCCAGGACACACTGAAGGGACTATGTCTCCCGACTGGCCTGGGAACGCCTCGTGATTCCCCCGGAAGAGCTAGAAGAAGTGGCTGGGGAGTGGGAAGTCTGGGCAGCTCTGCTCAAGCCGCTGCCCCCAAGACCCGATCTCAGATAAGCGGAAGAGGATGGATGGATGGATAGAGCCTCAAGCTGTTCCTTACCATCAACCAACTGCTCATCCACTAGGCCCCACTAAGTCTGGTGCACATTGCACATACTAAATCCATCTCACTAAGTTTCCAGAATCAATCGAGCTTCCCTTCTTAGTGACCACAACTGTCCTTAAAAAGATGACTCAGTTCTCCTATACAGCATACACACAAGTCGAATTGCACACCTCAAACAAAATCTAAAGCTTCAACAAACATAACATCAAACACAAATAAACATAATCAATCACCCAATAACATAACCAAACATAATTATGCTTAACCTCAAGGTTAATAATAAAAAAAGAAAAATGCTATGGTATGAATTCATTAATAAACAAACAAGACTCCACTGTGGCTGTCTTTCCAGATTCCTAGCCATCTCAGACTGCTATAAGCCTTGGCGTCAACTTTAAAACACTGGACGGTAAATGTGGAATAATACGCACAGGGCCCATGGCTGAACCTAACGGTAAAAAGTCCAAAACTTTGCTCAAAGTTTTCTTTTCCACTGTAAACCATAATATGAAAGAGTTTGTCACAAGAGTATTTCAGCATAGCAGAGAGTAATACTTATCTAAAAGTAGCAGAGACACAGAGCAGCACTGCATAGAATGTGCGATGGACAGGTAAGGTGGGATGGCGTAGATGAGCGATGACAGCAAATGAGCATAAAATCCAAAAGAAGCATAGGAAGATGCACATGCAGATCTGAAGGTTCCAACATACAACCACATACATATAGCGCTGGGTACTACAGGCGTGATCGCCCCAAAGCCACAAGCCAGGTGGCTGACAACATCAGATCACTTCTCAATCATTCCCAGTTGAAGCACGTGCAGAAGGAATTGATAGCAATCCATATTCATTATAATCAAGGAGACAGAACCTCCCCAGCTCCTAGATATCCAAGGTGAAAAAAAAAAAAAAAAATGTTCATAGATCAATCATCAGGCAGGCACACAGGACCGAGCAATCAAAAGAAAATCTCATCCAGTGAACTACAGAAACATTGAGTTGTACTCGAGGCTGCGATCCCAGTCAAGGCAAAGTCCATAAAGATAAATCCAAAGTCAGTTGATTGCAAATTTGAGTTGATTGCATCCATGAATTATACATAGAATAAAAGAAAAAGAAAATGAAAGAAGTGCAGAAAGTGCAATTTTTTTCATACAAAGTGTTGTTGACAAGGAGGAGCGGCAGCAACATGCATACACCAGAGTACCCACATCTGATGTATCAGGGGAAGGTGACCTGGTGTGATGAATCACATTTTCTTTTAGATCATGTGTGTGGCCATGTGTCTGTGCAGCATTGAATTGGGAAAGAGATGGCAGCAGGATACACAATGGGAAAAATTTAAGCCGCCAGAGGTAGTGTGATGCTCTGAGCAATGTTCTCCTGGGAAAACTTTGGTCCTGGCATTCGTGAGGATGTTACTTTGATATGTACTACCTACCTAAAAAATGCTGCAGACTATGTACTACCCTTCATGGCAATGGTACTACCTGATGGCAGTGACCATGCAATTGTGCAAAGATTGTTCAGGAACAGTTTGAGAAACATGACAAAGAGTTGAAGGTGTTGACTTGACCTCCAAATCAAGCATCTCTGGTATGTGCCAGAAAAACAGGTCTGATCAATCCAGCACCCACTTTGCAACTTACAGAACTTAAAGGATTTGCTGCTAAAATACTGGTGCCAAAAAGTACAGGACACCTTCAGAGCTCTTGTGAGGTCCATGCCTCAACGTGTCAGAGCTTTATTGGCAGCATAACATTACTTTTTTTTTGCTGTAAGATAATATCACAGTGCTAGCTGAAACGCACGTAGACATTAAGGGAACGTGTAAGATTTCACACAGACCACACTAACACTTGATATTACATCTTAAATATTTTTGACCAGCAACTCTTAAAAATAAAACTCTAGATCAAGGGCCTTCAAGCTGCAGAATTTTATTTTCCAACACAATTTGTTGTAATGAAGCCAGCTGTTGCTGCCTGTAGCAGTTTTGACCTGAGCACTATTGTTGTGCATTATATTAGCTAACTCATTTGTAATTCTCAAACATTATTTGCTTCTTTTATTCTTTAGAATCAAACAGCCCTGTTCACTGTTTTTAATTGCTTCTTTTATTTCTAAACAGCTGACAATTAACAATGAGATAAGAATGACAAAGGAGCCATCAGTTCACTGTCTTACCCAATCCTATTTACATCTGAGTGTGTTCATGATAAATTATCTATTCAAATGAAATACTTGGAAAAAATAGTAGAGAAAAAAACTGAAGAAATAGCTATGACCTACAAATTATTTTAGTGAAATATCCTTGTAAAAGGAAATTCTACAATGTAACAATTTCTTGAGAAGTCAGAAGGAAATCCATTGAATTAAACACAAGGTCAGATATCAACAACAGTTGGCTTTTAAATGAGCAATTCAGTTGGAACAAAATCCTTCAGTCACTGCAGCCCTCCAGGACCAAACCTCAGGTCGGCTGCTGTAGATGTTTCCATTGTGCTCTCCATTCTCCCCAAAGATCCAGTTGTGACAATTCTTTTAATGCCTCATTCTTTAGATTGTATATATTGTCGCACTTCTCTTTCTTTTCACCACCTCTATGTTCTCTTCCCTACATGAGATGTGTCCTGGGATGGACTTTTGGTCACTTCTGGTATGACTCCAGAAGTTTCAAACCTTCCCTCACGTGAGATAGTTCAACTTGTCAGCATCCACTTGGGCCTCATAAGACATCCCTAGTGTTGCTTCCTTTCTCATTTTCATTTGATTGTTTTTATTAAATGGGTACCTGGTTGGTCCCCAACTCTTTATGATATTCTGTTTAGTTATTTACACAGGATTATAATATGTATACATCTCTAAATACTGTATATACAGTAAAATCCAACATTTGTCTGTTTTTCTGTCTATCTGTCTGTCTGCATTTCATGAGGAAACCACTTTAATGGATTTAGTACCGATTTATTTGCGAAATTCCGAGAGACATGCAGAGGGCTGAGGGGAGGGGGGCAGGGCTCTCCTCACTTACATGCCAGCCTCGGGGTGTACCCTACCTCCACCTAGTTAGCGAATGACAGAACTACTTAACGGATTCAGATCAGGTTTTTTTCCATAATTTGCTTGATCATTCTGGTTGATTTTGTAACTTCTCTCTTCATGCTAAGAATCATAGTTTGCCTGCAGGAGTGATATGTTTGTGCTAATCCGAGGCAGAAGCTGCGGGCCGAGGGGAGGGGGAAGTGTGACGTCAGGAGTGGGGAGCCAGTCTGGGTCCTCCTCACTGTCCTTTTTCACTAATACACAGGCGGATCTGTGGGGGACGGCTAGAATACTATGTATGTGTGTATGTTTTCTAAGAACTTTTGTAAGACAATGGGCCTCAGTTTTTGTACTGTCAGTTAGTCAGATGTAGGAGAAGTACTCTGTAACTAAGAACTTTTCGGTATATAGTATTTTTCTTTTTTTTACCAGAGGCATATATTATTATTATTATTATTATTATTATTGCTGACTATCAGCAATAATCAGTAATAGCAATCTATATTCCTATGTTATTGTATATTCTGTAGTTACAGAATAAGGTTTGGGGGTACAGTCAACTCTGAAGTAATAATGAGCCCCCTATTTACCACGATTTGGTATACTTAATGCAAGCATATTCAGGTTACATATATACTGTATATATGACTACAACATAATAAATAAATGAAGACTTGCTAATTGAGTCCACGAAGAATGATCTTTCCAGGCAATATAACAAAAAAGGAAATTGTAACAGTTTAATTATTAAGTGAGCATAAATAAAGGAGCTTAAGAAGGCCAATTAAAGATTTACTAATGTGCAGTGCTGGTCAGCAGAAAACATACTCTTACGTTAATGGAGGTTAATGGAAGATGATATAATTGGTAATGGTCAGCAAAAATTGTTTTCTTATTTGATTAGCTGCTTTGGAATAAAAGGACTTTATTAAGAGCATAAATAACTAGCATTAACCTATGGAAGTTGACACTGACTGGGGGATGGTCAAAGATGTCTCCTGCTGTTTTATGCCTTCAGGTATACTGATAATCTAATGTAATTGTTGAAGACCCCATTACGGAACTGCAAGTCGACTGTACTGTAGTATGGGCTTTCTTCAGCTTTGTGTATATGGAAGTGAAAACTGCATTTATTTGTATGGAGAATTATTGTCATTATTTAGTTTGGTTTAACTTTTGTTAATGTTACATTATTTTATTCATTTAACTGCGTCCGGTTGTCAAACAATTTTCTGTTGTCAGTGGTGGTAGATATGGTGGCATCAAACCACAAAGCTACCCCTTAGTGAATAAACTAATGAGTTATACGGTTTTCTGTAGATTAGTGGAAGGAACAAAGTAGTGAGGTCTGTTTTGGTTTTTTGAGCTAATGAAAGAAGAGAGGCCAGAGTAAAAGAACAACAACAAAATAGAGAGATGGCAGGTAAAAGGTGCGTTTTGTACTTATACAGTAAGTATAAAGTATAGTAACATATAAAAAATATAGTTTTGTACAGTATATACAAGCCCTCCCACAGAAGGTAGAACTGGCTAGTGTTAAATAACCCACGGTAGCTTCAGGTGTGTGTTGTTTTCTGCTGTTTTGTGTCTTGATTAGTTCATTATTGAGTCCTTCTCATTATAGTTTTAATAATAAAACTCTTTGTTTAGCACTTTGGTCCTTTCTCATTCTTTGTGGACTTTGGGGTTGCTGTATGAGTGCCTTCTTCTCCTTAAAGCGGTAAGTGATTTCAAATGTTCATGTTCTGACCTTCTTTTATCATTTGTGCCACTTGAGACTGCGTGTAACAAATCATCTTATTTCTTCTTAGCATATTGTGATTAATTCTTTTAATAATTGTTTGAAAGTACTTTCATATTTGATGAAACTACACTTAGCACAACATAAATTAAAAAGGTAGTGCAGACATTTTCCTTCTTTAATGTGCTATTCAGTGTGATAAATAATGTTGCAAGACAACTTTAAAGAGTTGGTGAATAGCCCCATATATTGCTATTTTTGCAATATCGTTGGTCAAAATAAATGAAATAAATCAAACATTCGACAGTAAATGATGGGTAATGGTGGCTTTATATACACAGGACAAAATGGCTGCAGGAAATTATCAAATGGGACGCGACGTCATCAAATGAGGACCGGAAGTGACATCACCGTCAGGAGCCGGAAATGTGACGCCATCAAGGGAGAACCGGAAGTGGCGTCATTGGGAGAAGATCGGAAGTGACGTCATCAAGGGGGGACAGGAAAGTCACGTCATCTCTAGGAGCCGGAAGTGATATCACAGATGAGGAAGTGGTTGATGTCTTAGTCTCGATAGTATTGTTTATTGCAGGTATGATTTTATTATTTTTCTTCTTTAATTCTACAAGGTCAGAGGGAGAGGCATTAGTACCTTGAAACAACCCCTCATCTGTTAGTAGATCGCTCACCTTAGAGCTTTTTGACTGCCTCTGAAGCACACGTGTGTGACATCAGATAATTCAATAAAAAGGCAATACCCAATAACACATAAAATACTTAAAACTGCATGTAATGTTATACTTATGCTTTTGTTGTGTTCATTTTATATTTGTATTATATAGTATGTTATGTTAATATTATATTCATATTAGTATGGTTTATAGTTATAAAACAAACAGTAGTTGATATTCTTGATTTCACACATTTGTAATAAGTTAGTCAAGTTTTGCTTTGAAATTTATATACACTATATATATATATATTGTAACAAATTGACTCCAAACAGCCACAAAGGTTTGGGGCAGCCACCTGTATAATATGATCCTGGCTGCAAAAAGGTTTTGAAAAAGTTGAGTTGTTTACAAGACAGAGTCTAAAACAGAACTGTTTAAGTGGAGGTAAGATGGCGGTTTTAAGGGCTGGAATAGGAAATGAGGTCATCCATGCCGGAAGTGATGTCTTCGGGTCCAAGAAATGATGACATCAGTGGCACCGGAACCGGAAGTGGTGTCATCAGTGACACCGAAAACTGGTGGGATTTCCCAGGAATGGTCTGCAAGAGACTGAGAGAGACATTCAGCACACTCCGCCACGGCCTGGTCTGGCGTAGTATTATCGTTACTTAAGCCCTTTAGCTTCCTCCTAATCGCATGTGTGTGACAATATATATATTCTAAACTTTTCCATTGCCCAGATATAAAAATTTGTTGGTGAAATAAACAGGACTTTTCTTTTAATGTTTAAAAAGTGGACCTTACAAAGATATCTAATTTGTCTGTTTGATGATGAAATACAATGTTATGTTGTAAAGAGCTTGTCATGTGTACTTTGTCAACTAATAGTTTGGTGTTTGCTTAAGCATGGCTTTAATGTTTGATAATTTGTGTAAGTAGAAAGTGCAGTTACATTAGCTCTGTTACATTGTATTGTCTGGCTACGGATGTTTTTTGGTGCTATCTATAATGCAAAACCGATACTATAATGCACATGTAGTTTCATAAGATGGTTTCAGAAGTTGTGTATAAGTTATAGGTATATTGTACTGTTTGCTTGGAATTATGATGTCAGAAGAGTGAGCCAAGACAGCTGAGTTTAGATTATATGAGCTTTTGGTGCACTCAAGAGTACTTCTTACAACCTTTGTCCCTAGTTGCACAAACACGCCACAATATAGCTTCCTGACTTTAATGGCAGAAGCATATGAGCTCTGAAAGCACATTTTGGACACAAGACCTTCAATTGTAAAAAAAATGTCAGTTATTTTGGAGAAAGGCTGACCACATCATACATCGATTACCTTTATACAATTTGTAAAAGAGTTAGTTTATTAGACAGCAAAGAGATTAGAGAGAAATCAGAGTGAAGACGGGGGTTAAGTCATGCCAAGAATGCTCTGACTGACACAAGGAATGGCATGCCTGGAAAAAATTAACATTTACTGTAGCTATACCATATATTGGAGTTTATTGCCACAATTTATTTTGCTTTTGTTTTATGACATTATCTATTTGATCTATAACACATGAATAAATACGTGTTACATTTCAACTGCCTGTTCTTTTGTTCTGTCTCGTTGCCTGAGGTTATAGGGGGAGTGCTGAAGTACAATACCTGACAGAGTGGTAAGCGTATGAGATTTGAGGCATTCTGTTAAGGTCTGCAAAGTAAGCGGTATAAAGAGGGGCCACTGTAGGACAATCCCACAACAAAACACCATTTCCTTAATATTTTGATTGACTTTGAGACTGTAGCAGGTTTGCATTTATCCTATGAACTTGACATCAATGTCTGTTAAGCACATCTAAGGTTAGCCCTTTCTCTGGTCTTCTTGCCTGTGGCTGCTGCCCAGAATGACTTAAGCAGACTGTTTAAGCAGTTTATGCAGTACATTATTTTAGATAAAATACCCTCCTCAGATTATCCTAGAGTTATCTTTTTTGGATTCAAGTCACAGTGTGCATATATCTATACTCACTGTGTAGCAGTAGATTTAAGAAGATGTTCCTATTTAGCATTTTGTAATAATTCTGAACTACTATGAGAATTATTAAAACAAATTGTCAGTTAAGATCAAAGGTCACTGCTTCTGTGACATTGTGATCAGTGTTACAGATCTTAGATATTACATTTGCAAAATGAATCAAATAAAATTAAGACAGGATGAACAGGAATAAATGAAAGAACCCAGAACTTAAATTTATCCTTGGGTAGTTCTTTGGTCTGCTGAATGCAAGAAATTATTCTTCATTTTTTCCTAAAATATTCTGGTTCTATACAAGCACAAAGAGTGCTTTTAACCTTGTAAAACTGTCCCTGAGCAGTGCCACATTTGAATGATAATTAAAATTGCATTAAAGCCAGAAGAATTGTTAGCAGTGCCTTTCCCAGTCAAATCCTGTTTTACTCTCCTAATAAAACCACCCATTAAGCTCTTTGGTATTTTACATGAGGCACTGCAAAGATTTTTTTTAGTGCAGCAGTTATTACATACAATTAATGTCTAGTCCAAAATAACCCTAAAGAAACTCAATTGAAATATAGTTTATATAGCTACAGAACTGGGAATACAGCAAGTCTACGAAACAGTAAAGTGCCTTGCACTTTCTGCAAAATTTCTGGCGGCTGGAGTCAGAATTCATAAGCAATATTTAGTCTTTACAAATTGAAATAATTATTTTATAAAAAAAAAAGTGAATGACTCAGCCTATACACAATTGTGTCTTTTTAACACCTGAATAAAGAGTAAAAATGATTATACAACTAAATAGAAAGAACTTTTAAATACAATTTTCTGGTTTAGTTGTTGCAAAATTATCAACACGGTAGTTTTTATTTAACACAACGTAACATTCTGAAACCCACTCCTTAGCTTTTTTGTGGTGACACGAGATGCATGGTAAGCTCGTCTAACGCAAGGCCAACTCACACACACCCATTTAAGGGGATGAAAAATAGGAACTGTTTTCATACATACAGCGTATTACATTTAAAACGTGTTAAGCTTTAGAATAGCAGTATTTTTCATACACCCTTTGTTATTACATTTCATATAAAGCCGAGAGAGGTTATTACAAAAATGTCAAATGTCAAAACTTGCCCATTTTAATTCCATAAATTCCAAAATCAAATAATGAACGTTATAATGTTTTTTGAAGGAAATTGGGTCGTTCTGATATCTTTCAAATCAGGTGCTTGACATTCAAAACAAAAGGGCAGTTAACAATCACTTAAACAAAGAGGTTCCACATTCAGGCCTGGACTGCCACATTGACAGCAGGCTTTTGTTTCAACCCAGTTTCTTAAATAGAATCATTGCCAATAATGCAACTTCATGTCTGACTTTACAGTTATTAATGTTTATTAGTGTTTTCATTCATTTCAGGTCAACATTTGCTGAGATAGGCTTCAGTTGTCCTGTGACTCTGCCCTAGATCAGCAGGATTGGAAAATGAACGGATGGATGGATGGATGGATGGGTAATTTCTCATTCTCAGTCCTTCAGCTTTTTGTCTTTGATTTCTTTCCAAATATTTTCATTAAAATGAAATCCTCCACCTAATGGTGGATTGGCGATTCTAAATTGGCCCTAGTGTGTGCCTGGTGCCTGGTGTTTTTGTGTGTGTCCTGCGGTTGGTTGGCACCCTGCCCAGGATTGGTTCCTGCCTTGTGCCCTGTGTTGGCTGGGATTGGCTCCGGCAGACCCCCGTGACCCTGTGTTCGGATTCAGCGGGTTAGACAATGGATGGATGGATGGATGAAATCCTCATAAAGGATGCACATAGGTGTAAATGGGACATCTTAGATGGTGAGCTGCTAGTTTCTTTGTCATTTGCATCCTATTGATAATTAGCATCTGGTTAGGAATTTAAAAGACAATTAAAAATGAATAAAATAAAATTGAATAAAAGTGAATCCAGCTATTTAAGAACCCCTGATCAAATATTAGTATAAGCTATACTGAAAAGATGCACTTTAATTTAACTATTAGATTAATTTAAATGTTTCTCAACACTACAAATATATCATGATCTTAACTACAAATGTCACAAAACAGAATGCATCATACATTTTTGTTATACTTGTTGTAATGAAAACACACAAATAAATATCTACAATACAATAATATGTGTTCAAGTGTATACTATACAAAACTTTAAATAAACTATCAGCATATTAAGGTTAAAAAATATAAAGTACTTTTTTTTGTGTCAGTCAAGTATCTATTGCTAACAATATCATTGTACAATCAATAATATTTCACCAGCCAAATGTGAAGCTCACACATAAGCCTATTGGAATGAATCAGATGATCTTAATGGTTTATTAAATCTATATCCTGACAAAAGATTGTGTCTTACAAAATGTTTTGCTTCTGTTAATTTACCTGAAAATATAAAGTGTGGGTGAGTGTGTGTATATATGTGTATGCCCTATGATAAACTGACATCTTGTCCAAGGTTGGCTTCTACAAGCGTCAACAGTGTCCAGTGCTATTAGACCAGTCATTGGGTCTCCATAAACCTGAAATATAGGGATATTTACAAATCAAAGAACTACATAACCGAAAGGCTTTACAATAAAGACATTATTTCACAGTTTTCAATACTTTATGGCTAGTGGATCTATTGATCTCTAATGAATGTTATTTCTATTTAAGAAAAGCTTCTCACTGGCTGTCACTGAGTAGGATTAGGAGATGCCCTGCTAAATTAAACTTGGCTATCACTGGTGTAGATTTAAGATTTAACTCTGTGTTCCTGTGGTAACACTTCTGGCCAGTACTTCAATTTGCTTTTAAGATTTATAAGACATAGGTCACCGAAGCTATAAATATTATCTAGCTGTGTATTTCATTTAAGTTATACGTTTTCTGAGTTAATTAATTTAATTAGGATTAGTACTAGGACATACGTTATGCATGCACTCATATAACAATGCAGTATCTATTATATATTGTAACACTGTAAAAGCAATATACAACTTTAAAAATGTTACAGCAAAACCTGCTCAAAATTCCTCAAATTCATTAAGAGGTCCAGTAATTGCAAAGGGGATTTACTTGACCTTGCAGCGAGGCATTTTATCACAAATGCTTGAAGTGCAGGAGAGCAACAGACATGATAACATAGGGCCCCATCTGCTCAACTTTAATGACTATGCTATTTGGAGGAAAAAAGGTTTCTCTGGAGCAGCTGGTTCCTTTCCAAATGACCTTTTAGCATTTCTCATCTTGCTATCTGACAGATGTGTCAATTCAATAATTTCAAAAGGCCCTGAATAAATAACCAATTGTAAGCAAGAATGACCCGAAGGGATGTCAAAATGGGTGCATATAGTGCACATTACAACGTACCAACAGTAGACGCTGGAAAATGCTGTAGACTCAAAGCTGTTTCTTTGCTGCAGCTTTGAACTGAATAGCTTGCAAGTCTAAAGATCAGTTGTTTTCTAGGAAAAAGACTGTGAGGTGAATTGAAAGCTATTGTGATGTGTTTGACCTTGGAGCACCGCTATTAGCTGGTTGCAGGACTCAGGTGGTATGTCACAGCTCAAAATGGTTTCCTTCTCAGTCACTTGGCTTGCAGCTGAGGAGAAAAGACTTTAGGCTGAAGCTAATTGGTTCTGTGAGTGATTGGAAGCTGTGAAGAGGTGACTGCAATCAGACTTGGTCTGATAGATTTTAATGCTTTCCAAATAGTTTTCAGAGAGGAAGCAGGTGTGCCTGGTTTTAAAAGTAAACCAGGTCTGGACACTGGATAGTGATTTTTCAAATGAACAAATGTGAATTATTCTTTTAATGTTATCTGTTTAACTGTAATAAAATACCAGAACATATGTCATTTATTATTATTATTATTATTGTCACATTTCTTTTAGCATCCCATGCATAATCAGAATAGTTTAAATCATAGATAAAGACCATAGCTACATCTTAGATTCCTTTAAGGCTTGCCTCCTTGTATGCATTTGAATCCTTTATCACCATAAAGCCAAGAAGAATTCTATTTCAAGTTATATCCAGTTGCGGAATTCATCTTAAACTAGCTGAGAAGTTATAAATACTGTATCAGTAACAAATATTCTTATAAACACATGTAGTCTTTGTGCAACTGCTGACTTAAAGAGGTGCAATGAAATCTTACGAATACATTACCATTTCTTCATCATTTTCTTTTCATTTTTTCTACTGATGGTTGTGGTTGGGTGACTGGTCTGCCATATCTCCAGCAACTTCTTTAAACCCTTTTTTTGTGAAAAACGTACCTTTTGATGCCCAGCACAGTCGAGAGATATAATCCCTCTAGCATATTCTGGATCTATCCAACGGTTGTTCCAGTGGACAATACCAATGTACACCTCCTGTGGATGTATTCTAACTACATGTCCAAAACACCTCAAGTGGCTACTTTCAGTCTAGAAAAGCAGATGCACTACTCTGTGCTCCTCTCATTTTGCCAAGGTTTGTGCAGAATATATGAAATGTGTTGATAATGAAAAAGGGTGTCTTCATTTTACACAATAAATGACAGTTAATTGAAGTTCTGATCCTTTAAAAATGCAAGACTGTTACTTAAAAAACGTAACCCTTCGGACCCTGACATCCTATTACTAGTACATAAATATGCAGTCATTTTTGTAATGCACAGGGGTACGTTTGCAGCTGTCGGAACCAATTAATGCAAACTGGAGAGACTGGAAAAGTGAAAATGCACACCACAGAGTAAGCAGCTCCACTTTCAATTTTATTTCCTCAAGAAGATTGAAGTATTTGGCAGCTATTGTATAATAATAGTGATAATTTTTTTTAGACATCTCAAAGGTAGAATGTTCCCATAAAAACAGTATATCCAGTGCCAAAAGGGTTACAAACTTCTGTAAAGTAATAATTACTTTCTGATAAAAAGTTTTTGAATAAAACTGAACTGTGGTGGGGAAGCATACCTTCCCTAGTTGCTTTCTACTTTACCTTCCATGCTGCTCAGATAGGCTCCAACAACCACAATGATGTAAACACTTAAAACTGGGCAGCCTAGACATAAAACTTCAGCAATTCTCTTTACCTTAATGTGTTCAAATATTTCAAATGTTAATGTATGGTCTGGCCCCTTTTCTGTATTACAATTCTTGGACACATTACCCTTTATCAAGGTGCAGTTTATCCATGTTAAAGTTAAAGTAATTAAGATAACAAAAGTGATGAAGGGTATTTCAGCTGGCTATAGGTTGTCACCACCAGGGTGAAATAGAAGACAGGAAAAACCTTTGGATGTGAGACAGAGTCTCTCATTTCCATCTTTTCCAAGGGAGTATGTTCTAGCCTGTAACAATCTGCTGATGTTCTTGCCCCTTGCAATATCTTGCCATTCTTGCTAGGTTGATACACTTTAAGATGCTTTTACTACACTTAAAACCCACAAGTATCAAAGATACCATGTGTTGTGCAGGAATGACAGTCTCACAACAGAGAAACGTTTTGACACCAACCGGGTCATCCCATTTATTACAGTTTTAGTAATGCCTTTTTAGGCTTTCTTAAACAGCCCTTTTGGGACAAAACAATGAAGAATTTAAAGGCACAAATGCCAACAGAAATAAGGGTCCTTCAGGGGAGTTCCGTCCAGCGTTAAGCTCAACCTGCATAAGACATCACCTGTGTGTATCGGAAGGTGCGGGGCTAAGTGCCCTCACTGAGTGGTATCTCAGAGCTTTGGGGAGAAAAGAAGAAGTTGTTAGTGACAGCACCCTTCTTACCCGGGCGGGTTATTGTATACTTCGAGTGAGCCAGCAAGGAGGATCCTCTGATGCACATGTTATCTTTATGTCATTTATGTGGAAAGTAATCAGGAAACCTTGACCCATTTTTTGTTTCTTGCAATAGATTTAAAATTCAGTGATTGCTATAGGTATAGGATATATTAACAATGATAATTTCCAGTCTCTCCCCTTAAAATGTATTTATTTGCTGCTCCTAGAAATTTCCTTTCCAAAACAGTCACAAGGCAAATTGCATCTGTAGCCACCATCCACCTAAGTGGCCATTCAGGGAGACTTTTTGTCTGCCAATATGGGGTAGTTTTTCTTTTGGATTAGATAAACTTTATTAATCCCATGGGGAAATCCAAATGCATACAGCCAGCAGAAACATGAAAAACAAGAATACAGACTCACAGACAGATAATACAGCCAATCAATCAGTCAATAAATAAATAAGTAAATAAATAAAGTTAATGAGTACTTTGGGTAGAAGTGTTGAATTGACAGAGAAGACTCCAAGTGCTGCTTCTTAGCACACCAAGGTGGAACGAGCCAGTGGCTAAAAGCCCTCCAACACAGCGCCCCCTGGAGGTGATGAAGAAGATTTTTCATGACGGGATCTAATTTTGCCATCATCCTGCATTTTCCACAACAGCTTCCAGAGTGTCCAGGGTTCACCCTGTGATGGAGCAGACTATCCTGACATGTTTGACAGCTTCTATCTAAACCTTCCACTCTTTAGTGCCACATTAATGGACCTTCTTGATATTGGTAAGCCCTTGGCCTGATAGTCAGTCCTTCTCTATCTTTTTTCCATCCGTCCATCCACCCATTGTCTTAAGTTCAGGCAGCAATAGCCTTTCCTGACAGCATAAAGAGGACGGAAAGAAACGATCATGGCAAGAATGTATTCATTTATCTTTCAATTTTCCTAGCTTATTTCAGGTGAGAGTTTACTTTTGTATTAAAAGTAATTATTTTTGACAGCCTCTTTAGTAATTATTAAACTATGAATTCATTATTATCACTTCTTCTTCTGTATAATTTAGCTTTCTACTTTTTTCATTTCTCAAGAAATGTCATTAGGTTTTTCACAACCCCCAAGTGAGTGTGTACATGCAATTATTTCAATCACTTAAAAAAAAAAAGATAAATTGCAGAAAATAACATAATTTCTCTGAAATGTAATTATGCCATCTTACGCTTTGCTACAAATTTATAATGAAATTTGCTCCGGTATGAAGTAATGAAGAATACTGACATTGAAATGAATGCGATTGCACTTTTGTAACAGACTTTTTACCTAGGCAATTTATTTATGTTGAAGTTTATTTCTTGGATCATGACACATTTATAAGTAGAGTTGGAAACCCCTGTTGCATCTTCTATTAAAGGCAGTTGTATTCTTTTATGTTGTGAAAGATGCCCTGGACACAGACAAACACGACACCAGATGTCCACAACACATATGTTTTATTTTTAGTTCTTGCATAACACAGTACACACAGTGCATAATCCACCACAATAATAACTCACAGTCCTTTTTCTTCTCCCTCTATTGCCTTTTTTTCACCACTTCCTCTCCTCTCCTGCAAGCTCCGTCCTCTTCCATCCGACTCCAGCTCCATGAATAGAGTGAGGCGGCCACTTTTATAATGCACACAGATGTGCTCCAGGTGTTCCCTGATGATCTCCCGCCGCACCAGGAAGTGCTGCATGGGCACCCGGAAGCACTTTGGCAGCACTTCCTGGGGCCTCATGCATAAACAGTACGTACGCACAGAAATGTTGCGTAAGAATGTTTCCACGTTCAAATCGCGACGTATAAAACCTACACTTGGCGTAAAGCCACGCACTTTTCTCATACCTCATACCCTGTCGTATGCAAGTTCTCCGCTTGGTTTTGCAGACTGGCAGCACCCAGCGTCAAAGCAGTGCTACTGTTCCTTTGTGGTTACCCTTTATTTCTTAAAGCCACATTCCTGCCGCGGCTTTATAAATACAGTAGAGTCTCGCTTATCCTACCTTTGCTTATCCAACATTCCGTATTATCCGATGTCCCACCGCAAAAAAAAACAAACAAAAAAAAATACGCATCAATCGACAACACGAACTGCAAGTTGCGAGAGTGAGCGTAGTCTATTTTTTGTTGCTCCCGACTCTGCCGCAGCTAATTACAGTGGAACCTTGGTTTGCGAGCATAATTCGTTCTGGAAATGTGCACTCAGTCCAAAGCACTCGTACAGTATATCAATGCGAATTTCTCCATAAGAAATAATGGAAACTCAGATAATTCGTTCCACAACCCAAAACTATTCATATAAAAATGATTCATACAAAATATAAAGTAAAAATACATAAAGCAAATTAACCTGCACTTTACCTTTGAAAAGAATCATGGCTGGTGTGAGTGAGTTTCTAAACTCTTGTGGGATTCCACCCAATGGGACGACACGCGGAAGAGTGTCCCAAAGCAATCGCAGTCTCCCAGCGCTGTAGCAGTTCGATGTAAAAGCCAATCCGAAAAGATTGCGGACATGCTATAAGTGCCTGCCGTTGATGGGTGATACAAGGAACAAGGAGCATTATAAATGCGCAGGGCTCAGTATTACTTTCCCCGCGACCCTGCCTGACTGCTGTGTCTGTGTATAGGAGAATGGCATATCCCGCTACAATAGATAACCGCGCTGTTGTTGTTTCAAGCTTAATAAAGCTGGTGTTACTAAAAGTACTGAGATTCAGCTTCGAGTTTTCGGGTGCAAGACGGGGACTCTCACGTCACAGCACAAACACACACACGCAGTCACAATGCTGTAGTAAACAGTATACGCTCATACGGATGTTGACTATATTAGTGACTGAGTTAAGCCTAGAAACTGCAATTAATTACATTGAGCAACAAGAAGGTGGTACAGGAATTCACATAATGATGCTGCAAAGATGGCGAGACTTCACAGCAAAGAAACGGCACTCGCCAGGAAAGCAGACTATGATCAAAAAGGTCTTTAAATCATCACAGGACTGAACTTTTTAAGTACAGTACATACTGTATTTAACGTCAGACAATTCTGTAACTGTAAGTTCATTTTTTCAGTTAATTTATTCTGTTTTGTTGTAAAACATGATTATTAGGTTCGTAATGTGTAAAATGATATCATAGTTTGACGTTTAATAGGTTTTTTTTAACACCTGCCATTATCCAACATTTTCGCTAATCCGACATTCGGCTGGCCCGTTTATGTCGGATAAGCGAGACTCTACTGTACACTGAAACTAACCGCATACTGTTTATTAGTGTAATGCATTTGATTGTAATTAACTTGTAACAATATAATGGTCTGAGGAATAGCCATAGTATTCCAAATACCATAACTGCTTTAGTGTTGTTACTCTCACTGCACCTTTTTTTTCTTCTTTCAGCTGCTCCCATTAGGAGTTGCCATAGCGGATCATCTTTTCCCATATTACTGTCACTGCACCACTCGGAGTATTTATATCACTGTATCTGAGTGGGGAATCACAGCAGCAGCTGATCAGAAAGAGAATTATCGGTATACAGCATCAAGCACACCCTGCCTCAGCCGTGGCAAAACGTTTCAAAGCCTTTCCTGTACGGACCTCACGGTTCAGAAACAGTTTCATCCCAATAACTATAAACGCACTCAATCAATTGCTCCTTGTAGAACTGTTTGTACTTATAAGTACAATTACCTCACTGTAAGCTTGCACTACAGTAATAATATTGCACAACCTGCGCCACTTTATAAAGCGCATATTTACATATGATGACGATATCATTTTTAAAATGAAATGCAGCAAAATATATTGATTATATTATCTAGATAAAACTTTAACTTAATTTAAATAATCTGTATTGTTAATAATTAAACATGTGAGGACATGGTTCTGCAGCGCTAGCTAGTTCACGGATTGATCCTGCCTTGTGCTATATTCTTTCTGGGGCTGACACGACAATGGAAGGATACATGGATAGAATAATTAAACTTGTACTACAAAGATATTTCAATGTTCCTTAAAAGTTTTCAAGAATCATCGTTGTAAGCATACAGATGGATTAACGTCTATTACAGAGCTGATTGTGTGAATATTGAGTATGTGGAGAAAGAAAAGTAAGCACAGGAATTGGAGGTTAGTACGTTTGAAAGAGACAGTACTGCTACAACAATTTCATCGAAGGTCACGCACAATCACACACCGTATTCCCCTGTTTAATAACATGCTTTAACTCCTATCATCATGAAAAAGATATCACGTATACATCCCAGTATTTAAATTATTCAGAGAGCTGTAGTATCAGAAATGCAATGGATTCTGTGTCCTATCGGAGAAAGAGAAAGCAGAAGCATGTAGTGATTCACACACATAGAGCAAAAGATCAAATACAAAACAAAGCATTTAACGTGCTACTTTAATTACGATGTGATTTGAGAAACTGGTTAATTAAACGATTTTAAGATGAAGTTTATGATGTTCTACTTTAATGACAAAATAAACTACGTAATTAAAGTGGAAATTTCGAGATTGAAGTTGACATTTCGTGGTTTTTTCCTACTGTGTCCCTTTTTTTCTCTGTACCCTAATAAGCTTTCATATGACACTCAGATGGTGGTCTACAACTTGCCTTTTCACGGCGCCTTTGATATGTGACAACTTCTTTTTTTTATTTTGGGCACTGTGTGACTATGTCAGGCGATCAGCTTCCTTTTGTTGTTTATACCACTGTTTAAACCAACAAATAGTACGTTTTTCCTTGCCTCCACTTGGTATTCGCTGAAATTCTTCCATTTTCCCTTTTGCTTTTTCCATTGTCTTTTCACAGAACACTGAGCTTAAGGGCTATTTATATTGATTTGCATATTCAAAGACCATGCGCGTGCACGAGAGTTACTTTTCAATCTGACTGGGATTTATGTAGCGGAAGAACGTGGAAGTGGGCGAATGCACAGATTCCTGCATCTGGATTTTTTTGTGCATAAGCACATTTCGGTTTTTGTGCTTACATCATATTATAGTGCGAATTCTACGCACGGCATTATGCACGAGGCCCCTGGTGTGGCAGTAGTGCTGCGGTCCAAGGCTCCTTTGTCCTTCCGGCGCCTCCTGGTGGTGGCAAAGGATCCCCACGGGGTTGACTTTTCCAGTTCCGCGGCTCCAACACATTCCAGGATGGCTGCCCTCTTGCGTCCTGGAGAAGGAATTGCCCCATTCCCGGTCCCCTGCTTCTCCAGGCCTCCCAATGGGGCAAGGTGCCCGGCCATCCATCACAATGTATATGACCAGGCAACTTTAACTAAACTGTGAAACATGCATATACAAAGACTAGACCAAAAAAAACTTTAAATGGGAGTTCATTTTGTTATTATCTAGCAAAAATATCTGCCGATGGGGTAAGCAAAATTTACTTTACAAGATTTAATATCATGATATAAATACTTTTCACTTGCTTAGATTACATGTTTTGCAGTGTATTGTATTATATGAAAATATGGAAAGGCATAGATCAAAAAAAGAGCATGACTAGGGAGCTCCTGTCAGCTATTATTATTCTTAAATCTTCAAAGACTCTGGTAAAAGACAAAACACCTATGCATCTAACAACTAATTAATTTTCACTGAGTATGATTACACATAATAAAATTAATACACTGATTTTAGACAAATGATTTCAGAACAGAAAGACTTTTTCCCATGATGTGTGCTGCTTTCACCAGCTTATGATACTGCTATGCTGTCTATTGTTTAGTTTTTTCATGGTTTTAGTCTGCACACCATTAGTTTTTTGTGTTCTATGTTTTTCCAGAGATGCATGCAAAATTTAAGAGGTTTACATTTTAATATATATTATTTCAATAGCAGTAATATAAATTAGTTGTATCATAAGAGTGACTGGTAATTGATGTTTCAAATTGCTCAGTAAAGAAATATCTTGAAGAAAAAATACAGTTGTAAATACCTAGAAACAAAAATATTCCTAAGGTGCTCATTAGGGGAATCACTCTGGAGAGTAGTTTTATAACTACCATAATGTAAGTCAATGCGCGAAACTGTAAAGTGCTACATAGGCAAGTACTGTAGGATGAGCATTAATTACCCAAGCATGAGGCGAGATACCGGGGTATATAAATAGGATTCTAAAAAGGATTTATGTGTTTGTCAAATGTTCTTACAGATTCATTGTTCTGTGACTGATTATAATTTCAAATCTGACTTTTATATGTGATAACTGATACTGTTAGTCTAAATTGAGTGTGTACAGTAGTATTTTCAGCAAGATTTCTACTATTGACAGTAAACACAGTTTTGCATGTTAAAAATGCATAGTTAGTTTAGATTTTCTGGGGAAAATGCACCAATTAGAAGACCATACTAGGACTGTGACAGCCTAAAATTAAGCTTGATTTGTTAAGATAATTTGGTTTATCTTGCTATCAGCATTTGGTCATAACCAGCAGCGCCAATATTTTGGCTACTACATATTTCATTTAGAATCAGATGGGGGTAAAAATATCAAGTTCTTTCTGTCCAGGTATTACAGACTTTTTTGCTACGTTTTTAAGGATTTTAATGGCGACATCATTACAGGGATAGTTTGAATAAATTTCTTGCTGAGATCTCCACCATTTTATGATACAGTACCTGCATAACAATGGAATACTGTTTACTGGTCACTTTGCCCATCGCCAGTCAAGGAACATGCAAGTCTTATGACGTACTGTATTAACTTCATTTTGTTTTATGTAAAAGGCAGAGGCATGCAACAGTTTATATCCTAGTGCTGGATCAATTCTTTGTTTTCTTTTTAGTGTTAGTTAATGTAAAGAAACTCAAATCAGGCTCAGAATTTTTTGCCTTATACACTGGAAAAAATTGTAAGTCAAGTGAAAAATATCTAAGTCATGACTTGTTTTCCTTATTATAAGAATTATTGACTTGTTCACTCAATTGTATTTACAATTATTTCACATACTTTAAGAAATCTTTCCAAGTACATTTTTCTTACCCTTTTGGCAGACTTTTTTGCTAAATACAAGCAAAACAACTCCCATTTTCTTGTCTAGTAATGCATATGCGTTTTTTGCAGTGTAATCTCCATTGGTTTTGATTGCTTACTGGTCTAGTGTGTCTGTTTTGCTCTCGGAATTCTTTTTTTTAGCCTTTCTGGTATTTAAACTATCATCTTTTCTGTTGTGTTCTGCCTTGTCCACATTTTGTTCTTTTCACACCCTGTTTATTTCCTGAACTAAAAGTACCATTTCTCATTAACATGTCTTATCAGTCCTTAAAATTACTACCGCAGATACAATTTATTTTTGTATGGCCCAAAATCACACAAGAAGTGCTGCAATGGGCTTTAACAAGCCCTGCCTCTTGACAGCCCCCAGCCTTGACTCTCTAAGAAGACAAGGAAAATCTCCCAAAAAAAACCCTTGTAGGGAAAAAATGGAAGAAACCTTGGGAAAGGCAGCTCAAAAAGAGACCCCTTTCTAGGTAGGTTGGGCGTGCAGTGGGTGTCAAAAAGAAGGGGGTCAATACAATACAATACACCAAACAGAACAAATCCTCAATACAGTATAAAAATAAAATATTTACAAGTATGGAGTAGAATTTAACAGTATATGATATCCCATATGATTTGGATTTATTACAGATACAGGAAAGGTATTCAGCACCCAGAATCACCTCTGTGAAAAAAGTGTCTAACAATAGTGACTGCACAGACAGAAAGTTATCAATCCCACTAATGTAAAATCCAGTGGTGCAACAACAATCTTTTTTTTTTCTTGTGCACCCCAAAATCACTCAAGGAATGCCTCAATGGACTGTTTTTGACATAAAGCCCTGACTCTCATAAAGATAAGATCAAACCCCTAAAAAGAACTTGGGGAGGGCAATTCAGAGAGAGACCCCTTTCCTAGGAGGTTCAGCGAGCAATGGGTGTCAAAATATGGGGGTAAATACAACACAAGTAATCTTCTTCACAGAGGTAGATGGCCAACCTCAGAAATACAATACAATAGTAGAAACTACTTTAGTCATACATAGCTGTTCTCACCAAGTGCCAGCGCAGAGT
Organism: Polypterus senegalus; assembly: GCF_016835505.1. NCBI lineage: Eukaryota > Metazoa > Chordata > Cladistia > Polypteriformes > Polypteridae > Polypterus > Polypterus senegalus. The sequence goes on from NC_053168.1 coordinate 84,768,342, forward strand.
GCCAGGACAACTCTGATGGCAAAATGCAAGAATAGATTATACTACTCTCTAAATACAGAACTATCACGTATGAGGAAAGATTTGTTAAAATACATCAAACACAAAGTAGAAATGAATTAACATAAATGAAAAACAGCAATAACTGTCCATGAGCTAAATGTAGAACCACCGCCAGATTGTAGAAAAGGGGTCAAACAAGCCAGTCAGAGTCCTGGAGACCTCAGCCAATGAGCCAACTCCCCCCACTAGCCACTCTACAGCTGAGTCAGTGGTGTGCTAGCCAGTGTAATAAAAGGACCCTTTGTGACGATGTGGGTTCTGGCTCCACACTCCCATCTGATTTTGGGAACCCTTGAACCCAACACCATCGATAATGAAACCGAGTGTGCTAGTCAGTGAAGGCAATAATTGAGCATCTGAGCAAGTGGATGGTTAAAAGTGAAACAGTGCTTTTATTAAAAGGAAACAATCAAAAACAAAACAGTGTTCCATATAAAGTGCAGTTCTTTCTTCAATAAATAATCCAATAAAAGGTGAAGGTTAAAACCAATAGAAAAACACAATCCTTAAAAACCAGAGGTTAAAATCTTTTTTAGGAAGCAGTTCTTAAAACAACAAGTCCGGTGCTTTTCTGGTAGCTTCTCACCTGCTTATCCTGTTAGGGCTTTGCAGCAGGCAAGACGTTCTCTGCAGCTGCCCTCCTCTTACACACACACACGAGACTGGAGACCTCCCGATCCCTGGCTTCGGTCTGGCACTCATCCCAGTCCCCGAGACTTAGTTTCCACCAATGGCCAGGACGCACACATTGGGGACTGCAACCACCAAGCTTTCCGACTACCGCTGCCTTTCCACGGCCTTCTGCGACTCGTCGCTTTTACCTAGTCACTCCCGCTACATAATCGCTCAGCGGGAGCGACATCCAACTCACACGCCTGGGTGTAGGCCCAATACCCCAGGCCCTCGCAGCTGCCCATGAGCGCTCGTCCGCTCGCTCTTCGCGGCTCTCTCTCTCTCTCTCTCTCTCTCTCTCTCTCTCCGCCTGCTTCCTCGCTCCCTGTATCCTCCGTCCTCTCTTTTCCTTTCTTTCCTGATCTCTTTCTTTTTTCATCTTTCCAAAACCGACTCGCGCTTCTTTTTAAAATGACAAGGGGCCATCACAGCTGTAGCACTAGCCACGGGAGCAATCACGGATGTGGGCAGTTCCTCACCCACCTGTGCACTCGGTGAGAAACGCCCACACCCCTGAGCGTCCCGCGGCTCGCCACGGACCAACGCCTCCCTCATGAAGCCGCCTCGGGTGCGGTGATTATTTATTTAAAAATGAATGGCCTTTGCTCTGTGAGCTGTGGACCCGCTATACCACACCCTTGTACCCAATAATTCCAGTGCTCCTTTATCTTATCATGGGCAGGCAAGCAACTTGGCAGCAGAGCAGTGGCACCAAGTGCCACATAAGGATACCAAAAATGGGAAACAAAAGAGGGGAGAGTTAGTAACTTTTTATAAATATCATATTATGTATATTTTAGTACTAATGATTAACAACAGAAATGCAGTAAAATGCCTTACTGATGCCTGCATATCTGTCTATGACACTGTTATGGACAGTTCAGCTAACAATGGTTTTGCTTATTAGCATTGATATTCTTGTTCAGCAGTCATTAAAGACAAACTTAATGTCAGTTTTACAATAAACAAATAAAAAAATAGAAAATGTAATTGTGTTTTGTCATATTGTATGGTGTTTCTGACCGTTGCTTCTTTGAATTTGTTTGTGGAAGTCTTTGACTGACTTTTTAACACTGTATCTTATTCATTTTATGAAATGTGTTACAATGAGTTGGACACAGAATTCATTCAGTACTCACACCATCCATTTATGTTCTCTATCAAATCAAGTCAATATCAGTACATCTCCCACACCCAGTTTAGAAAGCTACTGTATGTAATTAACAAGCCCAATAAGGAATATTGATTTCCCTTTTATTTCATTACTAAACGCAGCATCGGGGTTGCCCAGGTAAGTAATTTTAAGGCATAACTATACAACTCTTATAGATGGTGTATCTTAAAGTGTGCAATAAATTCAATTAATTCAATTTATTTTGAGGCTCAAAAATCTAGTAAAAGGCAGTGTCCTTAAAACTCAGTGTAGCAAAAAGAAAAAAGTACCTGCAATGTACCCTCCCGGAGTCAAATTTAATTAAGTTAATGTATTCCTAGGCTCAGAATCCAGCAAAAGAAACTGTTATTAAAGCTCACTATAGTAAAAAAAATCTTGGGATGAAGTATAACAATTTTAAATAAGTACATATGTTGTGTCCAAAGTGAGATTTATATATCTCAGTGAACAGATTCATTTAGTTCTTTCAAAGAGCCTTTTTTTTGCACCCAGACAGAGCAAACGCTCTAGAAGCTCTAATACAGCAGAGCTATATTTTAAACTAAACAATTCTCAAAAGGTTCATAAGATTTTGGTCTTGTCTGTTATTAGGAACATTTTCTTCTATTTAAAAATATCTGACATTTACTGTTTCTAGTACCCTTGATGAGGCCCAGCATAAAAAATCTCTGTAGCTGAACTTTCTAAAAAGGATGAAAAACGATATAGAGAAAAAATCAGATGATACAATTCCGTTTGCTTGTGGCTGTTGCAGATCAAAAGGACAGACATGGGCCACAATCCACCAAGTACAGAAGTGGTGGATGCACGGCCAATATCCAACGGTGGCATTACTCTTAATCTAGTTGCCACCAAGACCAATGCCAAAGAAAGTAAGACTGGCAGCAAAGGTTCTTCGCCTGCAATCCATAAAACAACAAGGGATCATTATGAGCATGGTGTAAAATAAAATGCCTCCAACTTCAGGAAGCTGATAATTAAGCTGGAGACTTATGTGAAAGAAATGAATGAGGAAACACCAGATGGCCTGAATGATAATCAGTAGAAAATAAATGACGAAGTTAAATGTAAATAAATGCTATGAGTGTATATTACAAAAATGAGATCAAAATTGAGAGTCAAATGAATTAAGAGTGACGCAAATATGTTGGTTACCCAGCTCAACAATATGAAACATATTTTTTTTTCTACTTTCAACCTTTTGTTTAGATGCCGTTTGCTACATATACCTTTTCCCTTATGATGAAACAAGCCATTTTCTCATTGAAATAGTGAAAAAAACTAAAAAATCATGAGCCTTTAAAAAATGAACCTTAATGAAAGACAAAAATGCTGTTGGATAATGCAAAACATGAGGACATCTCAGCAACATAATTGAATATGAGGTGCCATTTTGTGAGCCATTATAAATTGTACATTTACAGAATGACAAATGTGAAACATACTTTTTTTTTCTCAATTGCATATGTGAAGCCACATGTTTAAATGGCAAATATTTCACTTAAATGTTAAATGCCCATGCTAAATGGTAATTGTCCTACTTAAATGGTTAAATATCCAACTTAAATGATAAATGTCCAACTTAAAAGCTAACTATCACACTTAAATGGTAAACATTCAACTTAAAGGCTAAACACCTCTGCTAAATGCAAAATGTACCAAACGTAAATGCTTCATGTCTCTGCTGAATATTAAATATCTTGTCCAGCTTAGAAAATAGAAAATGATTAAACATTCAATCTTAAAATATGAAGATGTGTGTTACACTATATGTAAATTGATTACGCCCACTGTCTTCTACTTCTGCTTAAACAAGGTATGCCATAACAAAGTAAGTAACACAAATCTATCATGGCAGATTTGGGAGAATTAGCACAAGTCATTGAGAGTACAATAGCGGCTGAACTGAGAGCTGCAAAGTGATTCTCGATCACATCCACTTGTAAATTGCACAATGCAGTACTTCATCAGTGTCATCAAAATTACAGATGAGTTTTCTTTTATCACATCTCTTTGTCTCTCTCTCCCTTTTTAAGCATGTCTTATTTTAAACATTTTTTTTTGGTCCATTTTAATTTTAATCTGCAGTTTGTACATTCAGACTATGGAGAAATAATTAAATGAGCCCTGAATATATGTCAAATATATAAACCTCACTTTAAAATATGTTAGAATGTTAGAAGTTCCCCATTCTAAGCTGTGCTGTTGAGAAAGCAGATGTGGTGGAGTAAGAGACACTGTGTAAGCACAGTTATTGAAGGTTTCATCAATTTTGCACAGCTGATGATGGTTTTCTCTTTTTTCTTCTTGTTTTACTTTTTAAGTGCCTAAACTTTTATAGCAAATGAGCTGTCAGCTGGCATTATCTATAGGTTAGAACTGTAAGTGGGTGAAGCTCTGATTAAATGAACAATATCTCTTACAATACTATGACCGCTTGCTCAACAGCACAGCCCAGAATGGTCAGAAAGTGAATCTTATTATTGATCCTGACAATATTCTAAAATTAAGCTTCTTTTTCTATTTCAAAACATTCCAATATACATCAATACATATTTTTTAAGAAATTACATTCAACCATAACCTAATTTATTTGGAATTCAAACCATCCACATACCCAAAGGGCAACCCTACAAAGACCTAATGCAAAAGGTGGCATGGCTCTACCTAACTTTCAATTTTATTACTGGGCGGCAAATATTGAAGCTCTAAAAACCTTGACATGGACACAAAAAGGGAGAAAAGACACAGGCTTGGTCCACAATAGAAATAAAATCCTGCAGTACATCTTTATGTTCCTTGCTTTGTACCTCAATAAGTACAAGTCATCACCAATATACTAACAATCCAATTGTGCTTCACTCGCTCAGAATATGGAACCAAAGTAGGAAGTATTTTAAAATAGAGAAGCTTTTATCTGTGGCACCTCTGCACAAGAACCTCCTTTTCCACCCTCTAAAATACACACAATTTTTAATGTCTGGAAAACATTTGGGATTAAATCACTTAGAGATCTGTACGTAGACAATGTCTTTGCATCCTACTAATAATTACACTCCAAATTTAACTTTACAGCAACAAATTTCTTTCACTACCTTCCAATTAGAAACTTTGTTAAACAAAACTTGCCCAATTTTCCTCACCTCCCACCTACCTCTATTCCGGAAAAAATTTTGATCAGTCTTTAGGACTCAGACAGCATTTCCTTAATATATAAAAGCATTTTAAAGTCCCTCCCATAGTATATTGGGAAAAGGATCTCTCACTCAACATCTCTTAAAAGGAGTGGAAGGTAGCAATGCACAGAATTCCCTCTATCTCCATATGCGCAAAGAATACAATTATTCAACTTGAAATTACCATATATACTCACTTATAAGTCGGGTCTTGAAACCCGAAAAATCGATCAGAAAATCTGACCCGACTTATACGCCGTTCAAAAATGAGACACTTCATTTTTTTTAACATCTTCTTGCCTCCTCCAATCTCGCATCAGTTTTTCAGACGGATCAAATTTTGTTACAGCAGCGCATTTACCAATTTCTTTCGCTACTTCAACAACGTTTAATTTAAAACCAGCTTCATATTTTCTTCTGATTGAATGCTCCATCACAGGGATGCTCTTACGATAAAGGTGTATGAGGGTGTGAGATACAAAAAACACATTAAATAGTTCGGGAATTACCGTATGGTCGCGTAGGCACAATAGAGAAAAAGAGAGAGAGAGGTTAGGAGCACATGCTGATACAGTGCATTGCCACACCCACATTAAAAAAGGCATTGTGCTCCGTGGTTACTCTCTCAGGTGTTTTTTTTTAGACAATTACCACCACTTGCTTGTGAGATTTATTTGCCCGCTTGGGAAGGGATACTACAATGTATTTATTTACATATTTTTACTATTATTAAAGTTTTACTGTGCTGGCCTAGCTCTCTTTTGCATAGGTAGGGGTTGACTTGTTTCGAACCTGGGTTTATTAAACTTGACTTGCTTATTTGGAATGTTATTTGATTTTAATAAAATTAATAAAATGTTAAAAAAAATTAAGGTGCTATGTTAATATACTCTGCGGTGGGTTGGCACCCTGCCCAGGATTGGCTCCTGCCTTGTGCCCTGTGTTGGCTGGGATTGGCTCCAGCAGACCCCCATGACCCTGTATTTGGATTTAGCGGGTTAGAAAATGGATGGATGGATATATATAAAATATATAAAGTGCACATTTCCATATAAGTGTAAGATATATATTTATACAATCATTTGGAACAACAAATCATCTTGATAATTTGTGAATTATTGTCAGTTGACTTCTCTGTAAGCTTTTTAAAGGAGAGTAAACTCAATATAAGATCAACCAATCGTGTCTACTGAACATATAACAATATATATTATGGGTGCCTTTCATATAAGTTTAAAGCATACAAATCTGTGTTTTTATCAGTTGGATGGGGTAATTAGGGTTAAAATGGAAGGACCAGCTAATGGTAACAAAAATGCAAACGCTGTACAAAGCCAATTGCCTGTCAGTGAAAGAAGAAAAGGAGTCAGGATGTGTGGTGGTATTAGAGAAAGACAACCAGACACAGATAGAATCGCACCAAGACAGAGACATGTGCCCGATGAAATATGAGCTATTATTGTGGACCATGTCGTAAATCATGGATATCATGAATGTAGATTGGCTGTGTTCGATTGTCTGGAATCCTGCCCATGATCTGCTGTTAGTTACATTCCTGGCATGACACATAATGGCTTTAATTCTGCTGCCAGTTTCACTTTCATTTGTCCTCAGAAAGTTTCTTCAGCTTTATGTAAGCTTTTGTTCAAATAATGTTGTGTACTGCATAACTCATTGAAAACCTCAGAGCAAAGCACACACATAAACAAATAAAAAAAAAAAAACAATTAAAACACCAAATCATCCATCCATCCATTATCCAACCTACTATATCCTAACTACAGGGTCACGGGGCACCAAATCACAATTACAATAAAAAACTATAAAACAGCATGCATAATGTTCATATGTAAATAGATAGGCAAACTGTTTAAATAAAGAAAAAGGAACAAACCAAAATCACAAAAAAGGAAATACAAATGGCCTTGTACAAACAAGTGTCATAACTGCAAAAATTGAAAAGAAATATGTAGAAAGAAGGAGTTTTTCTGTATTTGAATAATTTATGAACTAATCTTAGGGTAGACAATTAAAGCTGTATCAATCTGTGAAAATACAGCTTACAAAAATAATTTAATTTACAAAAACAGTTTTGTCTTAGGAAGCAGACTCTTTTGTAGTATGGTAATGTTTCTGATCACTGTTTGAATTAGCCAGAAAACAAAAAAGAAAATAACAACGAATATGATATAGTCTGGTAGTGTGCTGTCCCCGACAAGTCTGAATTACTATATATTGTCAGTGCAGTGAACTCGTTAAAGAGAAGCACCCATTTCTTCTAATGTAATACAGTGCAAACTAAATTAGATATCACAATGGTGTTTTTGTTTTATGTCCTGTCTCCAATTTTATGGGTGTTTCTGTTGTCTATGTAAGAGTGCTCAGAAGCAACCTTTAGTTAAATAAAATAAAAAATAATGATCCATACCTGATTTTAATGTTTTCTCTACAGATGAAATTTACAGCTTCATTGTCAAAAGTGTAAGCTGCAAATAGAAACATTTCTTCTGGCTGTAGGCTTTCATGTGTACTAAATATCATATTCAGCTCATAAAGCACAGTAGCATAAATATTATTTTGACATCAGAAGACCTAGGTGGCTATCAGTCATAAGTCTTGCCTACCATAATCAAGAAGATTGAAAAAACAAACCCCACTGGGCAAATCAGTTGCATCTATTTTTTTCTATGAAGTTTCAGGTTAAAATAAAGTATTTAATGTTATTATGTACTTGAATGGCTACAACTTTATACAGAAAATCCCTTCAAAATTAACATAGGTCAGTATTAATAAAAATGCGGAGCTACGAGTTCATTTCCTGTACATGCTTCCATTATATTGTATTAGTTGCTAATTGTCTGTAAAATTGTTAAACAATATACAGTATATTATAGTTGACCGAAATGTTGTTCCAAACTTATAAGAGCAAATTGCATTGACATTTTAAAAATATAGAAATCTATCTGCTCTAGAAAAAGAAAAAATACTATTGCGCTTCACATAGTCTGCTTTTTTTCTATGATCTCCATGACTTTTAAATCAACATATATAATACAATTAAAACTTTGTGAACGATAGGGGGCGCTCTCGCTCCCTTGAACCCCTGTCCACGACTCCAGACACCAGATAAAAGTCCTCAAATTGACTTTATTTTCTTGCCACAGTGCACAAAGCACACTCTCCACCACAATTCTAATTAAACTCACAAATACTCAATAATAAACAATCCTCCAGCTCCCAGACGCGTTGCCACCCTTCCACCCAGCTCAGCCCATTGTCTGTGAGTTCTCATAGTCCTTTTATACCTCCTGACCCGGAAGTGTTTCTGCCCAATAGTCCACAAGTCCTTATTCCTTCCCTTTCTTTAACCCGGAAGTCCGTCGCTCTTCCTGTGACGAACCTCCGGGTCACAGGGCACGAAGAAGCCCTCGGTCCTCCCTGCAGCTCCCTCCTGTGGCCCCCACGGCATCCAGCAGGGCTTTGCATAAAAACTCCAATGTCCATGATGCCCTGCTGGTCTTCTGGGGACCTCCACGCTGCAAGGAGGGCTCCACCTGGCGGCTTGGGGGTATTGGCCGGGATCAATGGCCGGCCATCCATCACAACTTCTAAAGAGAACTTAAACACCTTTTTCTGTTTCTTTTTCACTTGTTCCTTGCTAGAATGTATTTTCAGTAATTTTCAATTTTATTCTAAGTATATTTTTTATTTTGATGTTTTTTATCTTCACTAATATTAGTTTCCAGAGCATCCTTATTGAACTCTTTAAAATGTGTTGTCATCTCTCTGCACCATTGTCTTCTTTAAAGATTTATTCACATAAATTGTATCTATTAGTTTCTAATACATTATCATCCTTTTGGTTTTAAAGAAGGTAAATTTCCTACCTTTTCAAAACTACAACCAAAAAATTATCCCTTTCTTCACATGGTTTAGGGTGTCAGCTTTGAACTTGAGCCTACACACCTAATAAAGGAATTTTCTGACCTTTCCAGTATCATCTGACTGGCAGAACTCACTGTTGCTGGCACAAACTGATCCAGTAAATTCACCCCTTTGATAACTGGGCTATCTATATACAGTACTGTATTTAAAAGTCAATGTAGGTGTGTGTGTATGTATGTTCCAGCATCACGTCCAAACGTCTGGAGCGATTTTCATGAAACTTGGCACACATGTTTCTCAATGGTCGACTAAAAATACCGTAGGGTGAAATCAACCCTAACCCCCCTCTTCTTGCGGTCTTGTATGCATGTTATCATCCAGCTGACGCTCAGAACGACCAGCAGAGGGTGAACTGGAGGTGACAGCCAGCATTCTTTATGTTTGAGTACCACCATGCGCCTGTTGCTTTTGAAATTAGAGTTGTCCAGTTCCGAGCGTCAACTATGTAAAACATACATACAAGACCACAAGACAAGCACATTAATGAGTCTTTATTGATTGTTAATTTATTTTTATTTTTAAAGTTGTGTTTTTTTATTATAGTTTTCTCACACAATTAAAAAATACACTTTATTTTCCTTCTGGGCAATGCTGTGTTTTTCAGCTAGTACACTATAAATATAGTATTTCTGGACCTCATGCAGGCAGAGTGGCCTAGTGGTTAAGGGTTTAGACTTCAAATCTGACACTGTGTGACCTTGAGCAATTCACCTCATCGACCTATCCTGCAATTGAAAAAACAAAAAGAAATGTAACCAACTTTATCTTAAATGTTGTAAGTTGGACAAAGATGTCGTCCAAATAAGCAAAAATAAATAATAAAATAAGCTCCTTATTCTCTGTTGTATCCTAGAAAGCCTTGCCAAATAGAACTGACCACATTTATTAAAGGTTTATAGATATCTGAAAGAAGATTCACTAAAGGCATCCTTTGAAATTAGCATATAACAAGACACCCTATTTACCAAGGAAAGTACAGATTTGAATGCCTGCACTAACAGCAAGAATGGAAGCTAAAAAAATAAGAAAAACAAATTATTAGATGCAGGTTGTCAGTTCTGTATCATTGTTATCCAACACTGAGTAATGCTGAAAAAAGCTGACTGTAACACAAGCAATTAGAACAACTTACTTCTGAAGGTATGTTTTGCACAAAGAATTTATTTTGTGAGTGGATGACTTTTGGTGAATATTGAGTGTCATGTTAACAGCACTATCTTTATTTTTTCAAGATGTTATGTCGTGTTTTTTTTTTCCTACTTCCCTGGGTTCTCATTTTGTTAATCTTCTTCTTCAATATAGTATTGTCTGAAACCAGAAACTATCACGGCAGAACTGTTTATAAGAAAAAAGCCAGTCATGGATAACATTGCAGTTCTTTGTAGACCACACTTACATACATACTGATACTCATGCTGACTAATGATCAATCAATAAATATGCACATCTCTCAATCATGATATTGTCTTCTTTTTTAATTCTCTGGCATTGTTCAAAAGATGTGCAATTGAATCTTACACTACAATTGTATAATGTATTTAAGTTTTTGTTTTCGGTTTTTCAGCTTTTTCATCAGTAATCATGTTATTTTCTTTTTAGCAATAGCACTAAGTTTAACAACACAGACTGTAACAGAAAGCCTATTACATTAGGCTGGTCAACTGGATATCACTGAAGAAAGAAATACATGCAAGTCAGTGTTTCCAGGTCCGCAGTTTTCTTGCTCAATTGGGCTATTTTTGATCATTGTCCATGAAAAAAAATTGGCTTTCGTGTATTGTGTTTTTTTGGGCTACTTTTTCAAAAAAACACCCTATTTTAGACTATTTTTCATCCATGTGGCACCCCTTGCCCTGCTTTTCATATGCTTGTATATGTTCTTTAATGTTGTAAGATCTTCCTCCCAGGACCACCCCATTGTGTGATGGTATATACCAATTCTATCACTCTCATATAGCCACCAGCTTTCCGGTGTGTCATTTTGTCTACCTCAGGAAAATTAACTATTCTTAGGGTGTCATTGGGCTATAATTTTTTTTTAGAAACCTGGAAACCCTAATGTAAGTGGGTCTGTTGGGAACTAATGATATCTGACAGTATAGCAAAAATAGATTTCCAATAAAGACTGGGTCAAGGTCAAAGCCAAAATATATGGCCGAGGGAGAATGGTGCCTGGTTACAACTCCGGCATGCTAATTCTAGTCTCAGGTATGTTTTCAATCTAGTCTTGGAGAAATGAATAGAGAGTATGATTTTAAATTATAGGATGTGCCGCTTGGCATAGATGTATGGCATTGAAGGGTGAAGTGTTTTTGTGAGCATTGCTATGTTTTGAGGGTTCTCTTATATTTCAGGATTGCTTAATATCAAAGTGTCCCTATAACAGATGAAAGGAATTTCAAAGTTGTGGTATTCTATATTAGTTTGCAAATAAAAATAAGTTTTTGTTTTAAACTATACTTGTCGCATGGTGTCATCAGTATAAATGAAATGCACTTATTCTGTTCTCCCATTTTGTGAATCTGTTTTTCAGTGCAATAGCCACAACCTACTGTATCATGGCAGCTTCATTCGCAGGACACCAGCAAGGCCTAGATGAGATACCACTTTATCATAAGTGAGCTAACATGCGTGTTTCTGGAGCAGTTCAATCATGAAACACTTGCTTTCTTCTAAAAACTCAACCCTGTATATAACAAAGTAAGGATTCCTGTTGTCATTATTTGATGCACAAGGAGTTGTTTTAAACCATAATAAAATATAATGAATTGGTTGTATTTATTAACAACAATTTAATTAATAGAATTAAAAATAAATAGCCAGTTTGGGGTTCCTCCAGAGGGGTTTAAAGTGGAGAAGGACAAACAAATTGTGATTGCATTCACTACACTGTTGGCACGCAGACTTATTCTGATAAACTGGAAGAACCCAAACTCTCCTCTTTTAAGTCAGTGGGAAACTGATGTGTTATACTATTTGAAATTGGAAAAAATCAAATACTCAGTTAGAGGATCTGTACAGACTTTTTTCAAAACATGGCAGGATCTAATCAGTAATATTTTAAAATAAGTTTATAAAGCACAGAGAATTTATTAATTTAGGTATGTCTACAAGCCTTAAATTTCACGCCGTTTGGCTTGCTCTCTCTCAGGGGTGGGGATCAATTTGTCCTTAACTCAATTTTTCTTTTTGTAAAAACTTGATTGATTTGTATGGATTGCAATAAAATTAATAAAGAAAGAAAGAAAAAAATAAATAAATAGCCTAATTTAAGATTATCATATAGTTGAAAAATCTAAATTGTATTGATATATGCAAGAATTTTTTTATGCAGGTAGAAATAGATTTTTTCTTTGTGACAAATAATTTTGTAGCAATCAAGTTATCATTGCGGCCGAAATACAGTTGTATTTCCATTCAGATTAATATAGAATTTAGGGCCTCAAGAACTGTATATATATATATATATATATATATATATATATATATATATATATATATATATATATATATATATATATATATATATATATATATATATATATATATATATATATATATATATATATATATATATATAACATTTTGGGATGACCTTAATAACTTGATTGATGTCTTTTTGAAAAAAGATACAGTGTCAACAAATTGATAGATCAATGAATTAAAAGCTGCTTTTCATGTCAGATAAAATTGGTAGCTAGAATATAGCTGCTAATGTTTTCATATTCACATAATTATCAAAAAGCATAAAGGACCAGTAAGGACAGATGCATACATACTCCCTTAATTGGCATCTGTATGATCATACCATCAAAACTTTGTCTTTTATATTAGGAAACTTATTTTCTTTTTTCTTTGGTAGCTATTAATATAAAATGTAAATGAATATAAAGAAAAGAGCTGAAAGACATACAGAGCTACAGCTAATTTAAATGGAAACAGCAAGAAAGAAACTTTTTCATGCTGGCTTTAATATCTCACGCTTCACTTCCACTACAGTTTAAATATGTGAAATCTACCTATTAGTGTCTCCTTATGCAGATAGTCCCTACTTTACCACCATTCATCTTGATGGCTTCCACTGTGACTTTTGTTCTTCCTTGATAAAAACATATTTCAGTTTTCATTCAAAGCATTGTTGTTTCAGTACATATTCTGGTTTGTTTGCTGAATAAGAAAAGAATTAAAGTGCAGAAATAGGTATTAATGAAAAACACAATAACAAACATGTTCTTAAACTAACATAATACTGTACATGTTTTACATTAAAGTCAATAATTAACATGATATTTTAGCTTTGGAATGTGGGAGAATGGATTATGTGTTAAAGGAAGCCAAAAGTAACATCCCTCCATTAATTTGTTTTTGGTATCTACTGTTAACAATTTATGTTGTTGAGGAGCGGGAGCAACAGGCACAAGGCAGAAATTATCCACCAATGGGATGTATTTCTTCTGAACCATACATTATCTTAGTGCTACCATTCAAACAATCACAAAAACAGTCATTTAGACAGTAGTCAAGCTGATAATGGAACCCAATTTTCTTCCACGTGTGAGATATGGCCGGCCATTCATCCCGGCCAATACCCCCAGGCCGCCAGATGGAGCCCTCCTTGCAGCATAGAGGTGCCCCAAATACCAGCAGGGAATCATGGACAGTGGAGTCATAATACACAGTCCTGCTGGATACCATGGGGGCCGCCAGGAGTCGCTGCAGGGAGGCCCAGGGAATTATATTTTCCGTACAGCCCGGAAGTATTTGCAAGTCACGGAAACGGAAGAAAGGATATACTTCTGGGCTGAAGAAAAAGAGAAGTTTTTACCTGACCCGGAAGTGCTGGATAATCACTTGGACTGAGAGCTCAGAAGCACTTCCGGGTCAAGGACTATAAAGGACTCTGGGAGATCCCAGACGGACGAACTGAGTTGGGAGGCAGGGTGGCTAAGCATCTGGGAGATTGGAGGATTTGTTTATTGGAGTATTTGGGAGAGGAGGGTGCTTTGTGCACTTATTATTATAATAAATAATAATTATTTGGACTTTTACATGGTGTCTGACGAGTGGTCTGAAGGTTCAAGGGAGCGAGAAAGCCCTAAACTGTCACACACTACAAGGCAACAGTTCTGACTACTCAGTTCCAAGTAACAAATAAGTGTATTTTTTATTTTCCTGAGTTTGTGTCCTTTGTCTAATTTTTTATTGATACAAGTCTTCTCATGCATGACTTCTTCATACAATGTATTATAATTTTTCATCAGGTTGTATTTAGATAGGGGTTTACATTAAAGGAGCTCTTTTATTTTTTCTCCATTAGAAGAAATGATACAACTCTAAATTGAGCTTTCACACCAAGACAGAGAAAGACTATGATTGTGTAAAGCTCACCATGAAAGGAATTTCTCTAGGATATCTGGGGCAGAATTGTCCATTCTATAGTAGTGGCAATGGTAAGCATTAACAAAAGTTCTTACCAAGATTTGTCAACTGAAGAAAGAGCAGAGCACATGCATTTCTACTACTAATTATTATTGTATGTTTCTGTGTTTTATCAGAAGTTTGTGAGATGGATATGTTCATCTTCTGGGATGTGTTTTAGTAGGGTGATTAAGTGTTAGGTAAGTGTTAAGTGTCAGAGAATGAAGCACGTTTTGACTTTGAATGGGGTGAGTGTTAGGAGTTTTAGGAGTATGTTGTGACAATATAACATGTATTTGACAACTGAAATGTTCCACTGCTTTACTGAATATACTTAAGCAGATTCAGATTTAATTGCTATAATATTTCATTTTGTCTTTCACATTTTTCCTTCCAAAAATCTGCATACAAATTTCATGCCAGCTTTTGTAAGTCACGTAAGTCTTTGTGCTTACATTCACATATTTGATAAGTTTTATTATTATTATATGTTCTGGCATTAACTAAAAAGTTTGGACATTCTGCATTTCTCCATACATTTATGTATTATATTACCCTCTAACCAGAATATTTAATGCTGAGAATTATGACAAAGTAGTAAGTCTCTTAATAAGTTCTTAAAAAGACATGTACTTTGTACACTTTAATTTGTAGATGAATTGCAAAACACATCAAATGCAATCATACCCAAATTCACCTAATGTGTCTCATTACTGCAGCTCTTAACATTCTCCACAACTCTCTCCTGATGCTCAGATACCAGGAGCTTCCTCTCTTTACTCCTTCCTCCACATCAGATACAAGGTTGCCTTCTCTTGCTTTGCATTCTTGATCTTTAACTTTTTCGAGTTCTAAGGGAGAAAAAGTTGGGAGAGATTTATATTATGCATTGCTCGGCTAAATGCAATTGCATGCTGTCTTGCATTTTCTTAACATGAATGTAACAGCACTGGTAATGTGATACATTTTTGTCGTTACTTTAAGAGCAATGAGTAAAGGGGAAAACTAAATAATAATAAACTGGCTTTACTTCAAATCTTCATTAGCACACAATAACATGATATGCATTTAGAGTAAAAATGAAAAACATTTAATAATATATTATTATAACTTGTATTTTTTTGTTCTATGGATCCATAATGCTCTTAATGAAATTCAATATTGTGGTTGCAACAATTGTTTATTGGATAATGTAAAATCTGTAGTATTAAAGTCTTTGATATTGAAGTAGATACTTAAACTATCTGTTGTTCTTTAATTAACTTTTAGTTTCATTACATTATAATTGTAAACTTCTTCCATATTCTATCTGCTTGGTTTTGATAACCACTAGGAGAAGAACTCTTCCTCAGTGGAAAGCATTCTTTCAGCAATTGAAGCTACTAGTGGCTTTGTTGCTAACATACTGATGTTGATCACTTCTGAAGTAGTCCCTAATCGAAGTTTCTCAAAGTCTCTACCAAAATTTATTCCAAGTGAATTAAATAATTTTTCTTTTTATCAAAAAGCATGTTTTACCAAACTATTAAAAATACATCTACAGTAGTTTGTAAACTTGTGGTGAACCCAAAGGTGAGACATACACTTGGATCAAGATGTTTAATGTATAAAGCATTTCAGAAGCAAAGAGCTCAAAAATATTAGATAAAGACTTTTTTTATTTCAGAAAACTGGAGAATGTGCTGAATGTTCAAACTCTTTGCAGTTACTGAGTCCAGAATAAAATACCCATCACTGCAATTGTAATTGTAATTATATAGATATTTCAAGATGGCACAGTTAAATAATCACTAAACAGGTGTTCATCTTATCTAAATCTCTCAGCTTTAAGCTATTTGAGCTTATTTACTCATAAAATAATATACTACATACTAAAAACAGGACTTACCACTTTATACTCACATAACACACATGACACAAATACATCAGTACTTAATTTAATGTAGTATGTGAATACAAAACTGTTTTTGATTGATTTTGATAGACACTATTTAATAATTCTTGTAATCCCACGGATATGCATTTAAAAACCAATTTCAGGCTAAAGTCTTTATAAAAATATCAGGAATACAATCACTTCTTGCACTTAATTACAAAGTTGTCTTTCCCTGGCAGACTGTTACACAATAATCTGTGCTAATAGAATATGACAGACTCAATGTATTACGATATTCTGATATTAGCTTTTAGCAATCAAATTTTAATGGTTATCAGCAGATTCATCGTATCTACGTAGCTGTCATCAGGCCCTGACTGTCCGGTGGACTGCTCTAGCCTCTATCCTCCAGTTTATTATATTTAGCATGGCATGTTATCCCACGCTGCTCTAACCACAACCTTCGCTGTCACAGGAATTTTCTAAGCTGGCAGCTTTACTGTACATAGTCATTAATCTTCACTAGGCAGCAACTAAGCACACCTCAATGATTTATCATGAGTGCTTTTATGCAGGACCTGCGTGAATAGCTTTTAGCTTTATTTACTGAATAGGGTACATCCATTGTTCCTTTTACTGTTACCTTTCTTTATGTCCCATGTAGTTTACTTCATTTATACACAATACTTTATTAACATTAATTTGTCAAGCAAGCATCTTTATATTAAGCTAGTGGTTTAATTATTAGTTTTGAAAGTAAGATAAACAGAAAATTTGTCACACTACATTTGCATGGATATATGGAATGAACAAACACTGCATAAATTTACTGTTATTTATTATACCATTAAGTTATATGACCACTTAAGAAACATTTACAGTCAAATCTAAAAAGAGTAAATAAATAAAATAATGTAGTGTATATACAGTATAATCAGCAATACTTGAACTTTGCATACTGTGCAGCAAAAGTGACAACTGTGACTAAGCAGATGGTCTCAGAATGTTTATAGACATGTCTAAAATTGCTTTCCAACTAAAAACTTAATGCATCTGTCACAAATACAATACACAGCACAATGAGCAGAAGATAATCAGTCTTTGTTACTGGTTCACAGGATGAAACTTTCAGAGCACTGGAGAAGACGACTGTCATTGAGCACCAAAGAATTGCTAGCAGCAGGTAAACATTTAATTTTTTGGAAAACATGGGAAAAAACTTAATCAGAAAAATAAAACAAAGACTTTTCAGGTGAAGCCTTTTCTCCTTGCTTTTGGTTCCTATAATACTTTATGAGTTGTATTCCTCCCAATTGGTGTTTTTCTCTTATGAACTAAAGCAGTGTTTGTGTTTAAAGTGACACATCATTAACATAAAGTGTTTCCCTGTCTTTTCAGGCATATGAGCATTTCTGGAATTTTTCTGTGAAGGTGTAAACAAACATGTACTGATTTTTATGTGTTTATAGAAACATTGCCTATATCGCAAGTGTTGAGAAAAATGAAGTGACAAGCGTTATTGTCAGTGTTTACGGCAGTAAGGCTCGAGTAATAAATCTACTAGGTCACCAGGTTTTTTCACAAAGTATACTTTTCAGCTTCTAAATCTTTATTAATTGTTGCTATATTATCTTAATATTTGCAAACTTACCACTCAAAAACAATTTCTATTTTCATTAAGTACTTTTTTTTAATCTCCCGCCATTTCACTTCACTGAAACTGTTTATAGCATGAGAAGTCACTTTATTGAAAAATTCAGGTGAATATTGTAATGGCAAAAATTAACATTATTTTTATTTAAGGCTGTTTCAGTGCTGTAACCGGGTCAAGCAGACAAAATTTTCTCTTAAATGTCATGCATTTCAATAAGATTTCGGATGCAGGATTTCTCTAAAAAATTACAAAAAGTAAATAGTAAATCAATGTGTAATTGTTTATTGTGTGCTGCTTAAGAAATATGTATTAGACATGGTTATGAGTAGCACATGGGTTCCACAGGGAACTGTGCGGTCTCCTGTCCTGTTCACCCTGCACACATCACCTCAGACTTGAGATACAATACAGAGAAATGTCATCTGTAGAAATGACACAGCCATGTGTTGGGTGTGTCAGCGGTGGGCAGGAGAATGAACAGAGGGCACTAGAAAAAAACTTTGTTGACTGGTGCAAAATGAATCACCTGTAGCTCAACATCAATAAGACCAAAGAAATAATCACAGACTTCAGGAGGTTCAAAACCCCTCTGTTGCCTGTTCACGTTGATGGTGAAGATGTGGAGGTGGTGAGGGCATACAAATACCTTGCATGCATCTGAACGACAGGCTTGGGTAAAGTACTAAGAAATAGGCTGTATACAAGAAGGGTCAGGGTCACCTCCATCTCCTGGGAATGTTGAGGTCACTTTTTGAATGCAAGCCACTACACCATGTTTTCTAACACTCTGTAGTGGCATAAGTGAAGATGATGCCAATAGACTAAATAATCTGATTAAAAAGGCTAGTGTTATCTTGAGAGGCAGGTTGGATTCAATGGAGGAAGTGGTACAATAGCGGTCATTCAACCACCTGCTTACTATCCTTGACAATGACACTCGTCCAGTGTATGAGGTCTTGGCTAAACAGTGTGAGAGGTGGCCGGCAGTTTATCCTGGCCAGTAACCCCAGGCCGCTAGATGGAGTTCTCCCTGCAGCATGGAGGTGCCCCAGATTTCCGCAGGGCATAGTGGGAAATGGAGTTCTACTTCAAAGCCCTGCTGGGTGCCCTGGGTGCCAATCGGGTGACGCTGCAGGGAGGCACAGGGATTTCTATTTTTCCTATAGCCCGGAAGTACTCCCTAGTCACAGGGACGAAAGAACTGAAGTACTTCCAGGCTGAAGAAAAAGAAGAGTTTTCATCTGACCCGGAAGTGCTATTGAATCACATGGACTGAAGGACAGAAGCACTTTCTGGGTCAAGGACTATATAAAGGACTGTGGGAAACCCAGCAGAGTGAGCCGGAGTTGGGAGGGAGTGTGACAGAGCTGCTGGGTGGAGAGGAGGATTGACTATTGTTTATTATTGATTTATTGTGGGTTATTGAATATTGTGGAGGTGGAGGTGCTTTGTGCACAATATAGAAGACATTAAAATTACTTCTGATACTTTTACCAGGTGCCTGGACGTGTTGTCTGTGGGTTTCACGGGGCAACAGTGATCCCTAATGTTACAAAAGAGTAGCACAATCGGTAACAAACTGAGCCAACTATTTTGTTCCAAGAAGCACTATGTGAGGTTGTTTCTACCTTCATTCATCAGGCATTATAAAACCTAGTTTATTATTTAAGAAATATATTAACCTTTTGCTATAAATCTGATGTAAGATTATTTGAATACGCTTAGAAATCATAATTATTATTGTTCAGCTTTTCCTAGTGAGAGTTGCTTTATCCACACACTAAGCTGGGCTGACCAGGACTCCACATCCCCAACAACTTTATCCTGCTTTACTTAGAACAAAACCTAGAATCTCCAGGGAGAGCCGAAAGATTTATGTCCCTTCAAGCTCTGTTCTGTTGGTTATCTCTTAATGGATTGTGGCTTGTGTACCTCCTGATGGAGACAGCAAGGGAACATTCTAATTAAATGACATATCCAAACCTTTTCGACTCTCAATCCTAAAAAGCAGGGGTTCAACTCCAAGAGTCTCCTATGTTATAACAAGCTTCCCACTCTCAAATGGAGATATAGCCCAGCAACCCTGTGAAGTAACTTCATTTCTGCCTCTTTTATTCATTATCTAATTTAAGTGCGGTTGGGGATGTAGACAAGTAATGAATGTATCTCCTACTTTACCACTACAGTCTGGTATAATTTTTTATAAAACTTCTGACATTGCACATATTTATTTGTCAGCCCCACAATCAACTTCACCCTCACCTATTAACAAGACCCTTAAGGTACCTGCTTCCTCTTTAGCTGCAGGGACCTTGCAACCCTCTTCTGAGAGAGAACCCATGACTTCAGATTTGGAAATTCTGATTCTCATCAAGGCTATGTCACATTCAGTTACAAACCATTCATACAACAAATGGGTGAGATGCACCGTTAAGGGTCCGAAATTGAATAGCCTGCAACTCTCAGCAGCACCTTGATATTTTGTTTGTGAAAATCATGAACAGGGCCTTATTTATAAAGCTTACACAAAAATAGGCATGAAAAATGGGTACACAACTTCCCATGCAAATGTCAGGATTTATAAAAGACAACTTGACGGAGGAACATTAGTATATTTATGGCATCTCTGACCCATGTGTTTCGGAGAAGAGATAATGGTACCCTTGATCAAGCAGGGAAATTCAGTTAAATGATGACTCACATGCAGGAGCGGACTGGGTCTCAAAACCGGCCCAGGCATCCTTCAACGAGTGAGGTGATAAGGTTGACCCACTCAGCCCATTAGTCATTGTAATTTTCTTAAAATTTGTGAGAGAGTACACGGCTTGCTATGAGCCTGTGATATGAACTCTATCTAAACTGTTGCCAAACTTAACCTGTACACTGTTGTTTAGACACAACTTAAAATTTGACAACATGCTTAGAAATAAAATTGAATTAAAAATACAAATTTTGTAGTACAGCTTACACATTATTAGAGTACATGTTAAATGTCAATGTCATGTCCAAGTGCCAGTACCCTAGTAGGCTAGTAGCTTACGAAGTTCACTGCTTTATGCAGCCACATCATCGACATTACTTTTATTGGCAACTTTGGCTAGGATACTTTTCTCCACCGACATCAACATGAATGCCTCAAGATGTTCTTGCATCATCTGTGCTTCTCAGCACAGAGAATGATCTTTCACACTGCACTTGCGACACAGGCAGCATTAGCAGTAGCTTGTAGGCAAGCCCAATGCTCTTGTAAGAATCAGTTAAGAGATTCAACTGGTGTAACACTTTGTAGCAGCAGAGAGGACAGTCTTTACAAGACTTGCAAGTTGACACAGTTGTCCCAACTTGTTCACAGTCACTGTCATTGTCATCCTCCACAGTATAAGCATCTGCTACTGATTATTTAAGTGTTGACCACTGCTGTCCAAAGCTTTGCAGTTCTGTTTGTTGTTGTTCAGCAGTGATTGAAATGTTCTGTTAACTTAATGATAAACTATAAATGTTCCATCCTAATATGAAAAATTCCTATCCTGTGCTTCATAACTTTATTTCATCATACTAATAATCTCAGCTGAAAACCAGTAATTATCATTCACGCTGACGACCAGAGAAGAATAAAATGTATAATACATAATTTAAACTAATTATTAGTACCAAAGAATTTAGATAGATAGATAGATAGATAGATAGATAGATAGATAGATAGATAGATAGATAGATAGATAGATAGATAGATAGATAGATAGATAGATAGATACTTTATTAAGTCAGTCTGTCAGTGGAGCAAGACAGTGACAAAAGTCTGTCACTGAAGCTACTCCTCTGCCTGCGCTTGAGGGGGGATGTAAACAATAACAACAATCACGTGTCCGAACTCTCTGGGCAAGTAATAGGGACGCAGACTTACGGCCAACAGTTCGATGTCCCTGCAACAATTGGAGATTTTAACGTTTACATGTCCTGAGTTGCACCACTTTGTATTGACATAGAGAGCGAGTCCTCCTCCTTTCTTCTTTCCGCAGGTACTTGCGTCTCTGTCCGCTCTAACTGTGCTAAACCCGGGTAGCTCAATGTTAGCATCTGGGATGGTAGTTGTTAGCCACGTTTCACTAAAACACAGCAAGCTGCATTCTCTGTAGGTTCTGACATTTTTCACCAGCACAGCCAGTTCGTCGATCTTATTTGGTATTGAGTTCACATTTCCCAGGATCACAGAAGGCACCGACAGTTTATAACGCCATTTTCTCTCAAGTTGTCTCGATTTAATCTTATCTTTTATCTTTGCGCCGGCTCGGCTGCCCCAATATCGTCTTCTTACCTCATCAGGTAAATAAGGAACCCCACCGGCATAAGCATTTCTTCTCAGTGCTTTAAGCTGACTACTTGAATAGGCAATTCTCGGATTATACTAAATATGAGATAAGGTAAATTGCAATAATGTATATGCTAAATGTAGCAGTATCTGAACAGAAATCAGCAAAAGGGAGTTGTGACCACATTTTTTGCTGCAAGGTTGTGTACTGACAACTAAAATAACTTGATGATGTAATACGGTATATTACTGTATATAGGACTATATAAATCGCAGTACTGGACAGATAATGTTTAGTAGTTTAGAAAATTAATTTTAATGTCAAATAGTAACCAGTACATAAAATTTATTTCAAGAAACAGCCAGCCCATGACCAGACTAGAGTCCGTGGCCCACCAGGCACTGCCCAAATGCCATAATAGCCAGTCCGCCCCTGCTCACACGCTTAATAATTCATATCATTGAGCAATTATTATAATGTGCGTTGATGTGACAAACATATTACACTTCAAAAGTGATGAATATGGTGTACAGACTATTCTACTGTAGTTCCTTTTTTTGAGGGTCAATGTGTATTTACACTGAAGGACTTTTTTGTTTTTTCTTCAGTTTATATCGACTACCAGCAGTGTCTGGTTCTCTTAACGTAATTGGAAAAGTTGTGACTGACAAACATCAAGTCTCAGTGTCCTGGGTCAACCCATGATTCATTAATTTTGAGACAAAGTAAGCTTGGTGGATGTGATGGTACTCTACGTGGTTTATGAGTTGGTGGTAAGGTAACTGGCTGAACCCTTAGTGTTTTTTATGCTCTGTGCTATTCATTGTAACAGCAGTCATGTCATTACATGTTCCTGGTGATAGTAGTTACTCACTCAGACAGTGGTACCTTACACCTTTCCTGGACCCCCAAAACATAGAGGATAGATGCTATGGTGCTGCACATGATCTTGCGCTCTCAGTTGTGGAGCACACACCAGATACTCTTCAGTGCAGGTTGTGAAGTCTCATCCCTTCAGGAGGGACCCACTGTATGAGCCAATGAAATTCAGCAGCGTTGTGGCTGCTAATGTATGAGGTTGATTAGCATACTACATATATGAATGTTTCAGGTGGTGTTTCACCCTTTATATTTTTAAAATGTAATGGCACCTAACCAATGCTCTTTTTTTCTTGTTAAACCAATATTTTAACAGATTGTAGCACAAATTACATGTCATTCATGTTAAAGATTTAAAATCATGTCATTTGGAAAATTAAACCCACCCAAGAATGTTACTGGTGCAACATTACTTGCTAACTATAAGCATAGTCAAATTAATAATGTCCTTGATTTTTAAGCTATTGCTAACTTGCCAGGCATACTTAAACACAACACATCATTATTACAGCATTAAAAGCTTAGAATTAAATATTTTCATTACAGGATATAGCATATGAAAAAAATCTCAATATGCAGTGCACAAATTTCACTATATATTTTGTATTTCAGTATTCAGAGTATGCTTTTCAATTAGTGTGTCTTTTGTTAAGAATTAAAAGAGTTTAAGTTGAATGATTGAATGCTTTGTCCCTTTGCACATATAGAGCTAGAGCAGGGGCGGCCTACGCTGGTCCTGGAGGGCCGGAGTGGCTTCAGGTTTTTGTTCAAACCCAATATCTTAATGAGGAGTCAATTATTGCTAATGAAGCACTTATTGCTCAAGTGAGATTCTGATGCTTCATTTTAGTGGTCTCACTTGTTAAGGATCCACACCCTTAATTGCTTATTTTAGTCTCAAACAGCTGCATTCAGTGTTTTTAATGACTCCTTATTAGCAATAAGATGCAAATGACAAAGGAGCCATCGAACATTTACACCTGTGTGCATTCATCATGCACTGTCTGGTTTATTAAAACATTTAAGAGAAGAATGTGACAGACTGAAAATTATCTGCTTTTGGCTTCAAATCATTTGGATATCCTTTGAAAGAAAAAAAGCTACGATATATAAGAACCTAATATTTCAAACTAACACAAGCCATAAAATTAAAGAAGGTCTAAGACTGGCAAGGACTGGTTTCTAATTAAGCAATTGGGTCGGAACAAAAACCTGCAACCACTGCAGCCCTTCAGGACCGACATTGCCCACCCCTGAGCTAGACTGTATTCTATACCAGTGTTTCCCAAACTCGGTCCCGGGGACCCACTGTGGCTGCAGGTTTTTGTTCCAACCAGCTTCTGTTTTTAATTGGACTCCTGAGCTAATTAAGTGAACTGTTATTTCCCAAGTTCTGTATTTTGGGAACGATATAGAAATTAGAAAACTAGGTTTGGTAATAAATATATATATATATATATATATATATATTAAAATGTACTAAGCAGTTATATAGGAATAATGTATTTTTTTCTTTTTAACAATATTTTCATCTTGATTTTCATTCTACTTTTCTAGGTGTTCTAATTGTTTAATTATTCCATTATTTACTAATTAGTGGGTCTGATGGTAAAGTAGTTGCAGACTTTGATTATTCAGTGTTGCTTGCCATGTGTGTCTGCTCTGCTCATTTTTAATTGTCATTAATAAGATACAATGAAGGGAAAAAACTGCACAGAGAAAGGGCAAAATATAATGAAATCAAGAAAAGAGAGTTAAGCATTTAAATCTATAGCAAAAGCAGAAATACTTCTAAATGTAAAAGTCATGCTGCTGTGCTTTTCTGAATGTAGAATAAAAGAAAAATAATGTCAGCTAATTAAATGAGATTAGTGTTATCAGGTGTTTTCACTGATTAGGAATCTGGTTGGAACAAAAACCTGCAGCCACAGTGGGTCCCCGGGACCGAGTTTGGGAAACATTGTTCTGTATCATAGTTGCCTTACACTATTAATATGAGATATTAATTAAAAGATCCTTTTCCCACCATACCCTAGGATCTTTGAAAGAAAGAGGCTTTGAGATGTTATTATTTATGTTGAAATGCTCTTCAAGAGTGACCAGTATTTTTCCAGAACAGAAATAGGTGGGAAGTGTGGAATATTGGGTAGGTTTCTGCTAGCAAAATTTCTGATTTGAAAGTAGTAGAAAAATTGTGTTGCTGGAAAGTTAAATTTGATGCATACTTGTTTGTAAGATGCAAAATCATTATCTATATATAGTTTTTTTTTTTATAATCTCCCAAACGTATTCAACAGATTAAATACTATATAGGTTTGAGAGGGTTGAAAAGGGCATTTATTTTGTAAAGGAGCAACAGATAAAAGCTTCCCTGCCTTGAAGTGCATCCTGCATTGGTTCCATATTCTGAGTGATTGATAGACAATTGGATTATTGGTATATTTACAATAATTAATATATATATTGCAGACAAGACCTGTGTATATTCATCAATTTGTGTTGCTTTCCAGGTCTTTATAGCTTATAAATTGAAAGTTAGGTAGTGCCATGCCACATTCTGCTTTAGTGTTTGTAGTGTCGCCTTTTGAATGTGTGAACGTCTCAAATTGCAGATAAATGTTATAATTGAGTCTAATTTCTTAAAGAATGATTTGTTAATACATATGGGGATGCTCTGAAATGTTAGATGAAGATGATGGCTTGATTCTGAATGCTTTCGCCATGTCATTTGTTTTCATTCCGGAATCATCTTTTTCCAAGATTGCTAATTTTTCTTTAGCGTAAACTGATGCCATTTCTCACTTTTTTTGCTCATCTTGAAGAAAACTTTTAAAACCTCTCTGAAACTCGAACAGTAGAGTATCGACACATGACACAACTACCTCCGTGGACACTCGGTGGATCACTGACTCAGAATTCAGCTATGTGTATGATGTCACGCCTACACTCTCACCGAGGATGCCTAAGAATGCATGCCATTCTCACCTCTCTTTGCTTCTTCTTCTTTTAAAAGATGGGGTTCATGTGGTTTTAAGGGAAGGCTGAATCTTCTCCTGATTGGAACAAAGCTCTGCAGAGGGGCCTTTGAAGAGATGTCAGTACAACTCTGATTTATACCTTTGTTATCAGATGAGGTGCAGGCAGACCCTGGTGTAAGCTGGAGTTCAGTCACTTTGTTTGAAATGGGGGAAGGCACAACTGGATGCCTGCATCCCTGTTTAATCTGCTTTCTTAGCAGGCCTGGTGTGATGGTGCCCATCTATCTAATTTGGAATAAATTATGCTCCTAGCATATGCTTTCATCATTAAACCTAGGTTCTGGGGCAAGAAACAACTTACTTATTTGGTGTCAATGAATTTAGAAAAAGCAGTTATCTGTATGTGCTAAAACAATATGCAATATTGAATTGAAGAAGATCCTAGTATATGCAAAAACAGCCTTGCTGGAAGGATCATCAGACAGGATAATGGAACTGCCATCATCTGAGAGATGTAGCACTGGCAAGCTGCAAAATCCCAATGCAAGAATTATGACACAGAATGTAGACCATGGACAAGGGCATGGTAATCAGTGGTTGAGAGTGTGCACTTTTTATGGTGACTGGCTGCTTAGAAGGAGAAAAGTGGTTTGGTTTACAAATATATGAAAACATAACTGCAAATATTCTCATTATATTGTTAGGTATAAATATACTAAGCTAATTTCAAATTAAGAGTCCATTCACATTAGCGCTGATAAGTGGCACATTTTTGATCATTAATGTGTAACATATAGTTTTTATGTTTGTTTCTTGTCTGCAATTTACATTATTTAATTAATATTATGATGTACTGCTGTTCTATCACTGCTTGCCTATCTAAAATAATAAAGGGAAATAGAAGTTACTTCACGACTGGGGTTCATGTCCTGGGTGCTCTTTGGGTAGAGTTTGCATGATCTCCCTTTGTCCAAATGGGTTTCCTCTGGATGCTCCAGTTTCCTCCCACACTCCAAAGACATGTAAATTCAGTAGATTGGCATTTGTGAATTGTTGCTAGTGTGTGTGTGTTCAGCTTGTGATGGACTTGCACCATATCTAGGGGTTGTTCCTGCTTTGAGCCCAGTAGAGTAACCTTTAGCCTTCCCACAACCCTGCTCAGGATGAGTGGGTTTGAAAGTGGATGAATGGGTGGATGGATGCTACTTTGGCTAAACAAACTGCATGAAGAGTGCTAAAGTTCCGCAAAATATTAATTAAAAAAAAAGAAAGAACATTTCTCATTACTAAATAATGACTGATGAAATTCTCTACAAAAATATAAATACAGGAGAGAAAACTGTTTTAATACACCAATAACTGGTAAATGAAGTAGTAGCTGCTGATATTAAAGCATAGGGCAGAACTGGAGCTATCCATATGGCTAATGTCAAACAGAGGGCAGACCTGTCACGGGAAGGCATGTGAGAATACCAGGCAAGAAGAATTTGTGATGAAGCAGCAACATTCAACTCAAGATGAAGAAATGAGGACAGAGGCTGCAGGCAAGTTGTTGGGCAGTGAGTGACATCTGTACTGATCTGATCCAACATTAGAAATCCCATTCTTACAGGACAAGTTTGATAAAGACAGATGCAGTAGGTCTATCAGACTCTAAATACCACTGTAAAGCAAAGGATTATCAAGAAGTATTTCAAGGTATATATGTGATAACGGCTGTATATGTTTTCAGACTTTACTATCTTTTTTAACTTCCACCTAAGAGCTGTATATTAAACAATCTCTGCACCCAGTAGTTTTCATCAAATTTTTTATATTTTGTGTTTTTACTACTATTAAAATATTATAGATTGAAATTATTTGGTTAAACTAAACGTAAATGTTCTAATTTGACAATTGGCTTTGCTAATTTAAGGAAAAATATATCTCGAAAATGAGGAGATTTATCTGTAACATTCAATTCATCTAATTTATTAATTCCACAAATTAATAAATCAGAAAGTTCACAAGTACAACAGCATTAAGAAAATAAGAAGTGCAGTGCTACAGAGGTGAGTCTGTGTTTGCCAGTTGGGGTGACCTGTCAACTTATCATACTAGGCAAAAGCTTTACTAGCATCTTCTCTCGTATTTTTGTCTGCCTCACAACAGTTCCACTTCCACAAGTCAAGTGTTTGTCCTAACCCTAACCCTTCTGATCTCCCACTCATTAAACCAGAGTTTGTGACTGGTGTTTACAGTACAGCACCACAACTAAATATTTACAGGCCCACATACAGAAATACTTTTTACGTTTAGGAATACCTCTTGAAGGATTTGGGGGCTGTCTCCCCAGAGTTCATCCTGGAAGCCCCAGGGTTCCCTAATTTTTTAAGCCTAAGCTACTATTTAAAATCAGCTAAGGTTGCCTGTTAAAACACAGGTAGTCTGTCTTCCATCACATGCAGCAGGAGTCCAAATCTAAACTTCTAGACCTTCATGCTATCACCTATGTAACTGGGGCACTACTGTTAAACTATTGCTTGTTCCACTTTCCCCGTTTGCCGTTTTGGTACCCACAGAGTAATTTCTTCTGGGACAGACTTTTACTAATATCATTATACTATCTTCTTGTGTGGGCCGTCCTTCTTCTCTGGAATATTGTGGCATTCATGGTAGTATGCATTCTCCTAGATCTCCTGAGATGATGTTGAGAGCTATTCCTGGGCTATTTAGAGTTCCATTGTCTGTTAATTTTGTGTTTTTTAGTTCAACTATATTCCAAAATCTCCTCATCTGACTTCTAGCAATTCAAAGAAGCAGAGTCCTCCCAAACTTTCTAGCTCCAGCCATCTCATTTAGCATACTCTTTTTTGTCTGCTTGTATTTACAGCTTCATTCCTATACTCATTACTCAAACATTAAAATCATACATAAAGAAGTGGTGTAGTCACCAAAATCCTGCCTCTGCTACACAGAACCATTGGTAAATCTCATTATTGTCTTTACCATATCTAATGAAGAAGAACCTGAGAAACATCAACTGATCCAGTTAGGGTAACTGCTTCCCCATCACCTATAAGCATTTTTTCCAGATCAGTACCATTACTTTATAGTTGAAGCTACACACTCACCTTGCAACAATGAGCCTAGTGAAAAGTGTCAATGTGAAATGTAACTCACAATCAGATGAGTCCAAGAAGACAACATCAATCATCAAACAGTGCAAATGTAGAGTTAAAATTTAAAAGGATAAGTTCATTATTTTTCAAGTTGAAGTTATTTCTTCACATACAGGGTATATATACATTTGCCATATGAAACTGTGTTCTAAAGTTAAGCATTTTCCACTTTTGTGTCTTGCGATTCAACGCACATTGTAAAAAACACTAATAATATAAGATTCAGCCTAAAAGAAGATCAGTTCTGTGCAACAGCTCAGCAGTTAGTCTTCCATCACCAACAACATTTCATCCCCCCAGGGTGTGGTTTCTTCTTAAAAAACGAAACCACAGTCAATGTTTCATGCCAGTGTGGTTGGTTTTTGTTTTGATTGGCTTCTACACTAATGTGTGAACTCACACAAGCAAATAGAAAATGTATCCTTACCATGAGAAAAATAGTACCAGAAAAATGAGGTAAAACAAATATTTCTAGATCCCTTTTGTTGTCACAAAAATGAGTATGGAAGGAACATGGAGGGCATGCTTTAATATATCAGAACTTTTGCTGTTTCATCAGTAAATTTTAAAGCTTTTGTTTTCCAGCGGTTTCCCATAGACTTCATTGCAAAGTTTCACTTAATTAATGAAAAATGCTTAATCTTAGAACACAATTTCATGTGGCAAATGCACATATACCATGTTTGTGAAGAAATAACTTTGACTTGAAAAATACCAAACTTATCCTTTAACTGTAATAGGCACAGAAGTGCAATGGGTAGTGTGGCCACTTCTCAATGTTCATATCTCAGTTTGACTGCTTTGCATAGTATCTCCTATGTGGGGTTTGCGTATTTTCTCTGTGTTTGCATTGATTTCATCTGAGGACAAGTCAAAATTCAGAATCATAGGATAATTGAATGATCAACAGTGATGGCGTGATCATGCAACCCCACTGCAACCCCACTGCCACCCCCTCCTTGTAGTAACTGACTCCTATCATTATTACATGTCCTATACCAACCTGCAAGAGCTGTGAGATATTCTGACTTTTGTTTTTCTAGTAATTCAGAGACCTATTTTGCAACTCTTTACCTGACTTTTTAACAGTTTTTCTGTTGGTCACTCTATGTCACTTTGCTTCACTTCACAGATAAATCTGAAATGATACCAACTTTAACATTCATTGTGTGCCTTCCTTTTCACTGTTATGTTCATTAAGGTTAGTGTTGTGATCAATAATGGCCAATAAAGGCTAAGAAAATAAGTGGAAGATAAAAAAACACTGTAGTAAAAATGCTGAACATATTTATCTATTATATAAAAAATCTTGGGTTGAGACATGATCATCTCGGAGAGACATTTTGAAGTCCCATGAGACTACTTGCACGTCACGCCCTACTTACAAACAATTTCTCAGAGACACTTTAACGTCCCACAAGACAAGGAAGTCAGACCAAAGGACAGCTGCTGTACAGTATTTTAAATGATCGACGCGCAGCGCGACCTGCGGATTATGCACCACGACACAAGCAACAGCTGGCTTAAAGGACAGCTGTTGTACAGACTTTTAAATGATCGTTGTGCAGCAATAATAGTAATAATCTATACTAATAAGAGGCAAAGCCCTCACTGATGGACTGACTGCCTCATCACTAATTCTCCAACTTCCCGTGTAGGTGGAAGGCTGAAATTTGGCAGGCTCATTCCTTACAGCTTACTTACAAAAGTTAGGCAGGTTTCATTTTGAAATTCTACGCGTAACGGTCATAATTAGAACCTACTTTCGTACATATATACGGCCATGCAGCTACTGCGGAAATCAGCACGTCTCCCATGTAATTGACTGCTTGCCCATATAAGGCTGTCCTTCGCTGCGGTGTCTTCATTCCTTTCCTTGCTTCACCAAGGAAGCAGCCTTTACACGGCTTCTCCGCTGTTTTATAAACGAATGCCATATAAGGCCGTCCATTTTCCTTGCTTCGCCAGACAGGTTCTCCTCTGTTTTATTGTTTGTTTATTATGATTGTTATAGTTATTGTGTAGGTATTTTAGACTTAGTTTACTGTTAAGGTACCGATTTCCTTTATTTAATCCGCGGCTTCGCCGCTGTTTTTTTGTTCGTTTATTACGATTACAGTTATTTATTGTTTCCCTTCTTTGGCTGACTGCCTGCCCATATAAGGCATTCCCTGTTTTTTTGTGAAGCAACCCTTCTCCAAGGAAGCAGCCGTTACACAGCTTCTCCGCTGTTTTATGAACGCTCTAAGGCCGTCCTTTTTCCTTGCTTCGCCAAGGAAGCAGCCTTTTTATTGTTTACTGTTCAGTTACCCATTTCCTTTATTTAATCTGTGGCTTCTCCGCTGTTTTTTTGTTTGTTTATTACGATTATAGTTATTTATTGATTCCCTTTTTTGGCTGACTGCCTGCCCATATAAGGCACTCCGCTTTTTTTTTTGTGAAGCAGCCTTTACATGGCTTCTCCGCTGTTTTATAAACGAACACCATATAAGGCCGTCCTTTTTCCTTGCTTCGCCAAGGAAGCAGCCTTTTTATTTAATCCATGGGTTCTCCTCTGTTTTATTGTTCGTTTATTACGATTGTTATAGTTATTGTGTGGGTATTTTAGACTTAATTTACTGTTCAGGTACTCATTTCCTTTATCGTTCCAACCATACCCCCATTAACATGTCTATCGAGATGATCACCATCGATCAAAGAACTGTCACTTACCGAGTGGTTTCCATGCCCAGAGATGGCGCCTGCCTTTTCCATTCTCTGTGTTACATTATACACGATAATGTAACATATATATCAGGCTCACTTTTGATATCCGGAGGGACATTGTGTCTTGTGTATTGAATGAATGGGACAGGTTCAAAGTGTGGACTGATGATGGTACAGGAGATAATTATATTACACTGGAGCACTATAAGACTAAAATGCTTAAGCCCTTCACCTATGGTTGTGCATGTGAGTTGATGGCTGCCGCTGAATTGTTCGGTTGTCGCTTTCAAGTGTACCGAAATGGCCAAATATTTTACACCTTTGGAGAACCGTCAATGCCTCTTAAACATCTTAGATTCACAGGTGACGATTTGAGTAGTGGACACTTTGATGTTTATGAATGTTTAAACTCTCAAAAGCTGGATGTGAAGTTATCGATGAAGCCAGTTGTATGCTTACATTGCTTGACACATGCCGTACTGTATGTCACTTCAACACAAGTCCAACTCAAACCGATTATGACAGCAGCAATCCAAGCTGTGAGAACACAGTAAAAATGAGGCATGTCAGACGTTGTGGTACATTTTCTGATGCAGCTAGACGGAAACAATTTTGTGCAGCTGCCGCCAAATACTCGCAGAAAAATCCTGAAATTCATAAAGATGCTGTCGCTAAATACTCGCAAACAAATCCACATTTTAATAGGGACGCTATCACTAAATACTCGCAAGCAAATCCACAAGTTAATAGGGACGCTGTCGCTAAATACTTGCAAGCAAATCCACAAGTTAATAGAGACGCTGTCGCTAAATACTCACAAGTGAATCCGCAAGTTCATAGAGCTTCTGTTTCTAGGTACGATCCCAATAATGAAAAGCGGCTCATACGAAAACAACAGGTTTGGCTCAAAAAAGCTGATTGTGGATTTGCATACGACCCAAACATACATTATGAATCTGACAAAACAGTACACATTGGATCCATGGATGTTCACTGTGACTATTGTCAAGCTCAGAAGTGGAAATGCGAGTCTCCTGGTTTGTGCTGTAACAGTGGTAAAGTCTCTCTCACTCCTTTACGTAAGCTTCCTGACCTTCTTGAGGGCCTGTTAAATGGCGAACATGCTCAAAGTGAGCATTTCTTGAACAACATTCGAAAGTACAACAGCGCATTTCAAATGACGTTATTTGGTGCTAACCAAATTGTTGAGGGACATTTTATGCCTTCATTTAAAGTTCAGGGACAAGTGTATCACTTGATTGGCAGTCTTTTACCTATGCCGAGTGAGGAACACAAATTTTTGCAAATTTATTTCCTCACGGACGATGAATAGGAAGCACAAATGTGCTGCGCTAATGTTTCTGGAGTTAACATGCCCCTGGTCAAGCAATTACAAAAAATGCTGCAAAATTGTAACACTTACATCCAGGACTTCCACTCTGCAATGGACAGTATTTCAGATAAAGACAAAGACTTCAAAGTTGTCATTCACGCCAACAAAAAACCATTACATGCACACAAAGGCAGATTTAATAAACCCACAGTTCGTCAAGTTGGTGTTGTCATCGTTGGGCAGACGTTCAACAATAGGGATATTGTCTTGAAAACCAGAGACAATAAACTGCAACGCATTAAGGAAATCCACAGATCCTATGATACACTTCAATATCCCCTCATGTTCTGCTATGGTGAAGACAGCTATTCTGTGTCTATACCTCAAGTTCATGCTGCCATTAAGTTACCTATGAAGAAAACCGTCTCTGCAGCAAACTTCTATTCATACCGGCTTATGATCAGACAACATCATGATAATACTATCCTTTTCTTCCGAACTTTATTAAATCAGTTTTTAGTTGATATGTATGCAAAAACTGAATCCGAAAGACTAAATTATATCAGACTTAATCAGAAAAAACTACGAGCTGAAAATTACAATCACTTAAAAGATGCTATTGACAAAAACGACACTAATTTAATAGAACTTGGTCAAGCTGTGATATTACCATCATCCTTCACTGGAGGACCTATCTATATGCACGAGCATACACAAGACGCAATGACATATGTACGTCATTATGGCCGCCCTGACTTATTCATCATATTTACTTGCAATCCTAAATGGACTGACATCACTGAAGTTCTCCTTCCATGTCAAAAACCTCACGATCGCCACAACCTTATCAGTCGTGTATTTCATCTTAAGATTCGCAAAATGATAGACTTGCTCATGAAGAGTAACATTTTCAGCTGTACAAATTGCTACATGTACACCATAGAGTGGCAAAAGCGAGGTATTCCCCATGCACACATTCTATTGTGGCTAAAGGATAGGATTAAACCAGCTGTCATCGATCAAGTCATCCTTGCAGAAATTCCTGATCCGCAGACTGACCCTGCCCTACACAAAATAGTAAAATCCACCGTGATTCACAGCCCATGTGGACCTCATAATATCAACTCACCCCGCATGATCAACAGAATATGCCATGAGAAGTACCCGCATCTGTTCATCTCAGAGACTCAGACTGGAGAAGATGATTACCCTCAGTACCGCCGGCGTGCACCTGCTGATGGAGGTCATACAATTAACATCAAAGGAGTACATATCGACAACAGATGGGTGATCCCTTATAGTCCTGTGCTGTCACACTTCTTTAATGCTCACATCAATGTCGAATTTTGCAGTTCAGTAAAATTGATCAAATACATCTGCAAGTATGTTAACAAGGGAAGTGAACAGGCAGTATTTACAATACAAAATCAAAATGAAGAAGTATCTCGATACGAAGCTGGTCGTTACATTAGTAGCTCTGAAGCAGCCTGGCGCATTTTCTTTTTTCCCATTCACGAACGTTTCCCTCCGGTCGTTCATCTTGCTGTGCATCTTGAGAACGAACAAAGAATTTATTTCACAGAAGGCAATGTTGCCGATAAAGTACACAGTTTCAGAGAACTAGCACAAATTACGTCAAATCCCAAGTACTTGAAAGAGACATCTTACAGCACTTTGCAATTGGCCAATATAGTCACAAATAATGAACTGTTGCTAGATAGTGACCAAAAGTCAGTTTATGAGCAAGTCATGAGCAGCGTTGTCTCAGCCACTGGCACAGTGTTTTTCCTTGATGCTCCAGGAGGAACTGGTAAGACATTCCTAATAAACCTTCTCCTTACAAAAATCCGAGCAAAACGTAACATTGCCATAGCTGTGGTTTCTTCTGGCATTGCTGCAACTCTTCTTGAGGGTGGCAGAACTGCTCATTCAGCTTTCAAGCTGCCTCTGAACCTCAACCATACTGAATCTCCCATGTGTAACATATCAAAGCAGAGCAACATGGCTGAAGTGCTGTGACATTGTCAGCTTATTGTCTGGGATGAATGTACTATGGCACACAGAGTAGGTATTGAGGCTTTTGACAGGACCCTCCAAGACATCCGAAACACCAACAAAATTATGGGAGGCTTGACAGTGTTGCTGGCTGGAGACTTCCACCAAACCCTACCAGTCGTACCCAGAGGAACAAGCGCTGATGAAGTTAAAGCATCTCTGAAATCTTCATACCTATGACCACAAATCAATGTTGTTACTTTAAAAAATAAACATAAGAGTTCATTTGAAAGGCGACAAAAAAGCCGGGGTGTTCTCTTTTCTTCTGATGAGTATAGGTGATGGCACCTTCATACAAGAAAATCGTAAAATAAATATTCCTACAAATCTCTGTCTCATCGTGAATACCTTACAAAGCCTTCTTCAAAATGTTTACCCCAATCTACGAAATCTCCACCAAAACGACGTGTCATGGTTGAGAGAGAGAGCTATCCTGACACAAAAAAATGACATGACTACGACTATAAACCACATTTTACTTCAAGAACTACCTTCACAACCAAAAACATATCAGTCTGTTGATTCAGTTGTAGAAGTAGAAGGCGCGGTACATTATCTGGTAGTCTTTCTCAACACTCAAAATCCTCCAGGCACTCCTGAGCATAATCTCATTTTGAAGGTTGGGGCATCAATAATGTTACTGAGAAACTTACAGCCACCGAAACTTTGTAACGGCACGAGACTTCAGGTCACGAATCTACAAAACAACCTAATTGAGGCAACTATTTTTACTGGCAGTGCCTCAGGTGACAGAGTTTTTATTCCTCGCATCCCCATTATACCATCTAATCTCCCATTTCAATTCAAACTCCTTCAATTTCCAGTAAGGCTCTGCTTCACAATGACAATTAATAAGTCTCAGGGACAAACCCTACCAAAGTTTGGCATTGATTTGAGACAGGATTGCTTTTCACATGGCCAACTGTATGTTGCATGCTCAAGAGTAAGCTCAGTGCACAGCTTGGTCATATTACAACCGGCGGGCCGAACTGACAACGTAGTATACAAAGAAATCCTTAACAAATAATTTTTTGTATATTTCCCTAAGTTTAAAAATGTTTACTTTTTTCTTAATAAAATTTTAAGGCAGTATTTTGCCGCTACGTAGTGCGGGTATTTTGCTAGTATATTATATTGTAAAGGACCTTGTATTGCCAGTGCCCACTAGGGGTGCTAAAGGCTGTTTTCTCCTTTGCGGATGCCGTTAAGGGAATCTGCTAGTACCCTTTGGTCGTGTCTAAGGTAGTTAGAAAGCGAGCGGTCCCCAGCTTTTGGAGCAGCTCGTCAATCCGAGGCATGGGGTAGGTATCGAACTTGGACACTTGATTGAGGCGCCTGAAATCATTACAAAACCTCCAGGAGCCATCCGGCTTGGACACGAGGACGATCAGACTGGATCAGGGGCTATGACTTTCCTCGATAGGGTCTTTCCCTGACAACCCCGCTGGGTCAGCCCTAATGTCATGCTCAATCAATGCGGTCCTCCCTGGTGCCTCACTGACCACTTCCAGGACTGACTGGATCGCTCCCAGGAGCTCCTGTTGCTGGGGAGGACTCAAATTGGGGTCGAGGTTAAGAGCATCATTTTCTGAGAAAAGGGAGAGGGACGCGCCTGGATGGGACGGCTCTTCCCTGTCCCTCCAGGGCTTCAACAGGTTCACGTGATAAACTCTCTCGCTCGGATGACGATTTGGCTGAAGCACCAAATAGTCCACGAGCCCTTTCCTCTCTTTAACCTGGAACGGACCTTGCCAATGGGCCAACAGCTTGGAGTGGGAAGTGGGCACGAGTATCATGACCCGATTGCCCGGCTGGAACTCCCGTAGGGACAAGTTTCTGTTGTAGTTGCGGGCCAGCGATGCTTGAGCCCTGGACATGTGCTTTTTTAAGAGGGGTCTAATTTTCTCTAGCCTATCGCGTAACTGCACGATATGTTCTAGGATATTAGTGGAGGGAAGCGCCTCTCCTTCCCAGCCTTCTTTCAGTACATCCAAAATACCCCAGGGTTGGTGTCCGTACAGGAGTTCAAAAGGGGAAAACCCGGTGAAAGCTTGAGGCACCTCCCGATAGGCGAAAAGTACCAAGGGTAAAAGTTTGTCCCAGTTCCGACCGTCCGCGCTAACTACCTTGCGAAGCATCTGCTTCAGGGTCTGGTTAAAACGCTCCACCAACCCATCAGTCTGGGGGTGGTAAACCGACGTCCTGAGATGCTTTATGCGGAGTAATTTGGCAACCTCCCTGAATGTATCTGAGGTAAAGGGGGTACCTTGGTCTGTGAGGACCTCTTTAGGTATTCCCACCCAGGCAAAGAGGGCTACAAGTTCCCGTGCGATGTTCTTCGAATTGGGAACCGCTTCAGGGTATTAGGTTGCATAACTGACCATCACTAGAATATATTTGTGGTCGCGTTTTGAAGGTTCCAGGGGTCCTACTAGATCGATTCCGATCCGTTCAAAGGGTACGTCAATGAGGGGAATCGGAACGAGAGGAGCGCGGTCCCTTCGGGGAATCTGGTGCAACTGGCAGACCGGGCAGGACTGACAGAAGAGCCTGACCTCCTCATTGATCCTGGGCCAATAAAACCGGAATTTTAGTCTCTCCAGTGTTTTTTTGGCCCCGAGATGGGCGCTTAAGAGGTGGCCATGTGCTAGTTCACACACTTGCTGCCGGTAAGTCCGTGGGACTAGCAACAACTTCCGTACATCACCTTCATGTTCTACAACTCGATACAACAATTCGCTTTACAATACAAAGTAGGGTCCCGGTGGAGTGGAATCAGCTAACGAAATGTCATCCGTGGACACTATCGCATTCCGGGCAAACTTCAGGGAATCATCATTCCACTGTTCTCTTTTAAATGAAGCTGGCGTGAAGCGGAATTGATACTGATACGCTGGCTAAGGGGTCAGGAGACGCCTCTTGTGACGGGCCCTCCTCCGGTTGTGTTTCCGGATTAGGTCCTGCCCCCGAGGATGCTGGCTCCACATCATCAATAGTTGCCGAAGTGCACGGCGTGGGAGCAGCTGGGAGGGGACCTTGTCCCTCCATTATCAGACCCAACTTGGTTTCTGGAGTGGTGACTGTCCCACCGCGTTTCTTTCCGACCAGTCATGTCCCAATATAACTGGAAAGGGGGGTTCGGGTAACACTGCGACAAACATTTTCTTTGGTTCCCCCTTCCAAGTTATATAACAATACGCGGACCTATATGATCTGGTCTTCCCATGAATACAAGTGACCCTGGAGTTCGGGGCGGCCCACTGTCGCGGTAAAACATAACGGCGAGCAACAATGGTAATGTTACTCCCGGAGTCAAAGAATGCCATCACCGAATACCCATTAATCAAGACCACTCCTGTATTTTTAACTGCCAGGGGATTAGACAGTGCACAGTACCTCTCACCCCGAGTCCAGCTGCAGTCCATAGGTTCCTGATTCAGGGGACAGGAGCTGACAATGTGCCCCACCTCACCACACTTGAAACAGCGCGGCGTGGAGGGGCCTCTCTCGCGTGGTTTAGCCGGAGCCTCTAGACCGCAGCGGGTGGCCTCTGGTATGGCCACTCGTCCCTGTCGGGCCCTGCGAGCCGGCTTCTCCGCCTCCCCGAGTCAGGTCAAGTACTTCTAGGAGGCCATCCATGTTTTTAAATGGGTGTCTCCGAACCTGCTGGGCGAAGTAGTCTGGCATGGCATAGATGAATGCCTCGCACACAACCAGCTCGACTACCTGTCGAGCCTGGTTGACGTCTGGCCTAAGCCAGCATCCGATTTTCCCCCATAACTCGAAGGCTTGGGCCCGAGGCGGGCCGTTGGGGTCGAATCGCCAATACCGCCATTCCCTTGCCTGCTGGTCGGAGGTCACGCCGTAGCATTTATATATCTCCGCCTTCAAGAGCGTGTACTGGACAGCTTCCTCCTCCGGGAGGTCGTGATAGGCCCCACTCCACAAGCGGCCACTGATTCCGAGTGGCCGTTCTTTCAAAAATGGCCAAGTACGACTCAATGTCGTCTGCCTCTGTTAGTGGAAGAATAGGAGAAGGCAGCGGCCGTGTTGGCTCCGGCTTTACCAACTCAGTCGTGGCCAGTCGTCTCCACCCTCGTGGTGGCGTGTTCCACCTTCAACGCTTGCAACTCGGTGGCCAGGGTGTTCATTACCGTGTTAAGATCTTGCCCTTCTGTCATCTTGATCGGGGTCTTCTGTATCCTGCTGACTACGCCAGCTGTAAAGAAAGCTAACACAGAACGGATAAAGTTTTGGGGTGTGAGCCCTGTATACTGTCAAAAAGAAATTAAAGGTCTTTTGCCATTTTCTCACAAACAAAATCATGGATCACTACAAAGACAAAATGGAGGGTTGGAGGGACATTTTTAAAAGGAGGGACCGGAAATCAGGCGTGATGGCTGCTGGGTAGGCGTGGTGGTGCATGGGAACCTGACGTCAGCATCGGGGACCAGAGGAAAGAAGGGAACCCAGAAGTGCTGTTTTGTTTTCAGTCGCTGGCTTATGGCGGCGTCGCTTCGTCTTTTCTATGAGACGAGAGAGAAAGGTTAGGATGCCACCTTCGTCCCCCGGCCGGCTGTTCGGCGATGCGCGTCGGATCCGTCAACTGCTCCCGATGCACTCTGCGTGACTATATATATATATATATATATATATATAAATATATATATTGTGAGAGATAGCCGGCAGCTTATCCCGGCCAATACATCCTGCCTGCAATATGGAAGTGACCCGGATTCCCAATGGGCATCATGGAAAGTGGAGTTCGGCTTCACAGCCCTGCTGGATACCATGGGTGCCACCAGGGGACACTGCAGGGAGACACGAAAATTGTTATTTCTATTATAACCCGGAAGTACTCCCAAGTCATGGGAACGGAAAGACAGAAGTACTTCAGGGCTGAAGAAAAATATGAATCTTTATCTGACCAGGAAGTGATGTGGAATCACGGGGACTGAAGGACAGGAGCACTTCCAGGTCAAGGTCTATATAAAGGATTATGGGAAATGCAGCAAGTTGAGCCGGAGTTGGGAGGGAGTGTGACAGAGCTGCTGGGAAGAAAAGAGGAATAGTATTGTGGTTATTGATTTGTGTATTGTTCATGGTGGTGGAGGTGTTTTGGGGCACTTTATTAAGAAGAAAAGAAATTAAAATATTTCTAGTGCTTTTTACCTGGTGTCTGGACGTGTTGTCTGTGGGTTTGGAGAAGCAACAGCGCTCTCTAGTGTCACAATATATATAAATTGTATATATTGTGACGCACATGCGATAAGGGGCCAGCCAAACGGACCAATGGACTGCGAAAACTCAACATAATGATTTCATCTCCAGTCGCCCTCTGATGACATCACCTCCATCACCCTCTGCTCATGTCATTGCCTCCCTGCACTTTCTTCCGGTTCATCCACCATAAATACAGCCATTTTCTCACCATTTATTGTCAATTGTATATTACAACTCTAGCCAAGCTGTTTGAAACAATGACTTTGTTGGTTCACCGACAGTATATCGGTTTTAGCAACAGTTCCTCTAATTTTTGTTTTTGACCCCTGCTGCAGTTTCCTGAACATATGCACATCTCCTAATCTGGTTAAGCTCATTCTAGCTGTTAGCTATATTACCTGAAGATAGACAGTATATATGCTGTGGTGCAGCCGATCATCTCCAGATAAACCACCGCTAGAAGAAATGGTACAAGTCTATCTTTGATATTAAAACCTGATTGTTTTTTAAACTGCTATTAGGTCCCCTGACCTGCTTTCTTTTGCCGTTATGTTCAAGTATCTCCATGCGTACTGCTTTGCTGGGGTTTCAATTCCTGTGACTACCGCACCATCATGACTGTTTTCTTAAGAGTCAGGTCTGTATTGAATTGCATGCTCTTCCTGCAACTAAGCCTGTTGTATACTGCATGTGCATCATGCAGCATTTTGTAATTGTCCTGCTTTGTTGAAGTATGCCCTTCTTTCACATAACAAACTTTGTATTTTCGTAAATTTTACAAACCTCATAAAATGTATTGACGTCATTGGTTGATGATATTGTTAACTTTGAGCTTTGGTCAAATTTGAGACTCAAAAAACTTAAATTAACATATTCATCTGGTTTTTCCATCACAAATGTGTTCAAGTTGCTTATTTTGGGACATTTTCCTAAATAGCTTATCCCTTTAGTCCATTTCTGGCTCCAAGTGCTGAACACAGCCCTTATTCCTGCTGCCCATAGGGTAAGATGGGGTTCCTCCATGCTGGCTCTGCTGCATTTTGCCACTTCATTTTCTACTTTTAAACAGTACTTGGATACTGTTTTTCCAGTTATGAGAACATAACACAACCAGAAGGATCTGCAGCTGAGATGCTTTTCACCAAACCAACTGCTTTGAGTTGACTACTGGCACAGTGTTTAAAGTGGCTAACCAGGAGATGTGAGATTCTTCCAGAAATAAAACAGAAGAATACTTCATTAAGAGATAATAATTAAATCTAGGTGTTTAAGTCTCTGCAGGATTATTTAAATTGTTTTGAAATGTTGCCTTAAATCAGGCAGAGCAAGGTGAAACATTAAAACAAGAAATGTGCTTTTATTTCCTCCTTTACAAAGTAAATAAGAATGTCTGAAATCAAGCAGAAATGGTATACAGTGTTTGACCAAATGTGAATGAAGCCTGTACATTTTTGATATAAGTTATAAACACTTGTAACAAAAATGGCTCACCTCAGAAGCATCTAATGAATGGCAAACTCACAACACTAAACTCCAACGTTTATCCAGTGCTTAACATCAGTATTATCTATAATGAGACAACTAAATGCCAAGTGAAACAGCAAAAATTTCAGACAGAGTAATGGCTCATGCTAACATGAATTAAAACACTTAAACCCAAAATGACAACAACAGTGCAAGTTCAACAACTAAAGTCATGAGAATTTCTTCTAATAGCCAAAACAGTGTTAAACGTGGCATCAAGTATTCTTAAGCATAGTGCAGGTAAAAAGTCTGAATTAATGTAGGTTGCCTTAATTCGGGGTTTTCATAAGAAATGTAATTATCTACTTCATAAGGTATAAGTACATAATAAACATAATAAACAAGAATAGTTGCATCTACTATTTCAAATATTAATATGTGTGTGTTCAAAATCAAAAGTAACATCATATTCGTTATCATTGACCTGAAAAATTCTAAAAATATACCCCAGTTGGCTGTGTTTAAAATATATTATCTTTTAACGTTCTGGGAGTGTCTCTTAGAGGGCTAGGACCACTGGTAAAGAATTAAATATCAAAAATGTGATCATATTTGTAATTAGCAACTTTGAAATTGCATAAAGCACACAGCATGCCTATATTACCAATGTTTTTGAAATTTTGTGAAAAGGAGTAACTTTGACCCCTTCTATCCTATTATTAGGTAAACCCTTTAGGTCAGCTGATGTGGCATACCCAACTTTAAGTCTTGCTGATTATTTCTGTTGAAGACGCCTATTGGTTAACTATTCACCATATGGATGTAATTCTGGCACAATATAATGTCCAAAAATGTCCTACATATGAGGTTTGTGTAGGTCTAGTGTGCTAAGAATAGGGGGGGACTCCAAAAAGCTTTACATCTTGCAAAACTAAACTTCAAGATAAGTCAAAAAGTATATTATATTTGGGGATTTCCTAGTAGCAGTGAGTCAGGAGGCACCAGACAAAACAAAGTGAAGTGATTTCAAAGCATTCAGAAGTAATTTTATTAACTAAATAAAACAAAGGAAACACTAGTAAATAATGATAGAATTAATATTCAGAGCAGGTGAATTCATGCAGGTGGGCTCACTGAAATAACATTCCATCCTGCTTAAATTCATATCTAAAAGCCCTCGGCAGAACAGGTTGCTCATTAGGCTGGCTAACATGGCTCTGAAAACAATTCTCAGTGGCTTATAAAAAGAAATGATTGTTAAAACATGGACAGGAACAGGAATG
This sequence comes from Polypterus senegalus, assembly GCF_016835505.1. Taxonomy (NCBI): domain Eukaryota; kingdom Metazoa; phylum Chordata; class Cladistia; order Polypteriformes; family Polypteridae; genus Polypterus; species Polypterus senegalus. The sequence continues at coordinate 84,811,709 of NC_053168.1, forward strand.
GCATCATCAGATATGGGAAATTGTAGATTAAGCATCTATAAATTAACAGTTGTAAAATCTTCCAGAACAATATTATAAAGTCTTGGGTATAATTTGCACAATTTTCACTCATTTTAGTTTACTAAAAATTTGGGTGTGCATTATACATGAGACATGATTTTAATAATGTATTTTCAATAAGCCTGTACAGTAGGAACGTAGGTACTTGAAATCATTATGTGCATAAAGCGATTGGTTCCGTCTGCAGTACCGCTTCACTGTTGGTTGGAGCTGCGTTACAGTTCTCCCCTCTCACTTCAGACATCGGCACTCATCTGAAATACACATTCTGCATGTGCATTACACCATATTATTGCAGTAATTTCAACTTGATCAACAGACTTGATAGTAGTAGAAAGGTGGTTGTTGTTTCTCAGGCGGTAATTTAATAGTATCTGGTATTTTAAGCCCTTAAAATGAAACCAATGTAAATACCTAAATGCCTAATTCAAATAAAAATGATTATAATTGTTATTACCTCAAATTAAAAAAAAAAAAAAACCTGAAAATTTTGAGCAAAATCAGTATGCGCATTATACATGAGTGCAAATTTTATGTGATTTTTACGGTAGTACCAAGATCACTGTTGGCACAAATGGTTAATAAATGGTTGAAGAGAAAGACAATGAGATAATACAAAAAACACACCACCATCCTGCCTGCATATTCTTTCAGCTTCGGGGTTACAATCTGAAGCACCTCTTTCCATGGTATTTCCCACAGCTTTCCTATCAATGTCCGATTAGTCAGCTTTTCTCCACTATTTTACTCTTTTGACACGGTTTCCACCAATTTCCACCAGTCAAAAAAAAAAAGAAAACGTCTCCCCTGAGGCAACTACTTTTTATTCACAGCTCATTTGTACATGCAGACTAACTGGAAAAGCGCTGATTAGTCCGTCTGTGTTTATCACTTCTCCTAGCCTCAAGCGGCCCTGATTTACATGCAATGTTAGCCACAGTTTCTTTATTAATTATTCCACTGGACGTAACAATATGAATATCAAGATCTTCTCAATCACTAGATATTTGTCCAGTTGAGGCCTTTTGAAATATTATGGAGTGAGGCCTAAGAAGGTGGTTCCCACCACCACAATCAAAATAATAAAGGGTGACATTTATTAGTTCAGTTCCAAATATAATCTATGCCAGTATATCAGTATGCTCAAAATTAAAATTAAATGGAATTTATAAATCTAAAGCCAAGCACCCACTGAGTTCTTTACAGTATATCATAACTGTGTCCAGCTCATCTTTATGTATACATAATCCAACGTCTATCTGTTTGTCTGTCCTTTTTTCATGAGAGAACTACTTAACAGATTTAGATTGGGTTTTTTTCTATAATTTGCTTGAACATTCCAGTTCCTTTTGCGACTTCTCTCATCACGTTAAATATCATAGTTCGCTTGCAGCAGTGATTTATTTGTGTTAATCAGAGACAGAGGCTGCAGGCCGAGGGGTGAGGGAGGTGTTACCTCAGGAATAGGGAGCTGGGTAGGGCCCTCCTCACTCACGCAACAGCCTTCACTCTGGCTATGTTTTGGAGCGGACCTTGCCTCTGCTTAGTTAGCGATACCTGTTTATTTATTGATTTTTAAAGTTTGTCTTGTTTCACTACTACGTGTGCGGAGCTGCGGGGGCGGCTAGTTGCTGAATATAAGGCAGTCCTTAAGAGATCAAAACTGATTACAAAGAAAATCAAAGTCTGGCATGAGGATTTCTGATGAATGTCTGTGAGGCTCTTCCAACTTCCACATCTTTAAAGAGTCATGCATGGACATTGATGAACTGAATGACAGTATAAGCAGTTCCAGCTAAAATCCTGGTCAAATCTGTTAAAGTATATCCTAACACCAAGCTTTGATTTGCTAAAATTTTAAAGGCACAGATAAGCTGAAAGTTGAGGGCTATTCAGGAAGAACATAGAACTTAACGGAAGAGATGGAACCATAGAAGCAGGTGAAACATGAAATCTGGCATGATACAGACTGACAACATGGTGCTGTGAAAATGAGGTCTGGTATTTATAGTAAAAACGGTAACTGAGTGAAATTGGTGGGGGGTTTTAACTTGTTATTTACCAGATTAAACTTCAATTAATTCTTTCCAAGGTTTATAACACAATAGTTTTTCTTCAAAAAATATGAAGCAAACTATAGCTCTGGATCAGACAGAATATGTTCAGCATTTCACTACATTCTTCATAATAGAAGCCTCTGGATTTACAAGTCCTCAAACTCTTGAAACAAAATACTGAACATACTAAAGCCATGAATGATTCTGAATCAGTTATCTTAAAATGTCAGGTCATAAAACCCTACCAGGATCTGATTAAAAAAGAGCTTGTAGACAAACTCAGTACTGTCTGGATCCCTAGCACTCAGGGAATGGGGGACAACACTTATTTATTTGCTATATGAGTACATGGAATGTTGCAAAACCTGTGCCAGACTGCAATTTAATACCATCTAGGTCTGCATTTTAGTTTAGAACCTAATTATTTCTTCTTGGAACTGTCTGGGCCTTGTAATGTTTTCATTAACAAAGCACAAAGAATATTTGTGGATGGCTGTTTCTTTAATGAGCTCACCTGATCCTGTGGGTTATTTCGAAACTGCTGCCTATTCTGTTTATTCTGTGTATAAATGTCTGAGTTCGAAGAACAACAGTCTTATCTTAAAATCTGCAGATGACACTGTAATTTTAAATTTTTTACAGTTGAACAATAATGGAACCAGATTTTGATGATTTCTTCATGTGGTGCAATCATTCCATTTTACTGCTAAATATCTTTATAGCCAAGGACATGACTAAAAATTGTCAATGTTGTCCTTATTTTTTCTCTCTTGACAAATAAAAAGGCAGACTGTAGTGATGGTGAAGCACTGCAAATGCTTTGGGACATTCAATGATAATAGGCTGACCTTTGATCTGAATGTAGGAAAAAATCTGCAAGAGAGCTCTGAAAGGGCTATTCTTGATTAGGCTATTGTGTTGAAGTGACAAAATTATAATGTTACTCCTTTATAAAGCTTTTACTGAATCTATTGTTGCATTTGCTTTTATATGCTAGCTTGGGTATCTTGGTACGTAAGACAAAAACTGTCTCAGTATCACCTAAATTAGTAGTAGACATATTGGTCTGTAACAGTCCAGAAAAGGTTTCCGTTCTCAAGGCTCAAAAAGAGCATACTGAAGAATTCAAGAACACAGTGCCATATGCATTCTCAATTCAAGAGGTTGCTAGGGCTCTGGTGAACTCTTATGCTTTTGCAGTGCATTATAAGAATCCAGTATTCAAGTAGGAATCCTAGTTATGTGATTCAATTTTGAAAATTTATATAATTACTTTTCTCTTGGCTTATTAGACCAATATAAATGAAAGACGTGTGTGTGTGTATGGAGTAGTCCACTCTGCTCATAATTAACCACAGCCACTGTATATGGCATATGCACAAACTTTACATTTTTTTCAGCATTTGCATTCACCTCAGTTCTCACTACGAAAGATGTGTGTGAGTGTATGGAGTAGTCGGCACTCCTCACGCTCATCCACAGCCATGGGAGTGGGTGTGAATTGTACTGGAAATGTAGAAGCTTATACAAGTGTGACTTGCAGTTGGTGAGAAGGCGCATGCATGCACTTATACATTTTTTTGCCACTTGCATATATTGCCAACAAAATAGATTTTACTTTTTTGTGTGACCTTAATGAACATATTTCAGTGTTCAGAAAGCAATCTTACAATTATCTAGTGTCATGCATGCACATCAGAGGGCCACCTTCCAAGTTCTTCACAGATAGGTAATACCACCCCAAGAGAAGTACTGCCTCCGGTAACTGACTTGGCTTCTCTTTATTCTGCAGCACCGAAAGACCATTCAATGAGGGCAACTAACTCTGCCCCTTCTGCTTCCAAGGCTATAAATTCGAGACCGCCCTGAGGAATGGGGTCAGTTATGGCATAAGTGACCAAGGAGAGGAGCTCCACTAGCAGACTGAAACAAGCTTTACTCGGAGAAGCATTGATTACCCGATTGTTGAGGTGCAACCTTATTTTATTTATACGATTGTTCAAAGCCTTTGCGCATCAATTTATTTGTATATTCTGCAACTAAATAGGGACAACTGGCTTGGCACCCAAAAGAGCTGTGATTGTACTGATCTGTTATTCCTCAGATGACCAGACTAGTGTGTCAAGGACAGTTCAAAGACAGAATTCACCACAGGTTTCATGAGTACTAAACAACTATTAAGGTGGCCACTTGAATTTACCTCAGACAACACACCACACCAAACAGTGTATCCTCTGCATACATCTAATGAGAGTATTTTGGTTTCTTATTGGGATTTGCTCCATCTTCCCTTTTAGGTCCAGTCTCATAAATTCATTGACAGCATTTGCTGGCAGATTTTCAATTCAGCAACTGTTTATTAATGACAGTATTTTTTGTTTAGGGTTATCTTTTGGTTTTAATATTTCTGCTAAATAATCTATATATATATAATTCACTAAGGGCACACAAGACAGTGAGAGCAAGCAAGACACTGAAGGCACGCAAGTCAGTGAGCACAAGCAAGACAGAGCCCCACCCGCCAACTCTAACCCTCCTACCGTGTCATGGGATACGCACGACAGAGCCATGCACGCCAACTGTAACCATCCTCCCAAGTCCAGCGTCGCTGTCGAGGCACGCAACAACTCACCAAACACAGCCTCAGTCGCTTTCGTCTGTGCAAAAGTCCACATGCACCTCTGAGCCACACTGACTTTTGGCCGCACGCAAGACAGAGAGCCACGATCATCAACTCACATAGCCGCGCCTGCAAACTCTAACAGAGCCCCGCCCATGGGTTACGCATGAAAGAGCCACGAATGCCCACTCTAACCCTCCTCTAACGTCATGGGGAACGCATGACAAGGCCCTGCCCGCCAATTCTCACCCTCCGCAGGCTTCCAACATCGCTCTCGAGGCATCCGCACTGCTTGCTCATGTGCCCACCCCCAAAACGTCAACAAACGTGTCCTCACTCGCTTTGGTCTGTGCTACAGTCCACATACAGCTGTGAGCCACGTTGACTGTTCATTTGCCTACCTCAAATGTATTTCATGAAAACAACACTTCTTTCAATGTTATACAAATTCCTGCTTCCGGTAACTGTTTGTTTCTGGCAGTCGGATATTTCTGGAAAAATGTCATCGACGAAAGTGTTGCTCTCGAACTTCGCAACATGGCTGTAACCTTTGTTTGCCAACATTGGGATAACTTCGCGGATGTGCTGTCCGTTGTTCTTAGTCACGGAAGCATAGTCATACAGTCTGCTCAACAATACGCTGAGTACATGATGTGGACTCGAATCCGGACACAGACAGACGGACATCGTTATTCCAACACACACTGTTTATTATACAATACTATTTACAGTTTTTAATGTGCACACAAACCCCAGTGCCTCCAGCACCGTTCCCCCAATGTCCAGGCCTCACAGTCTTTGTGCCTCTCTCTTGGCCACCTCCCGTCCTCTCTCTAGCTCCGTCCTCTTCCACCCGACTTCCGCTTTCGACTGAAGGGAGGCGGCCCCTTAAATAGGAACCCCTGTGGGCTCCAGCTGCTTCCCGGCACTCCTCCGTAGACACGCCCAGTGTGGCGGAAGTGCCGGCTGCGCACCCGGAAGCCGTCCGGGTGTCCCCTGTCGTCTTCCCCCCAGCACTTCCTGGTGTGGCAGAAGTGCTGGGCTTCAGGGATACTCACGCACCGGGGCGCCGCCTGGCGGGGGCCACAGGTCCCTACAGGGCTGGGCTTCCATGCCCTTTACCTGAGGCCCACAACACAACCAGGGCGGACGCCCCCTCACGGTCTGGAGGAAGCACAAGCCCTCCTCCGGTCCTCCTGGGCATCCTGGCCGATGCCACAATGAATATTTCCGGAGTTTATGGTGGCGAGGCAGAAATTGTGGCGATGTCCCAAATGCTTCCAGCTACTATCTCCATTCGCTTCCAGGAACGTCATCATGCCTCTCCTCGAGTTTACAATCCGGGCCAATATCTCTCTATATCCCTGCTCTTTAGCGGTCCTTTGGATCATGGGCATTACGAAATTCTCTTGCCTCTCAAATACACACGTGATAACCTTCTGGTGCCATCTGTTGAACAAACACATTCCACACAGGACTTTTGCTGCACCATTTGTTCCAAAACCTTCTGACTAAAGAGATATCTCAAAGCACATTTGAAAACACACTTTACTGAACGAATGCTGCAATGTGAACATTGCCAGCAGTGCTTCAAAACAACTCACACTCTAAAGAAGCACATACAAACTCATTCCACTCACACCTTCAGTTGCACATTTTGTCTTTGCTCAAAACCTTCACGCAAAAGAAATATCTCAAAGCACATTTAAACACACACTCCACTGAAAAAACGCATTCCACACAGGACTTTCACTGCACCATTTGTTCCAAAACCTTATGACTGCAGAGATATCTCACCGCACATTTAAAAACACACTCCACTGAACAAATGATGCAATGTGAACATTGCCAGCAATTCTTCAAAACAACTCGTGCTCTCAAGAAGCACTTACAAACTAATTCCAATTCCTTTCAGTGTCAACTCGCAAACTCCATGCACAGTCATCACATTCAGTTTTCCGCTGCTTTTCAAGAAGATACCGCCATTCCCGTTTAAGAACATAACATTGGCCTCCCTACTGCAATATGCACTTCATGCAAAGCACTTCATTGGTCATCAGAAGTCAACAGATCCAGACATTACACTAAGTGTTGTCATACCGGCAAGGTGTCTTTGCCACCGCTATCCAAACCTCCTCTTTTATTACAAAACCTCTTGACTAGCAAAAACCCGCTGTCCCGAAATTACTGTGATCATAACAGGGAATACAACTCTGCTTTAGCTTTCGCTTCAATGGGCACCCACATCGCTCAACCATCTGGCCACGGAACGTATGCTTTCAGAATCCACGGTCAAATTTTTCACCAGGTCTCTCCTTTATATACCAATCCTGACACATCACCATGATACGGTCAGCTATATATCTTCGATTCTGCTGAAGCTACCACTCAATGTTTGCAAAAGGAGTGTAACAGCGCTTGCAGTGACATTTTGTTGCTGCAACTAGACAAAATTATATGACATTATCATTCGCAATAACCCTGTTGCTGCTGTACAAATGGTATTCATGGAAAATCCAAAAATGGATATGAGAAGGTATAACACCCCGTCCTGTCAAACTGATGCTGCTGCTATCTTTGTAGGTTAAGACGGGGAACCTCCTGCACAACGCGATATTTGCATATACCCACGGGGAGATCCTTGCAAGTGTATCTCTGTACTCAATATGAACTGTGACCCCATGGTTTATCCACTGCTATTCCCTTACGGAGTTCCAGGCTGGCACATACAATTGACCCATGTTGAGGAAAAGCGAACCGCGAAAAGAACAAGAGTCATGTAGCTACAATTTTATGCTTACAGGCTTGCCATGAGATCTTCATTTAGCGTCTTTCATTCCAGTGGCAAACTCTTCCAGCAATACGTTGTCAACGTATATGTCAGAACAGAAGGCGCGTGTTTACATTACCTACAGTCCCATCAACAAGATTTGGGTGTAGAGCAATACAGGGGACTGATGGATGCTATCGTTGTGAAAGCACAACACAATAACCTCTGACCTGGACAATTAATCATTTTTCCCTCTACCTTTTAAGGCAGTCCAAGGTACATGCAACAGAACTACCAATGGCAATTGTACGGAAATGTGGAAAGCCTGACTTATTCATAACCTTCACCTGCAATCCTGCTTGGCCGGAAATCTCTAACGCCATTTCCCATCATGAGCAACCAGAACACAGACCTGACATCGTTGCTCGCATCTTTCATATCAAACTACAAGATTTCCTAACAGATTTTATGGAGAGAAGTATTTTCGGCAATGTTCCCACTTACATCTTCGTCATTGAGTTCCAAAAACAAGGATTGCCTCATTGCCATATGTTACTTACACTTGACTCACAATACAAAATAAGGACCAAGAATGATATAGACAAATTTGTCTGAGCTGAGCTTCCAAATCCAGAAATACACCCTCGACTTTTCCAAATTGTCACTAAATGCATGGTACATGGTCAGTGTGGAATGATGAACGGCAACTCACGCATGAAAGACGGTATGTGTACCAAAAATTTCCCAAAGGACTTCAACTACGATACTCAAGAAAACACACAAGGATACCCCATATACCGCCGAAGACTGGGGAGAACTGCCATTGTTCAGTCTTTCAGAAAAATCTCACGTTTTTATACGATATCTAGTTCATTTGGCAGAACAACAAGTCATCTTCTTTCATGAGGGTCACGAGGAACAAGCACTACAAAGACACGCCAACAAAAACACTATGCTCTTAGCATGTTTTGAACTCAACAAGACAGATCCCGAAGCTGTGGAGTTACATTACACTGATGTTCCCCAACATTACACATTCCAAAAGTCCTCTGGAAAATAAAAAAAGAGAATCAGAGGAGGCACAAAAGTGATCGGTAGAATGCCTGTTGTTGCCATTAACGACACCGAACGTTATTACCTCAGACTTCTCCTTACCCATTCCGTGGGTCTCACAAGTTTCCAGGATGTACGAACAGTCAACAGCTTAGAATGTGACACTTTCAAAGAAGCTTGCCAATAATTAAGTCTTCTTAAAGACGACAAGATATAGCATGACACTGTTTTAGAGGCATCCCGGATACGAATACCACCATTCCTGCGAGAACTTTTCGTTTTTGACTGTGTCTTCGGCGATCCACACAACGTTCCAATCCTTTGGGACACGCATAAACTCTCCCTTTCTGAGGACTTTCTCACAAAATATTCCACACACAACGCTTGCAAATGTTTATTCAGAACAAAGAATTAAAGTGATGAAATTCCTTAGTGTTTCAATAAATAAGTCTTACAACAAATTATGTCTATAAAAAACAGCGGCTTCGAGAGCTCCTGAGGATAGATAGATAGATAGATAGATAGATAGATAGATAGATAGATAGATAGATAGATAGATAGATAGATAGATAGATAGATAGATAGATAGACAAACAAACACTTTTAAAATTCAATCAATCCACTCATGGTTTTACTTTATTTTTCTATCTTCAGAACATAATACTTAATTCCTTAACACATATATGGACAGTATGCATGCTGTACTTTTTGTACAGTTTAATTGTATGTGGTGATTACTGATTGCTTTTGTTAAAACTGAATTATTTTGTTTGAGAATTCGAAGTAAACAGCACTACTACTTGTGTACCCCAACCCATTAATAACCTGTGGATTTTTTAAAATATAGTTCCCTTTAACTTCTCAATTTGTTTGTCATGTTTATTATTTGCAAGTGAGTTTAGATGAAAAAATTTGTGCAAATAATACAGTTTTTATTGTGACCAAGTCCCAATGATTTCTCTCAGTGTAATTAGTTGTCTGAGCTTATATCCAGCCCAAACATGAAATACAATAAACATATTATTTAAAAGACCATTTAAAAAGCAAAGCTTTAGGAAATTGGTAAATTTCATAGAGAAATAAAAATGTTAATTCCTAAGAATTGTAAACTTAATTCAGTTGGATATTTCACATTGGATATATGGTAATATGTTTGTGTCTAGCCATCCCGACATTCATGACATCTCCTCTGAACTGAGAAGCCAGATGTAGACATGGGCCAATTTCATGATTATTCCCTTCAGGCATATTCGTTTGATTATTCTGAATTTTAAATAGTATTTGCTTTTTATTTCATGAGAGCTTCGTTAGCAGTTGCAGCAGTTGGACAGCTGGAATCTGAACTTTACACCAATGGTTGGAGTTATCTGCTCAAGCACATTCATGCGGATAAGGTAAGAGTGCACTTGAGAATTATGGGCAGTACAATTGAAAATTGTTAATGCTGCCTCCTATGCAAGAATCCTGTCCCTGGTCATTGGCAGTGTTGAGTTTGGGTTTTTTCCATATTTGTCTTGTTTTTTTCTCTTGATGACAAATGCTAATATACTGGATAGACAATGGGAAACTGCCTCCTGGGGTGTTGTGTTCATCTGGTACTCTTGGTGGCAGAATCCCTCTGGTAAAACTCCCATTGGGACACCTGCAGGACTGCATGAGAGCTGTTGTTCTAATAGTGCTACTGGAGACACCTACTATTGGTGGTCCTGTCATGTGGAAGATTTGCCTGACCCAGAACTTCTTACGGGATACAATACAGTTGTACCAGAATTAATCCCAGGTCTAACTGGAAAAGGAACCCCTCCACCTCAGCTACAAGAGTATGTTCTATTGTCAGCATTAAAGTAAAGAATTCAAAAATTTAAATTAAAGTGTAATTGAACATAGTGTCAAGCTTGGGTCACAGAGTTGCACAGGAGACTGGAAAAGGGATCAGGTTTCTAAGGTACAAAATCTTTAGTGATGAACTGGCAGATACAAACACAACACCTTAGTCAGAAAAGGGTCTATCAACAGCAGAAAGGCATACACGTTGCAGCTGTCAAATGTGGCTGTCCAGGTCAAAAGAATACAAAGCTGTCTTCATTGAACGGGTTCAGTGGCTCGGAAGCAGCTACTGGAGAAGACAGGAAAGTGAGCTGTTAGTTTGGCCGGGGCTCAGTCTTTTAAATGTTCTAAACCCCATGTGAGAAGCATGTCTGCAGCGGATCCTGCAAAGGCGACAGGTAATAGTGTGTTTATTTGTCATTGATATACTGTTTAAGAAGGAGTTTCTAAAGGAAAGCTGTGTTTCCTTGCCATAGGTTTACTATTTAACAGAGAGACAGCTCACAGTTCAGAAAGTCTCACAGTGCCCGAAATAAAAAAGAAGTGGTCGGATAACAAAGCCGCCATGAAAGGGTGAGTCATAGGCCACTGTCTGAGTGTCATAAAGAAACATATTAGGGTAAAGAGAATTTAAAAAAATAGGGACGCTGTTTAGAAAAAAAGATTGAAATTTCCACTTTAATCTCGTGGTTTATTTTGTCATTAAAGTAGAACTTTGCATAAACTTTGTCTTAAAATCTGTGTTTAATTTATTAGAGTTTCTGAAATCCCATCATAACTAAAATAGCAAGCTAAATGCTTTGTATTCTATGTGTTCTACAGTATGTATGTGAATCACTACGAGGTTAAGCAGGCTTTCGCTTTTGTAGACAGAAGCACACAGGCACTGAACTCCACACAGGATACATTACATTCATGATATTAGATAGATAGATAGATAGATAGATAGATAGATAGATAGATAGATAGATAGATAGATCACTACAATTTCTGTTTTCTCCTTATTTCGTTTGAGAAAATTACTACTCATCCATTCAGAAACACAAGTAAGACACTGGGTCAGTGAATCAAGAGAATCTGGATCATCAGGTGGTATTGATGAATACAGTTGTGTGTAATCAGCATAGCTGTGGTAGCTCATGTTATGCCTTGAGATAATCTGACCTAGTGGAAGCATGTAGATCGAAAAGAGCATCAGACCCAGGATAGATCCTTGTGGAACACCAACAGAATATCACGTGTTTTTGAAGTATAATTACCTCATCTAACAAAGAATTTTCTACCTGCCAAGTAAGACTCAAACCAATTTAAGATACTGCCATAGAGACCCACCCACTGACTAAGGCGACTTATAAGAATATTGTGATCAATTGTATCAAATACACTCAAATCTAAGAGGATGAGAACAGATACGTGGCCTCTGTCTGCATTTACCTGCAAGTCATTTACTACTTTAAGAAGTGCAGTTTCTGTATAATGATTTGTTCTGAAACCCAACTGAAGCTTATCAAGAATAGCATGTTTATTGAGGTGGTCACTTAGCTGTATAATGACTGCCTTTTCTTTAATAACCTCTTGGACACAGCTATTAGCAGAGGTGTCATTTCCAGGGGGGTGGGACTGGATTGCGTGTCTGCCAGGGGAGCTGTTTTGCCATGTAATAGGTGCAGTGACACGCTGTACCAGTGTATACCATCCAACCTGAACTAACCTGTCCTAGTTCTTTAGCTATTTTCAGCTCCATTATTGTGTAAGCAGAATAATAGCCATTTATTTTGATGTATGTAAATTCAACACAATAATGTCAAACACCCCTTTGAGAACAAGGAGTTAATTTATATTTTCAGTTGTGAGATTTCATCAAAACGTTAAAGGAATGTGACAAGTGATGGAGAGGAAATATCTAGGATCAACCAAAGGCTCCTGACAGTACCTGTTGGCAAGTGGGTGACATTATCAAGGGCAATGCTTAGTAGGAGAAGAAGAAAGTGGTTACAAGCTTTCAGATTTGAAGAGATTAAGCTTAAGGAGATGAACATTATTGATGGTTCATTATCAGCGTATTGCGAGGTAGTGAAGATGAAAGGTAAACGTGTCCAGAAACAAAACAGAAACAGTCCTGGCTCTGATTCTTGAGACATATCTGTGGAGAGATCAGCGAAAAGAAGTCATCATGTTAAGGCAAAGGATGACCTGAACTAATTCATGCAAGTTTGTGGATGGAACAGGTAATCGAGCTATTACTAATACCAAAATCTGCAGAAAGGTTATAAATTACACTTATATGCACACCTTCTTTTAATATGAAATAATCATTACAAACCAGCTTCTTCACAGCCTTTAACAGGCCTCCTTTATCAAATGCTAAATAAGGTGTTGCTTTGCAGCTGCATTCATCTGCCAGATGTATCTTGTCTTAAAGCACATCTTCCTCCCTCCCCCATTCCAGCCCTGCCTGTTAAATGTAATCAAGCTTTCTCAAATGAAATTGTCGCAGGGCACAAGTACTGCCATATGTCAGCATACAAATGTATAGGTAGATGTAAAATGTAAATATATCAGTCTGTTTCTTTTCACAGACCTGTCATTCTGCTCACAAACCTCCTTTTACAGCATTTTACAAATTTTTTTATTAACTAAGGTTCAGCTGTCCTAATCCATTATGTTGGTATATGCAAGCTTGATAAACTTTCTATACAATTGCACTTGGAAAGTCTCCTTTGTGCAAAAGACAGAAACAGCTTGCCTTCTAAAAAAAGCTTAATTTTTCAAGGCCTTCATCTGCTTTCCTTTTCTTACATATCTGTTTGCAATTCCAAGCTCTTTGTTTATACACCCTAACATTTTATAGTTAATGCTCAATATATTTCAATGTAACATTCCTATGTTCAATTGCTATTGACGCTGCTAGTGGTGAAGCATTTAATCAAGCTATTCAGTTCTCAAATATAAATGACATTAATCAAAATTCTTCCTGAATCATAATATCTGCTTTGTATATTAAAGCTGATTAAATGATGATAGACATATTCATCTTTTCATAAACCATATTTTCTTACAACATTTATGAAATTTTGTTTTATATTTATAAAATAATGAGGCTATGAGATGTAGTGATTTGTGAATAAAAGCAATGCATACCTAGTTCAGATTCAAGGCTCAGATTCAGGATCGCTCTGTGACCTTGAATAAACCTACTTGAGCTCATTTCCTCTGATGAGATTTGATTGTCAATGAATGTGCAGCATTTTTTGCGGTTTGGCTTATATATTCCTATCCATCTAAACAATTTAGGCATGTTGGCAGCAGATAGATAGATAGATAGATAGATAGATAGATAGATAGATAGATAGATAGATAGATAGATAGATACTTTATTAATCCAAGGGAAAATTCACATAATCCAGCAGCAGTATACTGATACAAAGAAACAATATTAAATTAAATAGTAATAAAAATGAAAAAAATTAAAATAAAATTAATGTTCGCATTTACTCCCCCGGGTGGAATTGAAGAGTCGCATAGTGTGGGGGAGGAACGATCTCCTCAGTCTGTCAGTGGAGCAGGACAGTGACAAATGTCTGTCACCGAAGCTACTCCTCTGCCTGGAGATGACACTGTTAAGTGGATGCAGTAGATTATTCATGATTGACAGGAGTTTGCTTAGTGCCCGTCATCTCTGCCACAGATGATAAACTGTCCAACTTTAATCCTACAATGGAGCCTGCCTTCTTAACAAGTTTGTCCAGGCGTGAGGCGTCTTTCATCTTTATGCTGCCACCCCAGCACACCACCGCGTAGAAGAGGGCACTCGCCACAACCGTCTGGTAGAACATCTGCAGCATCTTACTGCAGATGTTGAAGGATGCCAACCTTCTCAGAAAGTATAGTCTGCTTTGACCTTTCTTACATAGAGCATCAGTATTGGCAGTCCAGTCCAATTTGTCATCCAGCTGCACTCCCAGATATTTAAAGGTCTGCACCCTCTGCACACAGTCACCTCTGATGATCACAGGGTCCATGAGGGGCCTGGGCCTCCTAAAATCCACCACCAGCTCCTTGGTCGTAAGTGGTTTGAGTCGCACCATTTAACAAAGTCTTTGATTAACTTTCTGTACTCCTCCTCCTGCCCACTCCTGATGCAGCCCACAATAGCAGTGTCATCAGCGAACTTTTGCACATGGCAGGACTCCAAGTCATATCATATTACAACTATCTGAACATTTTTAGAATACTAAGATGTGTACCTGATATCATTTTCATGATGAAATGCAGTATACAGCATGTATTAAACATGGAGGCGTGGTGGTGCAGCGGTAACAGTGAGCTAGTGCCTCATCCAGGGATTATTCCTGCCTCATGCAAGATGCTTGCTGCGCCATGTGCAATTTATTGCAGCAGTACTGTCTCTGTCAAACATACCAATTCTTGTCCTTCTGTTTTCTTTTTCCACTTAACCAATCGCTACAATACATGCTCTGTAAAAAATGTCAAACTAGCTGTAAGCTTAGAATGCCGATTCTCCAAAACTTTTAAGGAGCATTGAAAAACTTGGTACTCCAATACTGGTGGTGCAGTGAAGGAGATGATCAAATCTTCATGGAGGATGTTTGCTCAGGGTAGTGTTGGTGTTACCATTGTGGCAAGAAGGAGGTGTTTCATCTCACAGGTTACCCTGGATATCATCAAAAGGAGTCGCAGAGCACAGCTTGATGTCAACTCTGGTCTGTACTGGGAACTGCAAAGGATGGCAGCAAAGGCTGTGAGGACAGATAAGGAGGCATTTGTTAGAGGAATCTGTGAGCAGGTAACACACCATCTATAATCTAGTGACCCACATCCTGCTTACAGATTAATCAAAGCATTACACACATCTAAATCTGTTCCTTGGAGAGTCACAGTCATGGCAGGTGATGGAACGATCCTTATACATGACTCTGCAATTGTGACCCGCTGAGCTGACTACTTTGAGCAGCTGTTTAAAGCTGATTCTCCGGTTAGAACGTTGGACATCTCTGAGTCCACGATTCTTGAGGCTGATCCTCCAATTAGCTGTGAACCACCTAGTCTCACTGAGATTGCACAAGGGGACGAACCAGCTGAAGATAGGAAAGGCTTCCTATGGTACCTGGGGTGAACTTCCCTAGGCTGGTGGTAAGGCTGTCCTCCTTGAATTGCAAGCAATCTTTTCTCCCAGTTGGGATACAGGCATCATCCAAATAACTGGAAAAAGTGACTTGTCATCCCTATCTGGAAAGGGAAGGGTGATCGCCTGAATTGCAGCAACTATTGGAGGATAGCGCTGTTTTCAGTGCTGGGTAAGGTCCTTGCGACAGTCATCCACAATAAGATTCTTGATCACTTGCTCATCTACCAGTGACCGAAGCAGTCTGGTTTTATGCCTATTATCAAATGCATCCTGGTGTTCTCATGAAGCGCAAACCCGAATATCGACAGTTTCTTTGCAGCCTTTGTCCATTTTTGTAAAGCGTTCAACTCAGCTGATCGAGTTGCCCTGTGGACATCATGAGACATCACGGGATCCCCTCGAAGGTGCTGGATATCATGG
Source organism: Polypterus senegalus (assembly GCF_016835505.1). Taxonomy (NCBI): domain Eukaryota; kingdom Metazoa; phylum Chordata; class Cladistia; order Polypteriformes; family Polypteridae; genus Polypterus; species Polypterus senegalus. The sequence goes on from NC_053168.1 coordinate 84,827,665, forward strand.
CCAGCCTGTACACTGGTACTGTGAGTGCTGTGTACAATGGAGGCAGAACCTCTGCATTTTCTTCAGTTGATTCTGGGGTTGTCAGGGGTGTGTTCTTGCTCCTACTCTATTCAATGCTTGCATGGATTGGGTGTTGGGCAAGGTCATGGGGTCCAGTGTCTATGGGGCATCTGTTGGTGAAGAAAGATGCACTGATTTTGAATTTGCCAATGATGCTGTAATGTTCGCAGAGTCAATGGAGGCTCTTATCAGGGCTTTTTGAGAGACTGAGCAAGGAGTCTAAGTATCTGGGCTTGCGAGTGTCCTGGATAAAAAACAAGATCCAGTCCTTTACAACAACAGCAACATTTATTTACTGTATATAGCACATTGTCATACAAAAGATGTAGCTCAAAGTGCTTTACAGGATGAAGGAAGAGAGAAAAAAAAAATTATATAAAAATAAAATTAGGCAATACTAATTAACATAGAATAAAAGTAAGGTCCGATGGCCAGGGAGGACAGAAAAAAAAAAAAACTCCAGACGGCTGGAGAAAAAAAACAAAACAAAATCCGCATGGTTCCAGACCACAAGACTGCCCAGCCCCCACTGTTTATGCTACCAAACTTAATTGATCTCAATCAGTCCTCAGGGTTTTCAGGCTTCACGTGGAAGAATTAGATGATGATGGTCATATGGACCTCTGGCATTCAATCCATTAATGTAGGGACTGCACAGTGCTTTGAACAGGTGGTGGTGGTCCAGATCGTCACCGCAGAAAACTGGAAAAAGAACAGCAGAGAAATTAGGGGTTAGTATGGATTTCGGAGCCACCATTAATGATAATGATAATTAACTGCATATACAAAATATATCAGGGTTAAACTAAAATGAAGCTATGAGAAAGTCATGTTAAAATAATGAGTTTTTAGCAGTTTTTTAAAGTGCTACACCCTATTAGCTTGGCAAATTTCTATTGGCAAACTATTCCTGATTTTAGGTGCATAAAAGCCTCACCACTTCTTTTAAGTTTAGCTCTTATAATTCTAAGCAGACACTCATTTAAAGATCTAAGGTTACGATTTGGAGTGTAAGATGAGAGGCATTCAAAAAGTATAGGATGGAGCGAGATTATTTAAGGCTTTGTAAACCATAAGCAGTACTTTAAAATCAATTCTAAATGGCAGGGATAACCAATGTAGTGACATCAAAACTGGAGAGATGTGTTCGGATTTTCTTTTCCTAGTTAAGATGTTAGCAGCTGCATTTTGCACTAGTTGCAATCGATTGATGTCTTTTTTGGGTAGTCCTGAGAGGAGTGCATTACTGTAATCTAGCCGACTGAAAACTAATTTCTCAGCATCTTGCAAAGTTATAACAGATCTAACTTTGGCTATATTTCTTAAGGTGAAAAAATGCTGTCCTATTAAACTGATTAATATGTGATTTAAAATTCATGTCAGAGTTAATAATCACCCCTAAATTCATACCTCTGTCTTGACTTTTAATTCTAATGGATCAAGTTTATTTCTAATACCCTCATTATATCCATTATTGCCAATCACTACAATTTCTGTTTTCTCCTTATTTCGTTTGAGAAAATTACTACTCATCCATTCAGAAACACAAGTAAGACACTGGGTCAGTGAATCAAGAGAATCTGGATCATCAGGTGGTATTGATGAATACAGTTGTGTGTAATCAGCATAGCTGTGGTAGCTCATGTTATGCCTTGAGATAATCTGACCTAGTGGAAGCATGTAGATCGAAAAGAGCATCAGACCCAGGATAGATCCTTGTGGAACACCAACAGAATATCACGTGTTTTTGAAGTATAATTACCTCATCTAACAAAGAATTTTCTACCTGCCAAGTAAGACTCAAACCAATTTAAGATACTGCCATAGAGACCCACCCACTGACTAAGGCGACTTATAAGAATATTGTGATCAATTGTATCAAATACACTCAAATCTAAGAGGATGAGAACAGATACGTGGCCTCTGTCTGCATTTACCTGCAAGTCATTTACTACTTTAAGAAGTGCAGTTTCTGTATAATGATTTGTTCTGAAACCCAACTGAAGCTTATCAAGAATAGCATGTTTATTGAGGTGGTCACTTAGCTGTATAATGACTGCCTTTTCTTTAATAACCTCTTGGACACAGCTATTAGCAGAGGTGTCATTTCCAGGGGGGTGGGACTGGATTGCGTGTCTGCCAGGGGAGCTGTTTTGCCATGTAATAGGTGCAGTGACACGCTGTACCAGTGTATACCATCCAACCTGAACTAACCTGTCCTAGTTCTTTAGCTATTTTCAGCTCCATTATTGTGTAAGCAGAATAATAGCCATTTATTTTGATGTATGTAAATTCAACACAATAATGTCAAACACCCCTTTGAGAACAAGGAGTTAATTTATATTTTCAGTTGTGAGATTTCATCAAAACGTTAAAGGAATGTGACAAGTGATGGAGAGGAAATATCTAGGATCAACCAAAGGCTCCTGACAGTACCTGTTGGCAAGTGGGTGACATTATCAAGGGCAATGCTTAGTAGGAGAAGAAGAAAGTGGTTACAAGCTTTCAGATTTGAAGAGATTAAGCTTAAGGAGATGAACATTATTGATGGTTCATTATCAGCGTATTGCGAGGTAGTGAAGATGAAAGGTAAACGTGTCCAGAAACAAAACAGAAACAGTCCTGGCTCTGATTCTTGAGACATATCTGTGGAGAGATCAGCGAAAAGAAGTCATCATGTTAAGGCAAAGGATGACCTGAACTAATTCATGCAAGTTTGTGGATGGAACAGGTAATCGGCGAGCTATTACTAATACCAAAATCTGCAGAAAGGTTATAAATTACACTTATATGCACACCTTCTTTTAATATGAAATAATCATTACAAACCAGCTTCTTCACAGCCTTTAACAGGCCTCCTTTATCAAATGCTAAATAAGATGTTGCTTTGCAGCTGCATTCATCTGCCAGATGTATCTTGTCTTAAAGCACATCTTCCTCCCTCCCCATTCCAGCCCTGCCTGTTAAATGTAATCAAGCTTTCTCAAATGAAATTGTCGCAGGGCACAAGTACTGCCATATGTCAGCATACAAATGTATAGGTAGATGTAAAATGTAAATATATCAGTCTGTTTCTTTTTCACAGACCTGTCATTCTGCTCACAAACCTCCTTTTACAGCATTTTACAAATTTTTTTATTAACTAAGGTTCAGCTGTCCTAATCCATTATGTTGGTATATGCAAGCTTGATAAACTTTCTATACAATTGCACTTGGAAAGTCTCCTTTGTGCAAAAAGACAGAAACAGCTTGCCTTCTAAAAAAAGCTTAATTTTTCAAGGCCTTCATCTGCTTTCCTTTTCTTACATATCTGTTTGCAATTCCAAGCTCTTTGTTTATACACCCTAACATTTTATAGTTAATGCTCAATATATTTCAATGTAACATTCCTATGTTCAATTGCTATTGACGCTGCTAGTGGTGAAGCATTTAATCAAGCTATTCAGTTCTCAAATATAAATGACATTAATCAAAATTCTTCCTGAATCATAATATCTGCTTTGTATATTAAAGCTGATTAAATGATGATAGACATATTCATCTTTTCATAAACCATATTTTCTTACAACATTTATGAAATTTTGTTTTATATTTATAAAATAATGAGGCTATGAGATGTAGTGATTTGTGAATAAAAGCAATGCATACCTAGTTCAGATTCAAGGCTCAGATTCAGGATCGCTCTGTGACCTTGAATAAACCTACTTGAGCTCATTTCCTCTGATGAGATTTGATTGTCAATGAATGTGCAGCATTTTTTGCGGTTTGGCTTATATATTCCTATCCATCTAAACAATTTAGGCATGTTGGCAGCAGGCCTTACTATAAAAATGTAATATATATTATTAGAATATTTGAAAGAGTTGTAAGTCATGTAATTTATTTTGAATAAGGTTGGGTCAAAATTCAGCGGTCTAACCACGACTAACTACATGTGTTATGATTTACCCCAAAAAGAAGAGGGGAAAATGTTAAAACCTGGGCCCAAGCATAAGACTTATATTAATTATCTTATTAAAACAAGATTTTTCAAAGATAATATTTCAAAACAAAATAAAATTTAAAATGTACAAAAACACAATCATCCAAATGATATAATGCAAAAAATTCAAAAGAAAGAATTAAACAAATATAAATGCAAACTAAGAATCAACAACGCAAAACAAAATTCAAAAATCAAGCCAAAAAAGAAAAATAACAGCCAAAGAATCAAATGTTTAATGCTCAAAAGACATCACGAAAGTGATCTGAGGAGCAAGCAGGTAGAGATGGCTAATGGTTCAGCAAGAAACAGGTGGTTTCAAAAGTAGTGGTTTAGATAACCCCTTAAGGACCCACTGCAGAGATAGGGGGCAAGTGTAAACAAACAATGGAGTGGTGTAAAATAACAAATGACTCAGATTTGAATACAGTTATTGGTCAGCCTTCTTTGAAATAAAACTAGATTATCCATCCATCTCCTAACCTGCTGAATCTGAACACAGGGTCACGGGGGGTCTGCTGGAGCCAATCCCAGCCAACACAGGGCACAAGGCAGGAACCAATCCCGGGCAGGGTGCCAACCCACCGCAGGACACACACAAACACACCCACTAGGGCCAATTTAGAACCGCCAATCCACCTAACCTGCATGTCTTTGGATTGTGGGAGGAAACCGGAGCGCCCGGAGGAAACCCACGCAGACATGGGGAGAACATGCAAACTCCACGCGGGGAGGACCCGGGAAGTGAACCCAGGTCTCCTAACTGCGAGGCAGCGGCGCCACCGTGCCGCCCATAACTAGATTATACAATACAGTATTTTTACTTTTTATGTTTGCTGTGCATAGGTTTGCATTGATTTTGTTCATTTATATGTAATATATATATATATAAATGTCTATGTGGGAAGTGAGTGTGTCTGTCTGTTCGGCCTGGAAGTACAAGTGCGATCGGGTAGTGACAAGCTCAAAGATCCAGCAAGGCCTCAACTTAACAAATCTGAAGAAGAAAGACGTATAAAGGCTACAGCATGAAGGTGAAAGAAAGCGACTCCATCGCCAAAGTGAAACCACTGAGGAAAGACAAATGAGAGAGAAACTCGCTTAGCCACTGATAAACAGGGGGGCGAGCACATACACAAAACAAAATCACCAACTCTGCATTTCAATTTTTTTTCTGACGATTTGAACAGTTTCTAGGAGCCCGGGCTTTTCACAACATATATATATATAAACACTAGCTGGCCATCAGTCTTCTGTCTTACAGTATAATCAGAAACATTGTGTCCTCAGACATTCATTAAAAGTAGGACCAGTGCTGACCAAAATCTATTGCCCCAACCCCATAACCATATCGACTCATTAAATGTGATTTTGGTGACCTGTGACTCAAGCCTCTGTGCTCTCTTAGGTATTTTTTCTTTTAAAAACTTAAACTCAATATGGCGCTAAAAGGCATTCTGCACGCATGCTGAAATGGGAATAAGTATATCAGTTATTATTTATTTCAATTGTATTAGTCTCGTTGTTAAAACCTAATGATAGATAGTCTTGTGAACTGTGTTCTGAGGTTTTTCAAATAAAGGAGAGAGAAGTTTCAAGGTAAGTTTGTTATACTGACTAATCATCAAGCACACAGCCAAATTATGATAAGAAAGCCCAAGCTAAGAACAAATTACGGTTTGAATAAACTTGTAGGGAAGGAAGGAAGTCAAATGATGATTGCATTATTTCCCTGTTTGTGTTTGCAACACTTCTTGTCTCAGGGTTTTGCTGTATCTGTACCTTATTATTCAATGCAATGCATGTGTATACTCTATTGTGTTTTATTCCTAGTTGCCAGATGTTTATGTAAAGTCTACTAATCTCAACACAAAACAGTATAAATTACATAGAATGTGCTATCTAATCAGCTAAGCATAATGAAGTTATTAAATTGTGTTTAATGTTCTATAAATACAAATAAACATTGGCATTTGGTTGAATGACTCTATTTGGTGGCAGGGGGGCTAAATTGTGCCTAGTGTATGTGTGTACGTGTCGGTATGCTTACCCTGTTTACCCACATGCCCATGGATTGCTGGGATAGGCACCAGCTTCCCCAAGATTCTTTTTAGGATAAAAGGAATATGGATGGATAGAGAGTTGCATGGTGGCAGGGGCTGAGACCCTGTTGACTTGGAATTCATCTTTGGTTATTAGAAAAATATCCAGAACAGACCATTGTGTTTTTTGGGAAACTAATGGCTGTAAATTTGATCAGGAGTTTTCAACCAGAGGTTGCCTGTTACATTTATACTAAAATCATAATAATTCATAAGTGACATCTGAAGTCTTAAACCAAAACATTATATCTAAAAGGGTTGAAAATATATGTTTGTGAAAAAGGGATGAAGCAATGCACACAGCTTCAGGACACTGCAATTGTAATGAATATTCCACTGTCTACTGATATCATACCGGGAACATTATATTCCAAAAACTAAATATCAGAGCCAAAACTGGGTTACTGGCCAACAGCTGACTGTTAAAATAATCACCTTTCAAAAGATAACTTTTTTCAAATGGCCAGTGATTATATGCTGTAGCAAAGTTGCTTATACAGTAGTCTGAAGTTCCAAATCATTGCAGAGATGCCTAGGAATTATCCTACCTTATGTTTTCTTAGAAGGATCTTCCAAATATTACAGCATTTGACTTTCTAAGAGACTTGGCAATTCAGGCCAAGTTAAGGATGCCAGAAACAGTTGCATTTCATCCAAATAAATGACTTCTAGCTGAGGCTTCTTCAGAAAATATGCAAACTGCCAAACAAAAAAGAGAAAATAAAGTTGATTGTCATTGGCTGAAGGAAAAACTAAAAGGAGACAGTCCAGACAGAATAACTTACAAGATGAGAGAGATGTACCCAGAACTGACTTGGCAGCTGAACAGTCAACTTGGCAAACAACTTTTCTGAATATGGAAGGAAAAAACAATCCTACTTTCTGAATAACGTCTCCATTTTTTACACAGCTGTCTCATAAGGAACGTTATTTGGCAAAAAATGAAATAACTCGTGTGATGGATGTCCGGCGAGAGTTCCCGGCCCTCATCCCCAGGCCGCCAGGAGGAGCTCTCCCGACAGCATGGACGTGCCCCGAATTCCAGCAGGGCCTCATGGACTTTGTAGTTTTTACACAGCCCTGCTGGATACCTTGGGGACCACAGGGAGTCGCTGTAGGGAGGCTCGTGGACTCTTATGTGCCCTATAACCTGGAAGTACGTCCTGGTCACGTGAACAGGAGAAATGACGTACTTCCAGGTTGAAGAGAAAGACTTTTTACCCTGACCCGGAAGTGATAACGACTTGTGGACTGTGGGGCAGAAACACCTCCGGGTCAGGGGGTAAAAAAGGACTTTCGGAACTCCCAGACGATGAGCTGAGCTGGGTGGTAGGAGGGAAACATGTCTGGGAGTTGGAGGATTGATTATTGATTTAGTGATTGTGTTTGTTTATGAGTAGTGTGGAGTGGAGGGTGCTTGGTGCACATAATTATTATAATAAAAAGAAGTATTGGACTTTTACCTGGTGTTTGGCGTGATACCTGAGAGTTCAAGGGAGCAATAGCACCCCCTTACTGCTACACTCGATCAAAATATGTTGCAAACGGTCTTAAAGCAATGATTAACAAAAATGTTTTTTTTTTGATAGACATAGGAAGACAATGTCAGGTATTTCACTGTGTTCATTTAATCTGTAACATTACCTCTTATATATTTCAGGCATGCTGCTATTAAGGAAGAACATTTAGAACTGTATATTTCAAAATTGTTTTACCTTTTATGCGTTTTACCTTATTTTGGTGTCCTTCAACATCCATGGCAGCAATGATGTGGAAGCCACTGAAAATTTGATTCAAAGCTTGACAGTCTGCACCTACAAATGGGTATAGGGACTTCAAAATTCATAGTGATCAATAAAAACTAGTTAGTGAGTGTTACCTTTTTCTGATGTGTTTTACATAAGCAGTGATTAAAAAAGAGTCTTTTTGTTGATGAGAGAGTGATTCAGTTAAGTTTGTCTTATATTGGGATGTGTATCACTGCTGCACGAGCTGTGGGGAACAGGAAGAAGGTCTGGGGTGGAGTTTTGGGGAAAACCACTTTTTGTGAGGGGCAGGGCACTTCCCTACAGAGAGGTTAGTGACAGAGTTCAGGGATAAATAACAGTGCTTTTCTGCCAAACGACTACTGTGTGATTGCCAATCAGGAAGAATAAGAATTAGGCTGGAGGACATCATCAGTGTGAGAACAAAGGGAGCAGTTAAAGAGCAGACAAGAGGCAGACAGGCCAAAGGTGTACATGTTTTATTATTTTGGAGGTGTCTCATTGACAGACAAGAGGCAGCAGTAGGATACCGTTTATATCATGTCAGTCCAAGGGTACAGGAGGCATATAGGATGTCTTGTTCCCCCTTGTGATGCTTTATAAATTTTACATAACATTTTAGTCTCACAGTCTCCCTTGGAGATTGGAGCATGTTTATTTTAGTATATTTTAATGAGGAGTGCTTGAAATTGGAGCTTGTTGGCGTTAGTATATGAAATCGTAGAGCTCTTCATGCCCTGATACTCACTATTTCTCCTCTGCAGAACACTTCTTCATTTCTCCACTCTATTACTACTGCAATTGCCGGCACCATTCATTTGTCCATACAACAAGCCCATAACTGTGCGCGATCAATTCTTAATACTGTGCCAAAAAAACAATACAGTCCATTAGAATAGCCCCCACACTACAACATTATTATTAAAAAAATAAAGAGATAATAAAAAAAAAGGTGTTAGCTAATTTTCTTTTCTCAATATTCTCTATGTTCTTTTCATCAAATTTTAATCAAATCTGTCGAGAAATTTTTGAGACATTGGGATATTTAGTTTGTTTTTACCACCTGTAGACTAAGCCCCGGACACAGACAGGCAGACATGTTAAATACACCACCACATGTTTATTTACAACTATTATGTACAATTAATAAAGTGCACACAACCCACTTCACCCCAAAGTCCAGGCCTTTCTCACACTGCCTTTCTCTTCTTCAGGCCGCCTCCACTCCTCTCCTCCAAGACCTTGTCTCCTTCTCTCTCGACTCCAGCCATCGAATGGAGGGAGGCAGCCCCTTTTAACCACACCCGGACGAGCTCTAGGTGCTTCCTGATAATCCTCCACCGACACTCCCCAGAAGCACCGGCTTTGTACCCGAAAGCACTCCGGGTGTCCCTGATCCTCTTCCCCCCAGCACTTCCGGGTGTGGAGGAAGTGCTGAGGTCCAGGGCTCTCTAGGCATTGGGGCACCCCCTGGTGGTGACCACGGGCCCCTTCAGGGTTGAGCTTCCAAGCTCTCTACCCATGGTCCCCAAAGTAACCAGGGCGGTCACCTCTTCGTGGTCTGGAGGAGGCGCAAGGCCTCCTCCGGTCCTCCTGGGCATCCCAGCTGGACAGCAGCCCCAGCCTCTCGCCATACCACCATATCAAAATATCATTTCTTAGCAGATACCTAATTGTATTCCAAATAGTTTTTTTTTTGATGAGTGAGGCAGTCAGTCAACTTTGCAGTTTATATATATAAATATAAATAAATATATAGTTTTTTTTTTGATGAGTGAGGCAGTCAGTCAACTTTGCAGTATATATATATATATATATATATATATATATATATATATATATATATATATATATATATACAGGAATATTCAAAATGAAAGACCAGATTTCAAAAATCTGTGTTTGAACGGAGCCCTAGAAAATACACACCACAGGCAAGCATTGAACTTGGAATTCCTCAAACAATGGTATGGCATGTTCTTAGACAGTGTCTGCATATGAAGCCTTACAAGTTGCAGTTAGTGTAGGCATTGCATTCTGACGACCATGAAAAAAGGTTTGAATTTTGCACTGCAATTCTGGAGGATATGGAAGAGGACAATTTTCCTGAACAACTAATTTTTTTGGATGAATCAACTTTCCACCTCTCTGGTAAGGTTAATCACCACAATGTTAGAATTTGGGGGTACGCAAATTCACCTTTCTTTTTTGTGGAGCAAACTGTGACTGGATTTTCATACCTGGATATGCTACAATACTGGTTGTTTCCAGAACTTCAAGAAGATTTAAATTACTTCATTTTCATACAAGATGGTGCCCTGCCTCATTTCCACTTGGAGGTCTGGCGTTACCTGAACGACACCATTCCAGGATGATGAATTGGAAGAGGTGGACAACAAGATCTTGCTCATCATCTATGGCCTCCCAAGTTTCCAGACCTTACCCCCTGCCATTTTTATCTATGGAGGTACATTAAAGAAATAGTGTTTGTTCCACCTATGCCCGCTAATCTTCAAGATTTGCAACATCAAACTGAGGAAGCTGACAATTCAGTAACTAGGGACCAGTTGACTCGTGTGTTGCAAGAAATGGTCTACCGTTTTGATGTTTGTCGCGCTACACATAGTGCTCATGTTGAGTGCATGCAACCTCAAGGACTATAGGACCAAACTATGAACTTCCCTCTATCCAGTGATGTGCAGAATGTGTTTCTATCTTATACAGTTTGTCTGAAATACATTTTTGAAATCTGCTCTTTCATTTTGAATAGCCCTGTGTATGTATATATATATACATACATATATATATATATATATATATATATATATATATATATATATATATATATATATATATATATATATATATATATATATATATATATATAAAATAAAAATATATAGTACCTGCCAGATAATACAAAGAGTACACTGCATGTGTTTCGCCCTAATTGTGGTTAATCAGGTATATATATATATATATATATATATATACACTCACCTAAAGGATTATTAGGAACACCTGTTCAATTTCTCATTAATGCAATTATCTAATCAACCAATCACATGGCAGTTGCTTCAATGCATTTAGGGGTGTGGTCCTGGTCAAGACAATCTCCTGAACTCCAAACTGAATGTCAGAATGGGAAAGAAAGGTGATTTAAGCAATTTTGAGCGTGGCATGGTTGTTGGTGCCAGACGGGCGGTCTGAGTATTTCACAATCTGCTCAGTTACTGGGATTTTCACACAACCATTTCTAGGGTTTACAAAGAATGGTGTGAAAAGGGAAAAACTTCCAGTATGCGGCAGTCCTGTGGGCGAAAATGCCTTGTTGATGCTAGAGGTCAGAGGAGAATGGGCCGACTGATTCAAGCTGATAGAAGAGCAACTTTGACTGAAATAACCACTCATTACAACCAAGGTATTCAGCAAAGCATTTGTGAAGCCACAACACGCACAACCTTGAGGCGGATGGGCTACAACAGCAGAAGACCCCACCGGGTACCACTCATCTCCACTACAAATAGGAAAAAGAGGCTACAATTTGCACAAGCTCACCAAAATTGGACAGTTGAAGACTGGAAAAATGTTGCCTGGTCTGATGAGTCTCGATTTCTGTTGAGACATTCATTTGGTAGAGTCAGAATTTGGCGTAAACAGAATGAAAACATGGATCCATCATGCCTTGTTACCACTGTGCAGGCTGGTGGCGGTAGTGTAATGGTGTGGGGGATGTCTTCTTGGCACACTTTAGGCCCCTTAGTGCCAATTGGGCATCGTTTAAATGCCACGGGCTACCTGAGCATTGTTTCTGACCATGTCCATCCCTTCATGACCACCATGTACCCATCCTCTAATGGCTACTTCCAGCAGGATAATGCACCATGTCACAAAGCTCGAATCATTTCAAATTGGTTTCTTGAACATGACAATGAGTTCACTGTACTAAAATGGCCCCCACAGTCACCAGATCTCAACCCAATAGAGCATCTTTGGGATGTGGTGGAACGGGAGCTTCGTGTCCTGGATGTGCATCCCACAAATCTCCATCAACTGCAAGATGCTATCCTATCAATATGGGCCAACATTTCTAAAGAATGCTTTCAGCACCTTGTTGAATCAATGCCACGTAGAATTAAGGCAGTTCTGAAGGCGAAAGGGGGTCAAACACCGTATTAGTATGGTGTCCCTAATAATCCTTTAGGTGAATGTATATCCCTTAACATCATACTGACTAATAATTTTACTGATAACAATACTGTAAACACTAAAATAAAAGAATATACTGTACATTCTGTTTAATTCTAAAATTATAATATAAGTTTTTGAGTTTTTTTTCAAAACATTCAATCCTCAGGTGACTGATAATTGAGTTTGTAACACAAACATTTATTCTGCATGGATCTATTTATTTTTCACTTTAGGTGAAATATATGTGAGTGCCTATTTTTTAATAAGAAATTAATACAATAACATTACCTACTTCAAAATTAGGTGTTTAATTTTAATTACGATCTTCCAGTTTACATATGCTAATTAGTTTATAATTAATTGTACGTAAATAACCAAAGCATGTTCTCTCAATTACAACAATGTTCCGTACATTAAACGCACAATATTTAAATTCTTTGAAATTGTTTCATTCCTTACAGAGGTATTTTGGCAAGAACACATGTAGCTGGGCTTCCTGCCATATCAAAATTAGGTTTAACTAGCATAGTTAATATTTTAGCTCCCCCCAGATCATATAAGAAATGTACCCACAGCTTTCATGATTAGCAGGCATATGTTTTCTTAATGAAGTTACAGTGTGTAAAAAGTAATGACAACACTTGAGGCTGATGCTTTGGATGCAATAGCCAGCAGTAATTTCTAAAAGAAGGGTTTTTTCTTCTTTTTTTTTTCTTCTTTTCAACTGTATTTGTAGTGTTTATATATTTCAGTGCTTAAACATGTTTTCCTTATGCTATTCCCTTGAAAAATCAAAACTAATTCTGAAGAAATTAACAAGTAAGACAATGGCATTTATTAAACACACAATTCTAAATAAATGTAGAAGTAATTCTGAAAAGAAAAAAAATGTTAAAAATAAAACGAATAGAAGAGATGACTCAGATTATAAAGTTATTCGTTCATCTTCTGTGCGGCTCCTATGCTAATGATCGATCATTTGTTTTGGAATACTCACCCAAGCAGTACTTTGTTAGAAGATCTGTTGCTTAAGGAGAAACTAGCAAGAATATTTTTGGGTCTGATAGTTTTTTTTTTGTACAAAATGTTTCTTTTTATGCAGTCATTATTAAGTTCAACAGAAATATTTTTTGTCATTAAAATATGTAGGATGGTGTAATATTATTGAAATATTAAAATTTTTAAAAATGAAGAAATATGCAGTTGGGTATTTAAGAATATATTAATTTCTTAATGCACATTGCTTCTAAAATGATTGTTGCTATTGTTGTTTAATTTTTGCTCAAAAGAATTAATGGAATAAATGAAAACAATTTTTTTACTCATTATGAAAATCGTCTAGTAGAAAACATACAGTAACTGCCAAAATCAATGCATGTTAGAATTTTGCAACAAGTTATATTGACAGATGTGTCGAATGCCCTGGGGGCATGGGTGGCCAGTTGGCCCAGGTTTCTAGGACTGTGACTCTATGGCAGGGCTATATGAGTTTTACCATTTGTATTGGTCTCTTCAATTGTTTCTGTCAATTTATTGTCCTTTTAGAAAATTTCCAACCGTTCATTGTGCAGAAGCATCCACCCTCAAGAATCAGAATGGGGAAGAAACATAATTGACAGATATTGACCCCTCTGAGGTGGGAATTCCTGCTTCTGGTCAAATAGATTGTGATTATTTGAGATTTATTTTAATAACATGTGCATCCATTAAAGGGGGGCAGGCCACCTTCTCCCCCTTAAACTCTGCATATGCTGAGTATAGCAGTGAAAATTAATAATTTGTTTCTAAATGACATCTCCTAATGGTAACATATTTTAAATAAAGAAAATAGAAACAGACCTATGATCAAAAACCAATTTGTTCTAAACAAATTCTGGCTCAAAGCTGCAATTATTTCTAAAAGCATAATGATGTTAGTATTTCTTAATTTGGAAAATATAAGCAGTATCATTTTCAACACAATAACCAGGGCCGTTTCTAGGCATAGGCAGTCTAGGCAAGCACCTAGCACACACTCTACTGGTCATGAAGCATTACTGTAGCCCCATTTAGAGAGTCCTTTCTTTATTTTGCTTAGAAACATTTGTCCAGAATGGACTATAACACAAAGCAATGTTTATGTTGGTTGCCTCAGCAGGCGCTGCACTGTCTGCACTATACACAGAAAAATCTGTTGCCCAGAAATGGCCCTGGTCGACAGCACATTTTTTTAAGCAATACACATGGACTGAAAGCAAATGTCCGATTATATTGTTTTATGTTATTTTCACATACTATTGAGGTTTGAACTTATTATCTGACAACCTACACAGTCCAACAATAACACGAGCAACAACAACAATGATGATGCCAATAATAATAATCCTCAAACTGTAGCATACCGAACACAGGCAATGCCAAAAAAAATTAAACAATCAAACAAACAATAGGACTCTCCTGAGTGAATTGGTAAAAGCTGATTTAACCGAAACTTCAATTGTCTCCCAAATGGACATACATTGAAACTTGTGTTATAACTCAGCAGATATCACCCTTTGTTGCTCACCATCATTTGTGAGATTCACTCCGGACATACTAAAGAAGTTGTGTGTTTTTTTTTTTTGATAGGCAGATTGCATTATTGCATACACAAGCATGCGGTAAATTGGAATTGTGGGCAAAGATTCCTTGTAGTTTGCTAGTAACTGTAAGTCATCAATCCATTTTTTCCATTTCTGAATATGTTTGTCTTCCACTTCTTCATCTCACCCACATTTTTCTTTGCACAAGTTTCTTAAGATAAGCTTTGTGGGCAGTATAGCGGGTACTAGTAATCCAAGAGGGTAATAAATTAAGCTAACAAAAGATACTATACCACGCTTTGTAGCGGGTTTGTCTTGTAACTTTATCTGCAATTTGGAACTGTCCGTTTCAGTACACCATTGGATAACCAGGGCACATTCAGTTGGGAGCCGAGTATGGCTTAAATCTAAATTCTTTTGTTCAAGAGCTATGTCTTCTTCAGAAATAGATAATAAAACTGCTCTGCTATTACTCATTCACTTGGTCAGGAAGAATCCCCCTCTGAGGCATCGAGCCTGGAGACCTTTATCCAGCTTCATGGCTTGCCATTTTGTTCCAACTGATTTTAGGCAGTCATCTACTTAGAAATTATGGAGCATGGTGTAGACAGCTTTCTCAGGAAATGCATCTCTAGCATCTTCAGCTGTTCTGTGCAAAGCATATGAAGCACAGCTGGGTGAAGAAGTAGCACCAAAAAGATGTACTGTGTCCTTTTAAACTCTTCCAATTCTTTACTTAGCTTCCTTTCAGTCCTTCACAAAAAGCATAAAAGATCACTGTCTTTATCTGGAACTTCAACTTGGTAGAACATTGATTTAAAGTCTATCATGAATGTCACTGGCTCCTCTGAATCTTGTAAGGACACCAATGATTGTGTTAGTTAACCTACCTTTCAGTAGTTGTTCATTAAGTGAAGTCCCCATGTAGGTGACTGTATAATCAAAGACACTCAAATCTTATTTTTCTTCGGGTGATACACACCATGATGTGGAATGTACCACAGCCTGCCTTCATTGCAATTTAGGCTTTCTTTGGGTACTTTGACAGCATAACCCTTTTCAATAATGTCTCTCATGAAAGCTTTATAGTCTTTGTGGAAATATGAATTTTTGTTCAGTTTTTGAGCTTTTGAGCCTAATAGCATGGTGTTCAGCAATACAGCGATTGTTTGGTATTTTAAGCATTTTATCTTTTAAAGGCAAATTTAAGCAATCTTGCAAATTCTGAGGCTATGCACATAAACTTGATGTATTCCTATGACATTTCTTCTTTCTCCTCAAAGCTGTACTCTGTAAGGTCTGGATTGTACTGTTGGTGCAAGATTTCTTCTATTTCTGTTATTGACACACGATTGATTGAATGTTTAGGCAGCTTATCACTGTGCTTTGTGAAGTCATCTATTTACTTGTATGGCCCAATGACCATCCATCCAAGTGCAGTCTTCACAGCATGAGGTCTACCTCCTCTGTTAGGTATGATTTGCCACAGTTTGAAGACCTTGGGGTTGTCGATACCTATTAAAAGATCAACTTCAGAATCTATGATTGGAAGATGTGCCTCCTCAGGATATGGCCACTTCTCAATGTCTTCTTGTCATGGAATATTTTCTCTGTCCACTGGAATAGAGACCTGCGTATAGACTTTTGGCAAATCAATATATGCTTTATCATTGATATCACAGATGGGCAAATCTGAAAGGATAGAACATTTGGATAGTATTTTTGAATCATCATCAAAATTACTCATAATTTGTGTTCTCCCATGTCTCTGAGATTTTTTAGTACAAATTGTTACTGTACTACCAGGGTCTATAAAGGCATATGTTTCTACATACATTTTACTCTTCTTAGATTTTACCTTATCAGGGACCACATACAGTACATATTCTTCTACAACCCCAGTTTGGTTTTGTCTTCAGTGCATGTAGCTGTACTAGAAGAACCTTTAGTGGATGTTGCTCCATCCTCTTTTTTAATATGCAGGATGTCTGGGTGTTGCAAAGAACATATCTGATGTTTCATTCTTTCTTTACAATTCTCACCAAGGGACCCCTATTTGAAACAACGAAAACATAAATCTTTGTGGCAATTCTTTGATTTTATTACGTTCTGCAAGAATATGCTTGTCACTGCAAAATACACATTCTTAAATGCATAGGCAGTTGTTGCAGATCCTTTGACCAAGGTGTTCTGATCCCTTTTTCAGCAGCGTCGGTGAATCCTGTAGCAAAAGTACTCCCTCTCTGGCCACTCTTTTCCCTTGTCGGTCTTTTCTTTTTTCTCCTGGGGTATATGGCATTGATAGACTACATTGTGTACAGGATGTAAACGTCTTTTAACCTGTCAGTCTAGGAAGTGAACTAGGTCAGCAAGGCAGGCATTTCAGCCTTCGTTTCCTAATTTATATTAAATTCTTGTCCATCTCTCACGTTTTACATGACATTCATAAAGCTAGTAAGAAAGGCTGCATAGTCTCTCAGACCTGCTCCATCATTCGATTTTATCTGCGGCCATTTCATTGCTTTCTCTAGATATGCATTGGCTATCTGTAGCTGGTAGTTTTCAAGCTGCTTCCTAGCCTTTTGTAGCCTTCTTCTGCTGGTAGGTACGCACAGCTTTTAACATTTTCATGTGGTGAACCTTTAGTAAATTGTGGTAAATAATCCAATTTATCCCCTCCTCGAACCACCACCTTATCGTGGTGGAGGGGTTTGCATGTCCCAATGATCCTAGGAGCTCTGTTGTCTGGGCCTTTATGGCAAGGCAAACTGGTCCTAGGTGAGGAATGAGACAAAGAGCGGTTTAGCAAACCTTCCATGATGAATAAAAACTTTGGACGGCGTTTTCCCTTGCCCAGACACAGGTAACCAGGGCCTCCCTCTGGAGCCAGGCCTGGAGGTGGGGCTCAATGGCAAGTGCCTGGTGGCTGGGCCTGCACCCATGGGGCTCGGCCGGGCACAGCCCGAAGAGGGATCGTGGGTCCCCCTTCCCATGGGCTCACCACTTATGGGAGGGGCCAAGGAGGTTGGGTGCAGTGTGAGTTGGGTGGTGTCCGAAGGTGGGGACCTTGGCGGTCCGATCCTCGGCTACAGAAGTTGTCTCTTGGGACGTGGAATGTCATCTCTCTGAAGGGGAAGGAGCGTGAGCTAGGGTGCAAGGTCAAGAGGTTCCAGCTAGATATAGTTGGGCTCACCTCAACGCACAGGTGAGTGCCCTCTCAGGGTTGGGAGCAAGATCCTGCCCCAAGTGGAGGAGTTCAAGTATCTTGGGGTCTTGTTCACAAGTGAGGGAAGAATGGAGCGTGAGGTCGACAGGCGGATCAGTGCGGCATCAGCAGTGATGTGGGCTCTGCATCGGTCTGTTGTGGTGAAAAAGGAGCAGAGCCTTAAGGCAAATTTTCCAGTCGATCTACATTCTTACCCTCACCTATGGTCATGAGCTATGGGCAGTGACTGAAAGAATGACATCACGAATACAAGCGGCCGAAATTGGTTTCGAGTTTAGGGTGTTTGGGCTTTCCCTTAAAGATAGGGTGAGAAGCTCTTTCATCCAGAAGGGGCTTAGAGTAGAGCCGCTTCTCCTCCGCATCGAGAGGAGTCAGATGAGGTGGCTCGGGCATCTGATCAGGATGCCTCCTGGACGCCTGTTCTGGACTATGTCTCTCAACTGGCCTGGGAACACCTCAGGATTCCCCCGGAAGAGCTAGAAGAAGTGGCCGGGGAGAGGGAAGTCTGGGTATCTCTGCTCAAGCTGCTGCCCCTGCGACCCGATCTCGGATAAGCGGATAAGAATGGATGGATGGATGGAATCCAGTTTATTTCGTGGTTCTCCAACATGTGTCCTACAGTGCAATCAAATGTGCCTTCAGCCCGCGGAGCAGCGTTTATTACAGATGCTACATGCCCTCCGGGCTGATGTGCTGGAACTGGAGAGGAAGGCGCTTGCGGCGCTGAGGACGACGACTGGACGGCGCGACGCTGGAATCTCTAGCCGGAGAGGTACGGCGGAGACGGTGAGTACAGCCGACTCCGTACAGCATGCAGGAGGGTCTGCTGAACATGGCTGTGATGTTAACGATCAGTTTTGAGTAAGCAGCCCTCCGACAGGAGGTGCGGCGCCGTGGGCTGTATGCGCAGCGAGGGGGGAGTCCGTGAGGACGCTGAAGGGACACGGGCTGCTAAGTGTCCTAGTGCCCTCCGCCCCGAGTCGGCTGCGGTCTCGCGCCGCACTGCAGGGACGCAGACGGGAAAGAGGCTCTTTCTTTGTCATAAGCAGTCTCAAACTGTCATGGTGTCCCAGAGTGAACGGAGGAATAAGAGGCTGGGTGCCGATTCCTCCGATATGTTGGGACGCGGTGCTGTGTGCACGCGTCTGGGTGCTGGCCGCCCTCTGCGGGGGCAGAGGGTATCCCTGAGGCCGGCGGAGAGAGTGCAGGCGGTGCCGGCGATTCCATCGTTAAGAGGGACACGGAAGCCGCAGAGAGGGTGCCGAACAGGCAAGTGCCGGGGTGCCGATTGGAGGGGGGAACGCTGCCCGTGTGTGGCACAGGAAGGGTGCTTTGGCAGCGGTTCTGCCCCTGTGTTCTCTTTTGTAGGGACGGACCCCGGGCGAGCCGTAGGACCCCCTTCGTTGGGGACCTGCCCTCTGATGTCAGACCGTCTGCGGGAGGATCTCTCTGCTGGTGCGCGAATGCCACCACGGCTGGAGGAGGCTGCAAGGGAGCGAGTGACTCCGACCAAAGGGGCGCGGAGGCCTCGGAGGAGGTGCCGAACGAGGAGGCCCCGGGGTGCCGGTAAGAGGGGGGAACACAACCTGTGCGAGGCGCAGGGGAGCACCAAGTGGTGGTGCTCAGGCCGTGTCTCCGCACCTGTCCCTGCTTGAGAGCGGGCCGGACCCCGGCTATCCTGGAGTTGGACCCGCTTCGGGGCTGCGCTGCACTCGCGGGACGGGCCGCTCTTTCCCCCCGAGTGGTCTTCGCTGGCTGTGGGGTATTGTCAGGGATGCCAGGGGCCATGACCCGGCCGGGACGCCATGAGGGACCGGATGTGGGTCTGTGCCCACCCTGGATCACGTGGGGGTCGCCTTCCTGGTTGCTTTGGGGGCCACGGGTATAGGGCATGGAAGCTCCACCCTGTAGGGGCCCATGGTCACCGCCAGGAGGCGCCCCAATGCCTTGGGGACCTGTTACCCCAGCACTTCCGCCACACCAGGAAGTGCTGGGGGGAAGAATTAGGACGGCGCCCGGAGAGCTGCCGGGAGGGCAGCCGGCACTTCCGCCAAGCTGGGGCGTGGCCAGAAGAGGAATGCCGGGAACACCTGGGGCTCATCCGGGGACTGTATAAAAGGGGCCGTCTCCTTTCATTCGAGGCTGGAGTCGGGAGGCGGAAGGACAAAGCTCAGGAGAGCTGTGGAGGCGGCCTGAAGAAAAGGCATTGTGGCCAAGATTGTGTGTTTTGGGGTTCATGCACGGTTCAGACTGAGGTCTGAGTGACCAATGAACTGCGTCTGAGTGACCATTTATTATTATTGAAAATAAACGTGTGGTGGTGTTTTAACAACATGTCCGCCTGTCTGTGTCCGGGCCGGGTTCACAAAATATATATGCACAATGTCACCATCATCAAAAGGCACACACTTAGCTGATGGTTTAAATTGACAACCATAAAAAATCCAACCATAGTTTTAGCAATATCATGTTTCTTTCTTAATTTCCTTTAGAGAAAAGCAGTAAAATAACGATAACTAATACTGCCTGATTCCTAAATATTTTCTGAAATGGCATCCCTCAAGAGTGTATTTTTCTGAGACAGTCTTAACAGATGTTGCTATAAGCAGCCATTCTCAAATTGTGAATTTGAGGTCCTAAATACTTTGCTGTCCATAGTTCTGTCTCCAGGGCTCAATTTACAGGTCTGGCAGAGATGATTCCTCTCAAAGCAAAGAGGGTGGCAGGATTCCATATACAGCTTCACCTAGGGCAGCAAAAATTCTAACAATAAAGAGCATTTTCAAAGATGAGGCCATAAAGGCTGTGTTTTTTGGCTAAGACCACAGCTGCAAAACTAAAATGTTAGAACAAAATTTTTAAGAACATTAGGAACTAAGGCTAATTTCTTTTAACAAATATTTATTAAAAAACCTTTAGAAAGTATCAGATAAAATTTACTGCTCAAGAAAGATGGATTTTTTTTATTCTGCATTGGCATTTCAATTATGATAGCTCGGGATTTTTCAAAAATTAGATTGCATTTGGTCTTAGGACCAGATACTGATGTGATGTGATCCATTATTATGAGATTAATAAATCTGATTATTGTATTAGAAGTCTAGAAAATCGGCACTAATGCTAATGTCAAGTTCAACATCTGTTTGAACATTTGCATTTTTTAGATCATTTTGCCATTGACGTTTTTCCTTTGATGTTGTATTCAGCTAATAACCATTGTTTCTGCAGGCCGATTAGGTACTTTATGCCTATAAAGGAAAGCTTTTGGGAATAGATCTGATCATCAGTACTTTTGACCCTTTTTGAAAAACCCTTCATTTTTAGCTAATTTTTTTTATTGCTTATATTTTTGGACATTATATTTTGACACATTTGTTTCTGTTTTGTCCTTTATTTTTACAGAAACTGGTGTTTTGGTGCAAGATGGGAGAAAGCTAATGTGGGCCAGTGCCTACCTGGAAGTTTAAGGAAGGAAGAAAAAGCACTTCCAGGCTCAAAAATTAGACCTTAGCAGGTTAGTATTTTAGTCCTGTCAGTAACTTTATCTTCTTTTCACAAGGCTAGTTTCTGTTTGTTTCTTGCACCAGTCTCTGTTTTTAAAACTCTATGATTTTAGTGTCTTTAAAAAATTTTCTTTCTTTTTTATCTATATTTGCTGAATTATTACCAAAGGGAGGTATTTCACCTACCATTGCCTGATTTTTTTGCCAGGTTAGATTCTTTTGTAAACATTTATTGAAGATAGTTTCTATTTTCATGTATTAACACTAGAATCACCCTGCATTTTTTGGTACCAGAACTGCCAAAGCTATATCAAGTGGCATCTAAAATCTTTTGTTCCCACAAATGGACCCATTAGTTTGGCATCCTGATAGTACATTCCTATTGCCTACCCCCAAAAACAGTAGATTGACCAACAAAATAATATATCAAAAGCTTGATTGTATATAAGAATACATTTCTTGGCACACAGTTTCTTGTTTGCATACAGAAGAGTTTCTATTAAAATGTTAGCAACCCTTTTCAATTAAAAAAAAACCAAAAACGTTGCTTGGTGCACTAATGCTCAGCGTAAAACTATTATAGTTTTACTCGTCAAAAGCAAAATAAGATATTTCAATTGGATGGGCACATAAATGAATTAGGAACATTTACCTTTTTCAGTTTAAAGATTTTAAAATTTATATACATAAATTTCTCCACACTTTATTTTAATGTAAACAACTGTAAATGGCAGTTTGAGTGATTACAAAAGACATCAGCAGTCAAAACAAATTCTTTGAGCATTTCCCACACACAAAATAGTTGTACAGTAATCCCTCCTCGATAGCGGGGGTTGCGTTCCAGAACCCCCCGCGATAGATGAAAATCCGCGAAGTAGAAACCATATGTTTGTATAGTTATTTTTATATATTTTAAGCCCTTATAAACTCTCCCACACTATTAACATTATTAGAGCCCTCTAGACATGAAATAACACCCTTTAGTCAAAAGTTTAAACTGTGCTCCATGACAAGACAGAGATGACAGTTTGTTCTCACAATTAAAAGAATGCAAATATATCTTTTCTTCAAAGGAGTGTCTGCATCAGGAGCAGAGAATTTAAGAGAGAGAGAGAGAGCGCTCGCAAAGAAAAGCAAACAATCAAAAAATCAATACGTGTGCTTTTAAGTTTGCCGAAGCCCTGCAATAAAGCGGCATTTTTCAGAGGAGAGTCAGTATCTTCTAAGCAAACAGCCTCTGTGTAGACAGCCCCTCTGCTCACATCTCCTCCTTCAGGCGCAGAGAACGTCAGAGAGAGAGAGAGAGAGAGCGAGATTAAAGCAAACAATCAAAAAATCAATACGTGTGCTTTTGTGCTTTTAAATATGCCGAGCAAGGTAGCATTGAGGAGTTTTAGTTAATATATAATACATGCTCTGGTTGGGTAGCTTCTAAGCCATCCGCCAATAGCGTCCCTTGTATGAAATCAACTGGGCAAACAAACTGAGGAAGCATGTACCATAAATTAAAAGACGCATTGTCCGCAGAAATCCGCAAACCAGCGAAAAATCTGTGATATGTATTTAAATATGCTTACATTTAAAATCCGCGATAGAGTGAAGCCGCGAAAGTCGAAGCGCGATATAGCGAGGGATTTCTGTACTTTATTTAGTTTTATTTTATTGCAATTGCATCTTCAAACCTGGCGCTGCAGTTGTTTGAAAAGCAGCAAGAGGAACCTGAGAAGATGCTTTGACACAAGTAATTTTCTTGTTTGACTTTGCAGCCGCCCTGACCATCACATACATATTACAAAGTACGAAGTGGCCATGTCAAGTTCATAATAAACTGTTTCCTGCCTTCTTTCTTGTTCATATGACCTTGATGGGAATTCATGTCTAGTAGGCAATAACCTCTGCAGCAGTTGATCTGTTCTCCCTCCTTTGACTGTGTAGAGCTTTCCCATCTTTTTTTAATTTATTTATTATTGCATGTGTATTGCTTCAACTTCCAAAGAGGAAAAAGAACCCAAGTGGATACTGTGACCCAAACAGCTTTAAAAATTTACATAGATTTAATTTAATCTTAAAAAGCAAAACATACTTTGTAGTTAGCTCGAAATGTAAAATATTACCTGAAGTAAAAAACATTTTTATATATAGCTAGTGTGACACTAGGGGTTGCTGTTGCCCCGTGTAACCCACAGTCAAGACGTCCAGACACCAGGTAAAAGTACAAGAAATAATTAAATTTTTTCTATACTGTGCACAAAGCACCTCCACTATACTCAATAATAATACAATAATATACAATAATCAATCCAACAAATCCTCCTCTTCACCCAGCAGCTCTGTCGCACTTCCTCCCAACTCTGGCTTCCCTTGCTGGGTTTCCCACAGTCCTTTAAATAGTCCTTGACCCAGAAGCGCTCCTGTCCTTCAGCCCACGTGATCCATTCGTACTTCCTGGTCAGATGAAAAATTATTTTTTTCTTTAGCCCGGAAGTACTTCTGTCCTTCTGTCCCCATGACTTGGGAGTACTTCCTGGTTATATCAGAAACAATCTAGGTGTCTCCCTGCAGCGTCCCCTGGCAGCCCCCACGGTATCCAGCAGGGCTGTGAAACCGAACTCCATTGTCCATGATGCCCTGCGGGTATTCGGGGCACCTCCATGTTGCAGGTTGGACATCATCTGGCGGTGTGGATGTATTGGCCAGGATAAGCTGCCAGCCATCTCTCACACTAGTTTATAAAAAGTTATAGCTTTAGTAACATACTAGGGGGCTTCGCCTCCTGCTTATTTCAGTTGCCAACCCCCAGCCTACCGGCCCTATCTTTTATTTCCAACTCTGCTTAGAGCTGAGAGCACAGGAACTGTGTCTGACAATAGCATTAACACGAATGAGATGTGAGTGGACCATGGGTGCTCCAGCCACTTTACGTCTCTGCCACTCATGTATGTAGATTTCACTTTCACCAAACATCAAATCTTTAAATTCTCGCAGATACACATCTTCAATGGGACGAAACACTACTTTTCCCTGATGGTAACACGGATTAGACAATCTACAAGTCTCCAACTTAAAGTTTAAAGCCAAACAATATCTAAATACTTCTGTCATATCACCTCTGTCCATATATTCGATATCTTTTTGCTCTACTATTATTTCACCAACTAATAATTTCAGTTTGTTAGTGCTAATGCAATCATTACTATCATTTTTTTGAGACTTTCTAATTTTAGTACTTTCATTAACGACGTTCTACTTTGTCTTCTACTCTTTGTCTTTTCTTCTTCTACTGTTTGTCTTTTATTTCCGCCCCCGCTTGGACCTGTTAGGTTTTCACTTCATGAAACGGGAAAGGAAATTATCTCTCTGAAAATGTCTTTTCCCGAGATTTTTTTTTTATAATAGAGAGATTTCACAGAATACGCAAATAAAAACAGCTATGATGGACTGATTATGATACTGTCCACATCAGTAGTCTACACTCAGTTTTCTGTGTTCTTCTTTCCCCTGGGAAAATTGGGGCTGGCTGTATACTTCATATTCAAAGTTGTGTAAAAAGCATTGCAGTATCATTTCAAGTGAGTCTGTGTAAATAAATGGAGCTTCAACAGTTTTTACATTTGTCTGTTTTCTTAATCACACCTAGTGAAAAAATGTGAATGACTGTACATGTGACATATTTTTGGTGATTATTTTGTAGTTGTCTGAAGAAGAAAGACTACAGTGCTGAGCAGCATTGTTCAGTAATGTCAATAACAGAGGCAGGAGGTGTTTTTTAAGGTAAAAAGAATATGCAAATATGGATATAACATATAATATATGCAAGCCATTGGGTATAACCAGTGATTCTCACCTGGGCACCAGTGTTCAATGGCATTGCTTATGGTGGTAATGGGAAACAAATCATCAATTATGTTTCTGAATAAAATTTTACATTTACAACATTATGATAATTATGGCAATTTAGGAAACACGTAGAAAGGATAGGAGTATAATGGGCAAACTGGTTAAATAACTAAAGATTTAAAAACACAAAGCCAGTTGGCATCAGCCATGGAGCTTTTAGTGCTAATTACTCAACAACATGAACTGGCCTTGCATGTGTTTGTGGATACAGTATGTTCAAGTGTGAGGCCTGGGATTGATTGACTCTCAATACAGGGTTGGTTCTAATTTTGTAGATATTTCTGCCAGAATAGGCCTTGGCCTCTCATTTGATTGAACTATTTGAGTGTGGATGAATGTATTGAAGTAAACTAGTAATCCAACTGATTTATTTTGCTCGATAAACATTTATGCAACTAAAGTATAATTTAACCAACCTGAAAAAGAAATATATCATCAGTAGGCTATAAGTAGCCACTTTGGAAAATATACTATTTTCTACTTATGCTGAATGTATAGTATACTGCAGAGGTATTGCAACAAAGAACCAGGGAAACATCTGCAAGTACTTGATAATGAAGATGATTTCCCTTATAGTACTCTGTATAGTTGATATTTTCTGTTTTTCTTGCAGCTGAGTTTATTTAGAAAATCTTATAATTTTCTCAGGGACAGTTGAAAAGAAACCCTGTCTGAATGTAATAGATGGCATATCCATGAAAACCATGAAGTATAAGATTACTGATTTTGATGCTCAGTATGAATTCTGATGATCACACATGGTAAAATGCATAAAGTAATTACCAAACACTAATGAAATACTGTGGTAAAAATAAAAATAAACTGAACAAGGAATAATAATGTACTTTGTGCGTGTTTATATATATACAGTATAAAAACATATATATATTTTGCTCTTATTTTAGTAGTTGGTCGCTTTTTTCTCTCAGTTTAAAATAGGTTTTAAAATTTCACATTTCAAAATACACGGTCAAACCACTGGGAAAAAATAGAGCTGTTTGTGATCAGCCATGTAAAACAGATTAAAAACAAATCATACAACAAACAGATTCTTCCATTTAGCTCTGAGACATATGAAGTAGGTGTAAGGAGACATTTCTTGAAGGAAAGCCGCTACTCTGTGACAAGTGCCACAGGACATTTAATGGCACCTCTGCCAACAGGGAGCTCCTCTTCTCCACACTGAGTGATTAGCTGATGGAGCACATCCAATTTATCCTCAGTGGGTTAAGAGCCTGCAACCTCCCTCTAGGCAGAACTTCTTTCCAGCAGAGTAGCACTGTCTTTATTTGTCTAGAAAGCATGATATGTTCAGTGCCTTAGTGGAAATTTAAACAGATTTGCCTCAGTTTTAAAGCAAAGTATTATTAGTGTGTTTTTTAAAAATAGGTGGTATTTTTTCTTCCTGCAGGGGTGCTTTTCAACCATAAAAAGTCAGAACACTAAGAAATAGTTTAAAATGTACTCATTATGAAAATGATAATCTAAAAATGAGAGCACACCTTAGTAAAAAAACAACATAGCTAATTAAAAGATGTAAATTAAAACAATGAAAGTACAGTCAATGCAAATACACTATCAGACTTGTGCACAGCATATATATTTATATTTATAGTTTTATTTATATGGATAGATAGACATACTGACACACGGTACACATACATAACAGTTTTCAATTACAACATCAAAATGTGCAGTAACTAGTAGTTCTACTCATAGGTTCACACCTCAATTAAAAATTATGCCATCTGTGCCAGTTTTGTGTTCATAGTTGTATTGGGGTAAAGAGTAGTGCCTTTTACACTGTGTTATTTAAGATTCATAATATTTAATTTGTGTGTTGTGTTAATATAGGATTATTTAGATAAGATGCATGATTTAAGGTGATACAATAGAATATAAGTGCAGATCTTATAGGAAAAAAAAAAATAAGCAAGTTAACATGTCTGGAACGGGTGAGTGTTTTCCAAGAGAAAAATCTCAGAGGGATGATGGGATGTATGCAAATAAAGTGATGAATAGCCAGACAGGATTTAGGCAAATATCCAAAGATATCCTCAATTATCCACTTATATAGTGCCAGCATTAATATAAATTGTTTGAGCTTGAAGCCCAAGATACAGTAGTGTGCATAGGTTTGTAACAAGATAAACTATAAATGCTTGACACCTTTTTAGTTAACATGTTATTGTATTTAGCTAGGTGATAATAATCAAAGTGGTCTCACTGATAAGTAACATGACCTTTGATAAATTATCAGTTGTCCAATTTCAGCTGATTCAGCCAAAATGATTACCTCATCAAAGAGTACTGTATAATTGAAAAAGGTTTAAGAGCACTCAATGACATGGTGTTTGATACGAGAGAGAAAAAGAGGGAAAGAATGTAGGAGATATGTGATGGAAATGAAAGACACTGTTGAGTATATGAGAGAGATAGTTTTGAAGACACAAAGAAACATCATGCTGTCAGGGGACGAAAGTAACAATGTTTGATAAGCTTGTCGCTTACAAAATTAAATAACAATGGGCCCAAAAGAATGCAAGTATTAAGAAAGAAGTCTGTGCAATGGCTTAAACTTTAAAAGTTAACCTTACCTGGATTAAGATGGCTAGCAGTCTACACTGACATCTCCAATGGTTTAAAAACAGACATGAAACTCTGTAACTTCTCAAGGCAAGTTGCGTGATGCACAGCATTCTTTTGACTGCTAGTCTTTGATATGCCTGGTTTCTCTGCACACAAAGATAGGTTTAGATGAAATAAAGTTTATCTCATTGGAATTAACTTGTGGCTTACTGACATCAGCCAAAGCTGAGGTGATAGAGATGGTCCTGTCTAACCCATGTTCTGCAGGAGAACAGGAATATGTCTTTGTTTGTCCTGTCATTTATGCATAACTTAAACCAGATTGCATGTAGACAGCTCTATGGGCTTCTTTCAATACCAGACAATAGGTAAAACACTTTAAAGTCTAGAACACAAGAAAGAAAGAAAGAAAGAAAGAAAGAAAGAAAGAAAGAAAGAAAGAAAGAAAGAAAAAGAGTTCATCAGAAACAGTGAGTGCTTCAGAATTATAAAAGTGAAACTGTATAGTCAATTGTATAGGGTGGTCCAGATCTAATTATACAATTTTCATTACACTATAACTTATTAAGTTTATTACATAGAAAATCACCCAAAAAATCCCACACCATCGAAAAGTGTGTGAACTGACGACATAAAGAATCATCTAGATAGATAGATAGATAGATACTTTATTAATCCCAAGGGGAAATTTACATAATCCAGCAGCAGTATACTGATACAAAGAAACAATATTAAATTAAATAGTAATAAAAATGAAAAATGAAAAAAATAAAAGTAAAAAAGCAGACAATAACTTTGAGTAACATCTTCGCGCCAAACTGGAATCATCCCTGCATAAATCAAAGTCATCCAGACGATCTGGATCTGCATAATTAGATCTGGACCACCCTGTGTGACTGGAATGGAGTTCTTCTATAAGGTACAAACGTCTATTTAGATGACCTGCAGTACTTTCCTTTTCATATATTTTTTAATAATTATTATACTCATTACTTTTGATACCTTGAAGGTGGTAGCAGTACATGGATCTGTTTTGACCCTTTCATAAAAATTTCTTGCAATCATACATTTTGCCATAAATATGACTTAGAAATGGAGACTGGAATTGGAGATAACAATGGCAAGGGAGATCCTTACTGTCACCAAACCCCATATTTTAGTATTTTCTGTAGTAATAAAGAAGGCCCACCTGTCCCTAAGGATCTCTGATTTGCTGGTTGGATACTTCACGTCCCATTCTTTTGTAAGGTGGACAAAAAGTAGAATATGAATCATTATTTCCCCAGAGGAGGGAAGCGTAAGTAAAAGAGGAAGAGAGAATAAAACAGGATTGTAAAGAGTCAAAGAAAAAGAGCTACTGTTGAACACATCCTACATATAATATCATCTTTCTTATTGCTGGAAAAGTAAACCAGAATGGAAGGTTTCACAATTTTTTTTATCTTTTACTTACGCCATCGTGTTTGTAGAGACAGGGCTGGAGTGTGGAGTGATTCAGTGAGGCAATCGCCTCAGGTGGCACTTTGGTAAGGGCAGCATTTTTGTGCAAGAGTGTGTTTTTAATATTAGAAATAATACAGAAAAAGGGTTATTAATGAACCTTAAAAATTACATACACCTCTTGTTCCTTATTTACATACTACTTTTTAAAAAATTGTAAGAAATATTTTCATACTTTCAATTATTGCATAATGCAGTTCATATAGCCTCACAGCAATGCAAACTTCTGAAAATCAAAATTGGTGCACATTTTGAAGCTGCATGTCAGTACATTTTATTGGTATTCAAATTATTGAATTTCACATATGGCATTGGTTATATATTAATCGTGTAATTTTGCAAAACTTGGTTCATTTTTTGGAATGTCATTAAGACATTCAACAAGTGTACAATCTCTGCTAAATGCCTCTTATGTCTGCAATGCTGGCAGTACAGTTTGAAAGCACCAAAGTAGAGAAACGTGCAGGATGAGTGAAACATTTTTTGTTTTGTTTCGCATTAACTAATGTAAAAGAGAGACAAAGGCAGAAAAAGTTTTGGGGGTTATCCACTCCATATATTGTACAGAAAACAACAAAGGTTCAACTGTAATTCCGAGAAGTAATCACTATAGACTGAGTCTCTAACAAAAGAAAGACTGAAAATAAAGGTTATGCGGGCAGTTAAATAGACCCAAAAAAAGGAAGAGGAGGGATAATGAGGTAATTGCAGGAAATGAGGTCATCATGGGTGTGGTGGGGAACAGGAAGAGGATGATTAGGTCTGGCTGTTCTCTTCAGGGGGTCTGAAAAAGGGGGAAGAAGTGTTAGTCCACTCATTTAGCCCTTGTCCTGGCAATTTAACCTTAGTTAGACCCCCAAGCTGCCTCCAAAAGGCATAGAAAAGAAACAGTGAAGAATGTACACATTTTTAACGTTTTACCTATCATATCTGTTTCATAAATCTTTATAATCTTACATGCTTAAGTTGATTACAGTAACAACAACTGTTTCATGGACTTTGATTTGCCACTGCAGTTCAGACAGTTGGTATACAACATCAGAACAAAAATCTTGAATCTGGACATTTTTAAAAAATCATTGGAATTATGCCAAAAATTTAAATAGGGTGTTAAATACAATTTTCTGAGCTAACTTGCACATTCCACATTAACAAAGAATATTGTACTATACTGTGCCTGTGTCTTTGTACTCTGTGTAACCTCTAAGCATAAAGATTCTTAAATTAATTGAAAATTCCCAATGCAGTTTTAGTCTTTTTAGACTTTTATGCAAAGTGTGGTTTAGGAGACCTTATAAGCCGTTCACATGACAAATTAGTGGCAGCTTTGGTAGAAGTGATTTTCATGGGGCCAGTTGTGATTCTCAAACGAGAAAAGTGTGTAGTGAATAGTGGCAAAATCCTGCACTGGAAAGGCTACACCCACAGGCCTTCTTACTAAAACACTCAGTCCCATTTCCATGCATTTAAAACCACCACTGGGGCATCAGGGAGAGAGCAAAGGATACTGAACAAAAGACTTGATGCTGAGAGAAAATAAAAGGCTAAAATTGATGTTATCCATTCAGGAGCTCAAGGTAACTGAAGCTTAATAATTCATTTGTGAGTTGTAATAAGTGCTGTGACAGGAGAGACAATCAGACACACACACACACACATAGACAATCGCACTACTGGGTTCCACAAGTTTGCGAATTTCTTCTGCTTGCTACAGTATCTTTCTGTCATTTTAATTATTGCATCACTATATGATATAACAACAAAAAATAAAGTTTAAATAAGCATTGTAGTCTATGGATAAACAGTATGTAATGTGTTAAAACACTGTGGCTATTTTGTCATATATTTCAAACAGTGTAATGTTAAATTTATTTACTTATTTCTTTAGACGTGCAGTCAGAAGGTGGATGCTGTACAGCCTTTTCCCTGATTTTACTGGTGTCGTTAGACAGATTTGTTGATTCGGGTGTATTGAGTACAAAATCTGCATCTCCTGGAGCTCTTCATCATCAGCATTCTTAACGGAGTATTACAAACTGTTTACTTCAAATGCATGTTTTGTTGTTCATATTATTATGAATATTGCTGCCAATTCTTTCAAGTCTACATTGACTCCTACACCATCGTCATAATGCTGAACAACAAAGAGCACACATAGTACCAGCAAACAATGTTACCTTTTGTCCATTGATGTTGTTGAATGCCAATGTATAATTTGATGCTACAGAATGAATTTTCCCTTGCAGTAGGTTATATTTATCTTTAGAACAGGTCATGCTTATTTTTAAAATGTGCAATTTGCTCTCTGCACAGGGCACACACATTTAGATAGATAGATAGATAGATAGATAGATAGATAGATAGATAGATAGATAGATAGATAGATAGATAGATAGATAGATAGATAGATAGATAGATAGATAGATAGATAGATAGATAGATAGATAGATAGATAGATAGATAGATACTTTATTAATCCCAAGGGGAAATTCACATAATCCAGCAGCAGTATACTGATACAAAAAACAGTATTAAATTAAATAGTAATAAAAATGCATGTAAAAGCAGACAATAACTTTGAGTAATGTTAGCATTTACTCCCGGTGGAATTAAAAAGTCGCATAGTGTGGGGGAAAAACGATCTCCTCAGTCTGTCAGTGGAGCAAGACAGTGACAAAAGTCTGTCACTGAAGCTACTCCTCTGCCTGGAGATGACACTGTTTAGTGGATGCAGTGGATTCTTCATGATTGACAGGAGTTTGCTTAATGCCCATCGCTCTGCCACAGATGTTAAACTCTCCAACTTTACTCCTACAATAGAGCCTGCCTTCTTAACAAGTTTGTCCAGGCGTGAGGCATCCTTCATCTTTATGCTGCCTCCCCAGCACACCACCGCATAGAAGAGGGCACTCGCCACAACCGTCTGGTAGAACATCTGCAGCATCTTATTGCAGATGTTGAAGGATGCCAACCTTCTAAGAAAGTATAGTCGGCTCTGACCTTTCTTTAGAGCATCAGTATTGGCAGTCCAGTCCAATTTGTCATCCAGCTGCACTCCCAGATATTTATAGGTCTGCACCCTCTGCACACAGTCACCTCTGATGATCACAGGGTCCATGAGGGGCCTGGGCCTCCTAAAATCCACCACCAGCTCCTTGGTCTTGCTGGTGTTAAGGTGTAAGTGGTTTGAGTCGCACCATTTAACAAAGTCTTTGATTAGCTTCCTGTACTCCTCCTCCTGCCCACTCCTGATGCAGCCCACAATAGCAGTGTCATCAGCGAACTTTTGCACGTGGCAGGACTCGAGTCATATTGGAAGTCTGATGTATATAGCTGAACAGGAAGAAAGTACAGTCCCTGGCGCCCTGTATTGCTGACACAATGTCAGACCTGCAGTTCCCAAGACGCACATATTGAGGTCTGTCTGTAAGATAGTCCACAATCCATGCCACCAGGTGTGAGTCTACTCCCATCTCAGTCAGCTTGTCCTAAGGAGCAGAGGTTGGATGGTGTTGAAAGCGCTAGAGAAGTCTAAAAACATAATTCTTACAGCACCACTACCTCTGTCCAGGTGGGAGAGAGATCGATGAAGCATATAGATGATGGCATCCTCCGCTCCCACCTTCTCCTGGTATGCAACTGCAGAGGGTCGAGGGTGGGGACCTGTGGCCTCAGGTGGTGAAGCAGCAGCCGCTCCATGGTCTTCATCAGATGTGACGTCAGAGCAACAGGCCGGAAGTCATTCAGCTCACTAGGACGTGATACCTTTGGGACTGGGGTGATACAAGATGTTTTCCAAAGCCTTGGGACTCTCCCTGTTCCAGGCTCAGGTTGAAGATGCGCTGTAGAGGACTCCCCAGCTCCAACGCACAGGCCTTCAGCAGTCGTGGCGATACACCATCTGGACCCGCTGCTTTGCTGGCACAAAGTCTTTCAGCTCTCTGCTCACCTGGGCTGCTGTAATTGTGGGTGGGGATGTCTCACCTATGCTGGTATCAGCAGAAGGATGGTTGGAGGATGCAGTACTCGAGGTGAGAGTGGGTTAGGGTGATCAAACCTATTAAAGAAGTTGTTCATTTGGTTTGCTCTCTCCACGTCTCTCGATGGTGGCACCCGCTTCGAGCTGCAGCCAGTGATAATCTTCATCCCATCCCACACTTCCTTCATGCTGTTATTCTGCAACTTCTGCTCCAGCTTTCTCCTGTACTGCTCTTTCGCCGCCTGAGCTGGACTCGGAGTTCCTTCTGCACGTGCTTGAGCTCATGCTGATCACCACCTTTAAAAGCCCTTTTCTTCTGGTTCAAAAGGCCCTTGATGTCACTTGTAATCCATGGCTTGTTGTTAGCATAGCAGTGTACTGTTCTTATTGAAACTACAACGTCCATACAGAAGTTGATGTAATCAGTTGTGCAGTCAACAGCCTCTTCAATGTTCTCACTATGTGACCCAGCAATATATCCCAGTCTGTAGTTCCAAAGCAGTCTCATAGAGCCTGCTCTGCCTCAGGCGACCACTTCCTAAATGATCGTATGGTTGTAGGTAGCGCCTTCACTCTTGGTTTGTAGTGAGGCTGAAGCAGGTTATGATCTGCTTTCCCAAGCGCAGGCAGGGTGGTGCTGTATGCGTCTTTAACGCTTGCATACAGTAGGTCGATAGTCCTGTTTCCCCGGGTGTTACAATCCACATACTGGGAGAAGGCAGGTAATGTTTTGTCCAGCGTCACATGGTTAAAGTCTCCAGAGATTAGCACAAGTGCCTCAGGGTGCTGCGTTTGTAACTTAGCAACTGTGGAATGGATGATGTCACCCGCTATCTCTGCGTTCGCTTGAGGGGGGATGTAAACAATAACAACAATCACATGTCCAAACTCTCTGAGCAAGTAATAGGGATGCAGACTTACGGCCAACAGTTCGATGTCCCTGCAGCAATTGGAGATTTTAACGTTTACATGTCCTGAGTTGCACCACCTTGTATTCACAAGGAGTCCTCCTCCTTTCTTCTTCCCGCAGGTACTTGCGTCTCTGTCCGCTCTAACTGTGCTAAACCCGGGTAGCTCCACGTTAGCATCTGGGATGGTAGTTGTTAGCCACGTTTCACTAAAACACAGCAAGCTGCATTCTCTGTAGGTTCTGACATTTTTCACCAGCACAGCCAGTTCGTCGATCTTATTTGGTAGTGAGTTCACATTTCCCAGGATCACAGAAGGCACCGATAGTTTATAACGCCATTTTCTCTCAAGTTGCCTGGCTTTTATCTTATCTTTTATCTTTGTGGCAGCTCGGCTGCCCCGATATCGTCTTCTTACCTCGTCAGGTAAATAAGGAACCACACCGGCATGAGCATTTCTTCTCAGTGCTTTAAGTTATATGTTTTTTAAGGTTATTTTTTTGGAGGCTTTTTCACTCTGGACAGTTCATCATAAACAAAAGCTTGCCCTTTGTCAGACTAGGTTAACAAGAGCACCTCTGATTTTTGTTGTTCAAGATCATCGCCTCTACTTTGAGCGCCACCTTCCTGAGGCGTTGAATTGGTGTAGAAATGTGACAGGTAGCTGTTTAATTATTCCCACCCAGTTTTAAGTAAAATTCACTCATGGTTGTCTCCTGATGTACTTGTAATTATTATATTTCAGGCTTCAGCTAGACTAGGTGGCAGTATGAATTCTATTTTTGAAAAAAGCAGCATATTTTGACAGTCAGCAGCAACAATCACATTCATATTCTTATGTAAACAAAATCCTGTAACTTTACTAAAATGATGTGCAGTACTATAGAAACGATACAAATAGCATATCTGTGAGGCCCATTCATCAATTGTTCTGTCTCAGTGAAAGTAAAAATGTCAAGTTCGTACTGCACAACCATTTACAGATGTTTAGTATTTGGAATAAAAACTCTTTCTCATTGTCTCTAAAAATTAGTTTTGAGTATTTATATGTACTCATTCTGCAATGATCTATCAAACAGATTTCTTTAATATTCAGGTGTTGTCTATATTATAGCACAAGCTGGGAATTAGACTTACATTGTTGGTATAAATAATGAACATTCACAAATGTTGTAACTTTCAATGACCATGAGTTCACATCCCATAATGCCATGACTGTCACCTATGGTCTGATCATCATGTTCTCTTTGTTTTTGGTTGAATCTTCAGCATCTCCACTCATGGCTAACTGCTCACTGTACTGTACTTCGTTACAAGCTCTCATGTATATTATACATACTCATTAATCTCTCTACCCATTTAAGTCATAAAAAATACTCCTGGGCAAAAATTTAATGAAGAATGGTAACTGTTAGATACGTAGGGGTGAGGATCCCGAAGAGATGACCTCAAAATTAATTTCTTTGAAAGAAATGATGTCAGGTGTCTCGATCATTAAAGGAGACTGAGATGCAGGTTTTCTCCAGAGACAGATTATCATACAGTGTGTGTTGATGTTCTGAGGGACAATTACAATTACCTCGCTGGAAGGGTAGATTAGCCTATGGCCAGAGTAGGAATAAATCCAGTTGTCATTGTGCATGTTGGAATAATTAACATATGTAAGGGTAGGATATCAGTTTTGAAATCCAAATTTAAGTAGATAGGTAAGGTCTTCTCTAAAATCCTGGCTGTGCCACTTGCCAGGCCAGGTAATGTTGAGAACAGCAGAAGTACTTGAGAGTACACTTCAAGGACAAGCTGGACTACATAAGAAAGCACAGAGCAGATTCTTTTTCTTAGGGGACTGTGCTCCTTTAATGTGGGCAGTGATATCCTTTACATATTTACAACTCTAATGGCCAGTGTGTGCTTCTATGCCTGTGGTGTGCTGGGCCAGTAACATCACTGCAAGAGAGGCTCACCGAATCAAAAAGCTCATTAAAAGGGCAGGAGGTAGCAGCAAAGGAGAAAATAAAAACAAACATTAAAAAGTAACACTATAAACCAGGGGTCTCCAACACGTCACTCGCGAGCTACTGGTAGCTTGCAACCCCTTTCCAAGTAGCTCACCAAAGGGTTAATGAATCCTATATAAATTTGAAAACTTGATTAGTCAAATTAGGGGTGGGCAAAATCATGATTCACAATCTGAACTGCAATCTCTTTTCAATGTGGCATACACTTAAGAGAATATCCAGACTCAAACTCATCAAGACCTAAGTAACACTTTATTTTAAATATCAAACAAAATTGAATTCAATTGTTCTCTCGTTTGCTAGCTAAGTGGAGTTAAGGGACACTCCCCGAAGCTGGTGAGTGAGTGAGCAAATAAATTGGTACCACAAGCAAACCAATTAACCGATTAAACATCGCAAAATGAGAGACGTCACAAAATCAACCAGAATGTTCAAGCAAATTATAAAAAAAACCCGATCTAAATCCATTAAGTAGTTCTCTCGTGAAAAGCAGACAGACATACAGACAGAAAGACATTGGATTTTATATATTATATATTAGTAAACCTTCAAAATAATGTGCAGTTAAAGTCTCAACAGCATTCTCAACATTTCTGGAGCTTAGTAGAACCAGATAAGTATAAGAATCTTCACCAAGCAGCTCTGAAAATGTCTGCTTTGTTTGGGTCTACATACCTCTGTGAAGTTGCCTTTTCTGACATGAATGTCATGAAATCAAAGTTCAGAACAAGACTGACAGATGAACATTTAAATGACTCCAAAAGAGTGAACCTAAGTGGCTACACTCCACCATACGCCTCTCTTGTTGACTCCATGCAGTGCCAGTCATCTTACTAACTAAAAAAACACATCACACATGCAACTGGACGTATGAATACTCTTGTGAAGTGAAACAGTGACATGTAACAAAATGACAAATGAATAAGGAATATCTGTGTATTTGTAATTGCATTGTTTTATTTTGACAGCATTCATGTTTTAATTCAATGGTGTGAGATACACTAGAAAATGCATACAGACATACAAAATGCACTTGCAGGTGAACTAAATATTTTTTGTGATGTTTTAATGCAAAATGTGAGTTGTGGACAACAACATTTTGTAAATGTTCAGGCAAAAAAAGCTTATTCAGTTTGTGTTGGTTGAAATAAGCTATGAAAATAAACGTTAGAAAACATGAGTAGCTCTCGGCCATTTTAATTTTGTAAAAGCAGCTCTCAGGGGGAAAAAGGTTGGAGACCCTGTTATAAAAAATACCACACATTTTCTTTCTGACACACTAACACTGAGGGCTTCAGCCAACAAATCATTCTGCAGAAGTGTGTCAAGAAATGCTACTGAGCAGTGGCAGCTGGTGTAAAAAATGTGGGCAGGGGTGCAGTTTTTGGGAGACAAACTGAAGCAACACTTGTCTATTATATAGTAGATAGATACTTTATTAATCCCAAGGGAAAATTCATATACTCCAGGAGCAGCATACATATAAAGAACAATTTTAGGTATATAAAAAGGTCTGCTACAATGAAGGTATAACAGACAGAAAATAACTTTGTACAATGTTAACGTTTAACCCCACAGGTGGAATTGAAGAGTCGCATAGTATGGGGGAGGAGCTATCTCCTCAGTCTGTCAGTGGAGCAGGACAGTGACAGTAGTGTGTTGCTGAAGCTGCTCCTCTGTCTGGAGATGATACTGTTCAATGGATGCAGTGGATTCTCCATGATTGACAGGAGCCTTCTCAGCACCCGTCGCACTGCCACAGATGTCAAACTGTCCAGCTCCATGCCTACAATAGAGCCTGCCTTCCTCACCAGTTTGTCCAGGCGTGAGGCATCCCCCTTCTTTATGCTGCTTCCCCAGCACACCACCGTGTAGAAGAGGGCGCTCGCCACAACCGTCTGATAGAACATCTGCAGCATCTTATTGCAGATGTTGAAGGACACCAGCCTTCTAAGGGAGTATAGTCTAGTGCAGTTTATCATCCAGCTGCACTCGCAGGTATTTATAGGTCTGCACCCTCTGCACACAGTCACCTCTGATGATCACGGGATCCATGAGGGGTCTGGTCCTCCTAAAATCTACCACCAGCTCCTTGGTTTTGCTGGTGTTCAGTTGTAGGTGGTTTGAGTCACACTATTTAACAAAGTCCTTGATTAGGCTCCTATACTCCTCCTCCTGCCCACTCCTGATGAAGCCCATGATAGCAGTGTCGTCAACAAACTTTTGCACGTGGCAGGACTCCAAGTTGTATTGGAAATCCAATGCATATAGTCTGAACAGGACCGGAGAAAGTACTGTCCCCTGCGGCATTCCTGTGTTGTTGACCACAATGTCAGACCTGCAGTTCCCGAGACTTACATACTGAGGTCTGTCTTTAAGTTAGTCCACGATTCATGCTACCAGGTATGAATCTACTCCCATCTCTGTCAGCTTGTCCATAAGGAGCAGAGGTTGGATGGTGTTGAAGGCGCTAGAGAAGTCCAGAAACATAATTCTTACAGCACCACTGCCTCTGTCCAAGTGGGAGAGGGATCTCTGTAGCATATAGATGATGGCATCCTCCGCTCCCACCATCTCCTGGTATGCAAACTGCAGCGGATAGAGGGCGTGGTGGACCTGTGGCCTCAGGTGGTGAAGCAGCAGCCGCTCCATGGTCTTTATCACATGTGACGTCAGAGCGACAGGCCGGAAGTCATTCAGCTCACTAGGATGTGATACCTTTGGGACTGGGATGATGCAAGATGTTTTCCAAAGCCTCGGGACTCTCCCCTGTTCCAGGCTCAGGTTGAAAATTCGCTGTAGAGGACTTCCCAGCTCCAGTGCACAGGCCTTCAGTGATACTCCATCTGGACCCGCTGCTTTGCTGGCACAAAGTCTCCTCAGCTCTCTGCTTACCTGGGCTGCTGTAATTGTGGACTTGGGGAAGCTCTCTCCTATGCTGGTATCAGCAGAAGGATAGGTGGAGGGTGCAGTACTCTGAGGTGAGAGTAGGTTAGGCTGGTCAAACCTGTTGTAGAAGTTGTTTATCTGGTTTCCTCTCTTCACATATCTGTCGATGGTGGCACCCCGCTTCGAGCTGCAGTCAGTGATGATCTTCATCCTATCCCACACTTCCTTCATGCTGTTATTCTGCAACTTCTGCTCCAGCTTTCTCCTGTACTTCTCCTTCGCCGCCCTAAGCTGGAGTCGGAGTTCCTTTTGCACGCGCTTGAGCTCATGCTGATCACCTTTAAAAGCCCTTTTCTTCTGGTTCAAAAGGCCCTTGATGTCACTTGTAATCCATGGCTTGTTGTTAGCATAGCAGCGTACTGTTCTTACTGGAACTACAATGTGTCGCATGCGGCCGGGGGTGGAGCCCAGCCGGGACGCCAAGGAGGACCGAAGGAGGGCTTGTGCCTCCTCCAGACCACATGGGGGCGACTGCCCTGGTTGTGTTGGGGGCCACGGGTAGAGGACATGGAAGCCCAACCCTGTAGGGGCCCGTGGCCACCGCCAGGCGGCGCCCTGGTGCCTGAACCCAGGACCTCATCACTTCCGCCACACCAGGAAGTG
This sequence comes from Polypterus senegalus, assembly GCF_016835505.1. NCBI lineage: Eukaryota > Metazoa > Chordata > Cladistia > Polypteriformes > Polypteridae > Polypterus > Polypterus senegalus. The sequence continues at coordinate 84,867,499 of NC_053168.1, forward strand.
CTGGGGGGAAGAAGACTGGAGACACCCGGAGGGCAGCCAGTTCGTCGATCTTATTTTGTAGTGAGTTCACATTTCCCAGGATCACAGAAGGCACTGATGGTTTGTAGTGCCACTTTCTCGCTAGACGCTTGGCTTTTATCTTAGCGCCAGCTCTGCTGTCACAATACTGCCTTCTTAGCTCATCAGGTAAATAGGGAACCACACCGGTGCGGGCATTTGTTCTCAGCGCTTGAAGCTGTCTACTTGAAAAGACAAGTCTCGGCATGTAAAAATCCATGTCCAAATAGTAAAAAGTAGTAAAAACGTGTCCAGGGAACGAGTTCACATAAAAGAAAGTGGTAGGAGTTAACAGTGAAATAGAGAAAAATAGAGAAAAAAGGTAGAAAGATAAAGTCATACATAGAGCTGCTGGAAAGGCTGCCACTCGCGGTGGCGCCTGAGTCATCAAATGCTTTTCATATCTGTCTATCTATCTGGTCATTCCATATGCTCTCGTTGTCCTCATCGTAGTGTTAGTGCACATCTTGGCCTATCCAGTACCAGACCCATAGCATAAATCCAGGCTAAAATGTATTATATCCTTTAAACCATGCTGTCTAATCTGATGTCAGCTTTCTCACTTCTTCTGTGCTCCAAAACTTCAGTCCATGACATCCATAGTCCCCTTATTCTTCCAATAACATGCCCTATAGATGTGGAAAGGAACAAGTACCCCAGCCACCCAAATCTTATACTACACCTGTTTCTAAATTGTCAAATCCTCTGCCAGCTTGCCTAGTTCCTCAAAACCTACACCATAATGTCTGCACCCACCACCTCTGTAATCTTCCAGAAATGTGCAGTTCCGTCTGTCCTCTAATACAGGCATGTTAAACTCACTACCATTGGCCGCACTGTAACAAATACTATTATACTATTATACAAAGTTACTGTAGCTTTCTTTCCAATACTGAAAACTTAAAAAAATGTAACACTTAAAGATTAAAGAAAAGCAATTTATTTCCATACACTCTCCGTACAACAGCGTACAATTAAGAGTCTTAGCCTCTTAGCTAGGTCCTTATATTATTACATTATATTCATTGCTTATATAGGAGTCTTACAGTGTGAGATTTATTTCTTTTGTCCCAACACTTGGCATCTCTTGTTAGTAACCAGTTCGTCAATATCAGGCTTGAAATCTTGTGCAGTTGCAACTTTTATGAAGGATGAAAGGTGCTCGACAGTAAGTCTTGAACAAGGTTAGTATTGTGGCAGAAGCCTGGAAGGACCAGGAGAGGGACAATACCTCCCCTGGTTCACAAGAGGGCAGCTGTCCTGGTCTGAACGGGGGCCACGGGATCAGAGCTTAAAAGCTCAACCCTGTTGGGGCCCATGGCCACCGCCAGGGGATGCCTGGAGGATTGTGGAGCCCTGGATTGCAGCACTCCCGCCACACTCGGAAGTGCTGACAGAAGAAATTTCATGTACACCTGGAGTGCTTCCGGATGCTCATGCAGCACTTCCAGCATACCAGAGACCTCTGAGAATGTATTTGTCTGTTGGAAGAAACTGATTTGTTTTGATATAAATTCTGTACAGTTCTCATCTGCTAATAGAAGTGGGTTAAGACGCCATCTGCGAGATGAGTATGTGGGGCATAATGATTTTAGCTCCAAGTTCAGTGGTGCATGGTCGGATATAACAATAGCGTCATACTTGCAAGATTTAATCGTAGACAAGAAATTATTATATATAAAGAAATAATCAATTATTGAGTAGCAATAATGCACTGGTGAGTAGAAGGAATATGTTCTTGAGTTTGGGTTTAGAAGGTTCCAGGGGTCTGATAAGTTGTGGTCAGTTAAAAACTGTGTAATTGTCTTTGCAGTGTTAGATATCATCCCCCACTAACAGGAGACCTATCTAAGAGTGGATTTAAAACACAATTAAAGTCCCCAGAAATTATAATTTTATGAGTGTTCACACTGGGAATTGATGCAAATACATTTTGCATGAATTTCCTATTATCGACATTGGGTTCATAAACATTTATCAAAATCACTTTACAGTTAAATAAGTTGCCCATGACAATCACATATTTCCCTTCAGGGTCAGATACTACATCTGATGCTACAAATGAGACTGTTCTATGTGTAAGAATTCCCACACCTCTAGTTTTCTTTGTAAAGCTAGAATTAAACATTTGGCCAGTCCAGTCTTTTTGCTGCTGAAACTGATCCTTGCTTAATAAGTGGGTCTCCTGTAAAAATACTAATTTAGCGTTTAGACCTGTTAGGTAGGAGAATACTTTCTTTCTCTTAAATTTGTGATTCAGGCCTTTAAACATTCCAGCTCACAAAGTTAACTGTCCCATCATGGAGACATTGATTCTAAATTTTTGATGTCATTTTGGAAGTGAGACAGCTTTAACTTTAATTTCCAATTTTTCCATGAATTATTGCCATACAGCCTATTGTTACGTTGAAAGTTATAATTATAAGGATTAAAAGGATAGATATAACTTGCTCTCTTTCTCTCCCCCCCTTATCCCCCCACCCCTCCATTTTGCCTCCACACGTGAGGCTGGACCCCACTTCACAAAGTCCCAATCCTCTGACATACCTAGATACAGAGCACATTCAAAACAAAACAAGCCCCCCAGCAGCAGCGTTTGAGGATTAAAAAGTAGAGAAATCTATTGCCGATAAAGTCTAAATACTATAAGCATAAAATATAATATTCAACAGTCTTGAAATATTAAGACAGTAAACCCAGAGAATGATGTTAAAAAGTGGCCCTGGATAAGCATAGTAAACCCTAATGCAATAATAACAATAACAATAAACCAAGGGTATGATGTTAAACAGTCTCCATTAGAATAGTTAAAAAAAAAACTACTTTAATTTCTTCCACATATATGCATGTTATTGTAATTAAAACATAAACAAAAAGTGGCCAAGAAGAGAAAAGGGTGTATAATTATGATATCCATATCATGAGACAGCAGGTAATATCTTCTTGCCATGCCATGACAGGATGCGACTCACTATCATATTTCAAATTTGTCTTGAATATCCACTTTCAGTTTGGCAGGATACAAGAGGCTGTATCTGATATCGGCTTTCCGTAACCTATATAGTCAAGATAGTAGGAGAAACCAAAACAGCAGGAACCAAGGCGAGGATGAGACAGATAACGCACAACAAAATGTGATGGGAAAAAAGGCATTCCAAAATATGGGGGAGAATTCTGAGCCAAACCTGAATCACACTCAGAACTATCGCTTCCCAAAAAAGGAGAGTAAGGCTCCAAAACATTTAAAGATTATGTAGTTGACTTTGAAAAAGACTCGGTCAATATCACAATTGACTACTGCTATGTGATGATACTGAAAAATCATAGATTCTTCTCAACCACAAGGGTGGGTACATGCAACAAAGGAAGAATTTCACTCACTTAAAGAAAATGACACATTTGAGTAGCCACCTTACCCGAGGGGTAGTTGAGTAGATGGCTTTATGCCATAAAAGGAAATAGAAACTCTCTCTCCTACAGCCAGCCTCATATAGGTATGAGCATTAATGCAGTTAGCAGTGTAGAATGACATTACAGTTTACCCAATGGACGTTAAAACAGCATACTTGCATGTCCCAAAAGATGCTTAAATTTACTTAGAACAACCTGAAGGCGTCATGATTGAATGTAAGACTGGAGAAAAACTCATGTACCAGGTTAAAGAAATCACTCTACACTCTGAAACAGTCTGTCAGAAACTGATACAAGGTTAGACAAGATCACCTAGTACAAAACAACTTCCAGAGAAATCAAGCAGATTATTGTGTGTATAAAAAGCAAATTGTAAATGAATTAATCATATTGATTATTATTTGAGTAGATGACTTAATCATAGCAGCAAGTAGTAATGATCTACTTTGTGAATTCAAAGACAACATGAAATGTCAGTTCAGCATGAAAGATTCAGCAAAAATTTCATACTTCCCGAGCATTCATTCTGAGCAAAAAGAAAGATAAATCATGTTGAATCAGAAGAACTATATATTTAAAGTCCTTGAAAGTTTTGGTATGACAAATTGCAAGCCAAGGTTCACCCCATGTGAGCCAAACATAGATGATGATGTCCAGGGTACTGTCAATGACATGAAATACCAAGAAAATGTGGGGAGCCTAATATATGTCATGATGTGCACCAGACTTGACATTTGCTGGATAGTCAGTAGGATTTCACAATCATTAGCAAATCCCCAGACAGGAGATCTAATCGCTGCTAAACATGTGCTGAGGTATCTAAAGGGCTCTATAGACTATGAGCTTTGTTTCAGGAAATCTGTAGAGGACTTGGGTCTAATTGGTTTCAGTGACTCTGATTGTGCTTGCAATACAGCATGCAGGCACAGAGCTACTGGTTATTATTTCAGTCTGACCAACATGTCCCTGTTATTTAATGGAAGTCTAAGAAGCAGACCCCTATAGCACTGTCCACATGTAAGGCTGAATAAACAGGGTTAGCATCTACAACCCAAGAAAGCATATTTTTAATCCAGCTGTTAAATGGTATGGACAGGAAAAGTTACAACTGTGCAAATATCAATGGTGACAACTAAGGAACAATTGTGCTAAGTAAGAACCCAGTGAATAGACAAATGTCCAAGCACATAGATGTCCGTTACCACTTTATTCATAACATGATCAATGAAGGGAAAATGGAAATTGTCTGTTGTTCATCTGAGAACATTGTTGCAGGTGTTCTGACAAAACCTGCAACAAAGGTTAAAATGGCCAAATTTAAGAGTTAATTGTTTGGGAATTGAAAGATAAACAGACAGAATATATGCTGTTTTTTGTTTAAAATCTCCTTTGCTGTCAATAAGTTAATGTTTTGTTTCCATGTATAATTGTTTATTTTAAGAAGAAGATAGTATGATGAGATCACATGGGCTTTTAGATTATGCCCTCACATGACTGTTATTGGCTGACCTGTGCAGGGTATTATGGGTTTTACTATTTATTTTTGTTCCGACCACAAAATATGGAAGTGTTAACACATTTTTGTGAGTTGTAACAGGATTTTATCCTGAAAATATCCTCTGCTTCCCTGATAAATATGGAAAACCCAACAGGATTTCACTAGAAAAGGTCAAACTTCTTTTGATCAATATACCTACTGAAAGTAAGCCAGTTACTTGCTCAATTTTCTTTATGTAATTCAGTGTTGATGCTCTGTGACCTACACTTATCCTCATAAATTGTACGCCAAAATTACTTGGTTAAACACCTATTTGTCAAATTCTATTTAAATATGCCTTTAGTCATAAGGCATATAATAAATTGCTCTATTAACCTTTACCCATTTGTATTTAATGCCAATGTCCTTCAGGATGAAAGCTGACCATCCAGTACATTGCTCTCATATGGAACCATGACATACAGTGTACCAAGGACACGCATCATGGCCTTGTAACTTACTTCTCATCAACGCAGTCAGTGAAACTCAAAGTGTGAAGGGCACAGAATCAGTGATACATGCAGAAACCAAATAAAAAAGGCCTAGTGCAAAGATAGAGCTTGATGGGAATATGGAATCCAAGCATTCCAGATGCTGCAAAAGGTTAGCCTGCTAAACTATATTTATAAAATTAGCCTACTAAAGTTGGTTTCATTAATTAAAAAAAATTAATTCACACTGATCTACAGTTAAACCACATACAAATGCTTTATGTTTATAAAGGATCACAAACCAAGCAAGTACATTTAATGTTTGTTTCTCACATCCCATTTATAACTTTGTGTAGTTATGATGTCTATATTTATTTTGCTAATACGTCATCAGATATGTACACGGTGTCGGTCATGCTTTGTTTTGATCCATTAAGGCTGGGATTTGACAAGAGACAGCACTACAGAGCAGCTCAGTGCTATTGGGTGGTATCGTTTATTATTATTATCCTGGCTTTGAAAAGCTTAACATAGTGCATGTGAACCTGTGGAACAGTGAGTCTTCTGTGAGCTGTACTGATAAGCTGGCATCAGTGGACCAGAGCGGGCAAGCAGGACTGTAGTACTGTACAAGCTTACTAATGTGGCCCGGTTCAAGGCCACTTAAACCTTTAGAATTTAGGATTAAAAGTTTATATTGAATCCTGAAAGACACATTTTAAGTAGCAAAGACTGAACAGAACCAGTTTTATGTGTACAGAATTTTGATAGCAGCTTTGACGGGGGCACCTGTCAGTAAAGAGTTACAGTAGTCAATGAACAAGCTTGAACACACTTCTTAATATCATAAAAGAAGAGGGACAAGCGAACAAAGAACATGTCGAGGAGGTTTAAATAAGAACAATTCTTAATGTGATTTACGTGGGCTGAATAAAAGGGAGGAGGAATCAAAAATGACCCCAAAATTCCTTGCAGAACATGAAGATATGATGATATCATCACCACAAGAGTGACTGAGAAGAAAGCCAATTTCTTAAACTTGCCTTTGGTGCTAGTTAGCATGACATCTTCTTTTTTGGCAGTTTAATTTTAAAGAGCTGTTCTCCATCCAGCAAGGCAATATGTGAGCTGGGTAATCTCTGAAAACCATCCACATTTAACAATGAAATAGATTTGAATATGACCCACATGAAAATACTAACCAAGTCCAAAGGTGTGACTCATATGGCCAAGAACAGGGCCTTGTGGAACTCCTTGTGTGACTGGTGCTAAACTGCACCTGCTGTTGTTAAAAAACGCTTGCCGGACTTTAACCACTGCAGTGTGGTGCCACCAATACTCAATATGGTGACTTTAAATTGGCCCCAGTGCGAGTTAGTATGGGTGTGCCTTGCAATGGACTGATGTCCTAGAAGTAATGAATGGATTAGGAAGGTATGTGTGTATGTGCCTTGCAAACTGGAATTGCCAGAGAAGGTGTCTTAAATTGCATACATGGTCATAAACTCAGACTCATGTAGTTCTGAATGATGGAGGAGAGTGGCCCATAATAGTCATACTATCTTACTCAATATACTTCTCTTTTTCAGTAGGCTAGAGCAGATAGTTCAGCTACTGACTGCCCAGTGTTTAGGGTATGCTAGCCCACATTTCAGACATTTTTATTGTCTGATAGCATCAGTACTTTTGAGTCACATGAACTAGAGTTCAGTGTGCATGTTACTGAAGAAAGAAAAGCCTAACCTCTTTAAGCTACAATGGAAATTGGCAGCAGCTTCTATGAAGGAAAGGCTTTTAAATCTATTAAAGAAAGGAAGAAACTGAAATTTTTAGGTCTTTTAGCATCCATCCATCTATCCATTTTCCAACCGAATCCGAACATAGGGTCACGGGGGTCTGCTGGAGCCAATCCCAGCCAACACAGGGCACAAGGCAGGAACCAATCCACCGCAGGACACACACAAAGCACACACTAGGACCAATTTAGAATCACCAATCCACCTAACCTGCATGTCTTTGGACTGTGGAAGGAAACCCACCCAGACACGGGGAGAACATGCAAACTCCACGCAGGGAGGACCTGGGAAGCGTACCCAGGTCTCCTTACTGCGAGGCAGCAGCACTACCACTGTGCCACCGTGCCGCAACTTTCAGCATCTGTGTGGAAATATTTCTGAGAATATAGAATATGTACATTATTAGAACGTGAATTATATGACTAGATGAATCTTTCCTGATTTTAACCCTTGCTCCGTGTGGTCATTTGATGTTTCCTTTAGTGAAGCACTTCACAGCTGCTAAATAAGGCTAGGTACTGGTACTACTTGTGTTTATCGGTTTATCTACACAAAGAATAAACCTAGAGACCCTGCAGCATGATTTATTATTGAAGTGCCACCTTAAGCAGCACAATTAATCAATTGGGGAAGTGTATGTAATTATATACATGTAAATTGTACTCTACATGTTAAGTAGCATGAAATAGAGTTTATTTTCAAAAGATGTGGATCAGAAGGTAACAGGAAGTTGAGCTGCTATTAGTAAACTCAGTGACTTTATGTTACAGGGTCTGTTATAAGAAACAACATTCTGTTCATGATGTGCCCAATACAATTGGAACACCAGTAATTAGTAAAGTTCCCACCTTTAACAAAACAGCAAAACAAATGGGCTGAATTTAGTAGTAGAAAATAAGGGTCATTTCTTCAGATCCTCATTCGTTGAATGTAAAGCACAATAAGGAGAAGATGGCATCTGTTTCAAACTAAACATGAGGTCGAGTTTTTCACTAATGCTAGAATGGGTATGAACAGTAGACTGTTACACAAAAGAAAATATACTATAAGCTTACAAAATATGTGTTGATAAGTTACAGGGCAGTTTAATGATGTTCTATGACATGCTACTTAGACTAACCTCATAGTTCATTTTATGGTTGGGGTGCTTGAGGCATGGAATTAAAATCTTCTGTAGATTTAGTATACTTCAGGTTTACTTAACCTTTATGTATTTTTAGTATATTACAATTTTCAGTGTAATGCTTTAGAATTCACTTTCTGTTTCAAAAACAAGATCCACATTAGTCATCTTCAAAAAACAGTGGAAGGGGAAAAGCATTGTGTTTTCTTTAAACCACTGCCACAAGATGGCTCTGTTGCATGGCATTTGGCATTTTTTTTCAGCTTGCTTCAGCTACTCTGTATCTTAAAGGCTTAGACAGAATGAACATTAATAGTGTTAGGAAGAAATAAATATAAAAACTTATAACCAGCACTCAGAACTGGTATTAACCACAAGGACCGTAATAAAGAACATTTTTTTATGGTGTCTGCACAGGTAGATCCACAGTTTTTCACATTTGTTCTTGTTACGTCTTTTAAAGGGATTAACACAAATGCACAGATTGTTTATTGAATGAATTTTTTTTCTGGACAATTGATTACAAGAAGAATTAATAATAATGATAAGCATTTAAAGCCAATAAATAAAATGTATACTTTTTAAACAACACATTATTTAACATTTTATACTCATAGCTGACATTTGGCAGGCTTTACAATTCAATGCTTGATTGAGTTCATTGTTATTTGCTCCCAATCGGAAATGGTTGACTGCTTCTGATAGCTACTTTGAGCAATGAGTTTTCCCTGCGTCTTCTCTCTGTCTCTCTCTCTTTCTCTCGCACTCAGTGTTTTAAAGCATTTTATTCTTTGTGCTCTGAAACATGAAGGTAGTGAAAATGGATGGACTGAGGAATTGTTATTCTTATGTATGGGTCAGATACAGTATATAAGCAATTTAGGCCAGTCAGACCACCTCTCCCCACTTCTTATTCCTGCATACACCCTTAATTGGAGAAAAACAAAGCCATACATAAAGTCTGTTAAAACATGGCCTGAAATTGTACTCTAACAACTACAGAACTGTTTTGCACACATTGCTTAGGATATATTTTCACATCTGAACTGAGCTGACTACACAGATTCGGTTCTGTCCTATATCAAGTATTGTTCTGATAATGTCACTGTAGAGAAGCGCATCCATGTCTTCCATAACCAGAAACCCTGGATGACTAGCAAGGTCAGGTCCCTCCTCAAAGACAGTGACTCATCCATCAGATCAGGTGACAGTGCTCTGTATAGTGCTCCTAGAGTTGAGCTGAAGAGAGGAATAAAAGAAGCTAAGGCGATCTATAAGAAGAGTGTAGAAGTCCACCTCTCAGAAAAATACCCTCGGCGTGTGGGGCAAGTAGTACAGGACATCACCAACTACAGAGGCTACAATACAACATCTGCGGACTTGGGGGCCTTGCTGGCAGAGCAGAACTGCTTCTTTGCTTGGTTTGAGATGGTACATTAACACCCAGTCTTCTTCTCCTGGCCCCTCTTAGACTCTAGCGCCCAGACATTTACTTTACAGTAGCATAAAGTGAGGAGGATACTCAAGTCAGTAAACCCGAGGAAGCCTGTCTCCCTCCTACTTTTGACACATACCAGTTTGCTTATGGAGCAAACCGGTCCACTAAATATGCCACAGCTCTCTTCACTGCCCTGAGCCATTTGGAATACAGGGGAAGCTATTTGAGGATGCTTTTAAATGACTATAGCTCAGTTTTTAATACTGTTATTCTGTATATTCTAGTCAGTAAACTGTCTAACCTAGCCCCTAGGGCTCTTCTGCACCTGAATAAGGGTCTCTATTATCAATTGCCCTCAGACAGCGAAACTCTGTCGCTGCTTGTCCTGAGATCATTCACTCAGTACTGGTTATCCACAAGGCTACAAGCTAAGTCCATTGCTATTTACCCTCTGCACCTATAACTGCAGTCTAGTCCACCCTAATAACACCATCATCAAATCTGCCAGTCACACTACAGTTGCTGGACTCATCTCAGAGGGGTAATAGTCTGCCTACAGAGAGGAGATCCTGAAATTGTCAGGTAGGAGCTCAGTAAATAACCTGACACTGAAAACAAAAGAAATTATCTTGGACTTTAAGAAAAACAGTGTAGAACAGGACCCCAATCCATATCAACGGAGATTGTGTGGAGAGTGTCCCAACCTACAAATTCTTAGGTACCTTCATCTCCGCTGACCTGTTTTGGACAGCAAACCCCAAAGTAGTCATTAAAAAGGCACAGCAGTGAGTTCACTTCCTGAGATTGCTTAGGAAAAATAATCTGGATCAAAAACTGCTTGTGAACATTTACCGCTCCTCCATAGACAGCGTGCTGACATATTGCAATGTGGTACAGAAACTGCACTGCTGCAGACAGGAGGGGGCTTCAGCATATCATCAATACAGCTCAGAAGATTGTCGGCTACTCCCTGTCCTCCATACAAGATTTGTATACTTCTTGTCTTGGCAAGACAAAAAGCATTTTGAGGGACCCCTCAAATTGTGGTTTCCACCTGTTGCCCTCTGGGAGGCACTACAGGTCAATCAGATCAAAGACAAACAGACTCAGGGACAGTTTCTTTCCCGGATTCATAACTAAATTGAATCTCTAACCTGCACTGAGCATCTCTTTCTGTATCTCTGTCTCTGTCCCTCTCGCTTTTCTCTCTCCTTCTCCCTCTCTCTGCCCCTTCCCCACTCACCTTTTTTTTGGATATCAAATAATCCTCTGTGTAATAATCAGTCTAGTGCAATATTGCTCTATTTTTTGTATGTATACTATTTTGCATTATTAGTATTCTTTGTGTAATATTCATATCATGTGTTATTCAATTTGTAATACCTACATATATATATATATTTTTTTTTTTTCTTGTTAGTAATACAGCATTTGTTGCTTAGCAATACCACTTTGTTACCTATTAATTGTATTTACTGTGTAAATGATTGTTTGTTTTTTTTTTCATTTTATCTGAAGAAGTAGCTTGCTCTGTAATTCTGTTGTGCGTGGTATAATGACAATAAATCCTTCTGATTCTAATTCTAAATCTCAGCTTTACCAGTACCTTTATAGATACATTTTACAGATAGATTTTTTTAATGTAGTACACTTTCATGTAAAATAAAATATTTAAAGTCACCAATAGTTGTAAAGTTCAGTGTCACCTTTTTATTTTACTTTCATTTAATTGCCAAAATCATTTAACTTCCTCTCAGAGTCTGTGAATTTAAAAATATTTACAGCTACCTTATTTAATTAGACACATTCACTGTGAAGTGGTGAGTAGGGGGAATTTGTACAGATACCGTAAGTTAATGTATAAGTATGTATTTTACTAACACTGCAATATGGTGCTGAAATGGGGATTTTTTTTTTTTGTAAAATTCAATATGCTTCAGTTCCATTTTTTGTGTATTTCATTTCTTAAATACAGAAAGTATTTCCTGAAATATTTGTATTGCTTTGAGATGTGTAGAGACCACATAAGAAACATTTGTAAATTTCATTTTGCAATCTAATCCATTCATTCTTTATCAAGCAGTTCAAGGTCTAAGTGGTGATGGGAGTCTGTCTTATGATGGGAGCATTGAATGTAAGGCTGGGACAAACCTTCACACTGCATATAAAGGCCAACTATTCAAACAAGCATTTGTTTTGGATTTGAGAGGAAAGCTGGAATACACTGAGAAAAATGTATAAAAACACAGAAGAATGTGAAAAGCTCCACAAAATCACCGAGTGGATGTGGGATTGCACTCCCATTTCCTATAGTTATAACCTAGCAGAAATAAGCACTGCCTCACCATGACCCCCTGTTATATTTGTACAACTTAAAAATATCTGATGTCAAATGACTACACTTTAAGGTTTTAACATGATTTTAAGAATTTTTGTAAAAAATGTAATTATTGTTGATCTGCTCAAAGAACTGAACATTAGGCATTATCAAACTCTGATTGAAACCAAAAATCTGAATTACAGGAAATACTATGATCACATCTACAAAAAGTAATATAATTCAATATAATATGAATACAAAACAAAATAGTAGATAATGCTTCCAGTGGAGAATATATATAAAATAAATAATTATACAAATATATTAGGAGGTACTTTGGCAAAGTGGTTAGTGTTCCTACCTTCTAAATCCTGGTTTCAAATCCCAGTTCAGTCACTATCTGAGTAACCTTTGCAGAAACTAAAAAGTGTTTTTTTTTCTCTCTGAGTGCTCCATTTTCTTCTTGTTTTCCTCCCTCATCCCACGACAGGCAGCGATGGTCTGAGTGATGGACTGGTCCTATGACCAAAGTGGATTCCTGCTTTGAATCTCACCCGATAAAAGCAGATTCATAAAATGAATAGACAAATTTATTTAATATGGTTTTGGCAAGACCAAATCCCATAACATTTTTTGAATTTGTGTATTCATATGTGTAGTATTACAGAAATGTCATTGCTGAAACACTTGCACCTAAAACAGCAGGCAGAACCAGATAACAAGAGTTAAAGTTTAGTCATTGTTAGCTTTCATTCTCTTACTGGACTCCGATTTCACTCATCCAATATGTGTGAGACATACTGCAAATCAAGACTTTCTGTAATTACTGGTCATTTACTTCAAAATAAACACAAAAGCAACACTTTTTGGTGTTCCTGTTATGACAGTGACAGGAATTACATTTTTCAAGTTGAGGGAGATACCTTGTGACTTTATCACAAAAAAGGAGGGCGTGTGTCTTCTCATTTGGAAAATATGAATATGAAAAGAAAGAAAATATGCAACCCTGATGTTCTCCTTAGTGGTGAGTTTTCTATTGAATGACCTCCTAAAAGAGTGGAGAACAAGTTAAATTAACCTGCATTAGAAAATGTGATATAAAACAGAAAGATTTGTTAGTTTAGGCAGTTTAGATTTTGTTATTTTATTTGTATTTTACCAGCCACAAATGCCTTCAGGTTGGAAGTATTGTTTGTAATGTATACTCTGTTTACTCAATTACATCTCTTCTTGACCCTAATATAAAAGGGCCAGCCAGACATTTGCTAGTGACAATGTCCTTCATTTGTCGAGCTGCATTTTAACATTTTCCATTATGGCATCTGTCCACGTTTCCTTTTGTCTTCATGAAATAATAAAGTACAGGTTAAAAAGTATATAGTAAATACATTCATTATGCTTGTTTCTAAGCAGAGAATCTGATCTAAACAAATTTGCCTAAAAGTATTTTCAAAATTTAAATACAAATCTTAATTAGTCATTGTACTTAACATTAATATACTAAAGCAAGTTGAAAATGTTGTAGAAATCTGTATTCTTCAAAGGATGCTCCAGATGCTCGAAATTATACCCTAAATAATCATTATGAATGGAATTAAAAAATTATTCAAAATAAACAAAATGAACTGCTTTGCTGTTTGTGGTTAGAATGTGATGAACATTTGCACGATTATTTCAGGGAATAGCATAACGTATGTCTAGGGCAACCCAAATTATCATTTAGAGATACAGTATTTTTTTGGTAATTTGGCATGCCATAACAGGCCACCATTTTGTAAAGCAGTTGTTGTCATATTGCTATGGAATTGTCCCATTAGTGAGTGGGGGGGAAAAGGTCACGATGAGTAATTTAAATAAAGAAACTGCCAATTTTACTATGTAATACCACGCCTGTCCTATCCTTACACTAAACTGACTATCAGGACTTCTTTAGCAAAAGCAAATCTTTAGAATTATCACTACATAGAAAATATGAGCGTTCTGTAGAATAATAACATGATGCACCTTAATCAGAAGGTTTACACATTATCTAAACCTGAGCATATGGCCATGGAATAATACATAGAAGAGATTTTGCAAAACAGTTTTATAAAACCTTCTAACAGTCGTATAGGCACAGGTTTTTCTTTATTGAGAAAAAAATATGGAGGATTTGGTTGTTATATTGATTACTGGGAATTAAATAAAATAAGAGTAAAAAATGTATTATCCTGCTGTCTTTTTATTAATTCATGTATAGGGACACTTTGGTGTTGACTAAACTATATCTGCATGGTATCTGCAATTTAATTCACATCACAAAGGAAGATGAATAAGAAACTTCTTTTAACCCTGCCAATGAACATTACAAATATTGAGGAATGCCCTATGGATTGGCAAAAACACCTGCCATTTGTTAATGACATCTTTCAAGATTTATTTGGATTTAGGTACTTGTATATATTGATGGCATCTCTAAAGCAGTGTTTCTTAAACTATGAGTTGTGATCAAATTTGGATTGCAAACATGTTTCTGTTCCATCCTGTTACTTGGATATGAAATTTCTCATAAGGGTTCAAATATAAATCAATTTAAAGATGCTGCTAAGCTCAGCTGGTCTCAGTGCTAGGCAAGTGCAGAGATTCAGTGAGTTCACTAATAATTACCGTCAGGGTTATTAAGAAGTTTAGTTAAGTCATTTATAGTGTTACCTCACTTACTACGATATATAACAAAACATTTGCATGGACTGTTGGGGTTCAAAAAGCTTTTGACCATTTGAAATATTCATTTATCACTCCCTTTGTATTACAACATCCTAATCCTGAAATGCAATTTATTGCAGAGGTGGATGTGTCTAGCCTGGATACAGGAGCAATATTATCAAAAAAGTTTCCAGATTCAGGACTTATGCATCTTTGTACCTTCTGTTCTAAAAAGCTAACTACTGCTGAACACAACTGGGATTCAGGATATTGTAAACTCTTAGATGTACAATTAGCACTCGAAGAGTGGAGGCATTAGTTAGAGGACGCAAAAATCGAATGTGCTTAAAAAGTAATATACAACATTTAAATGCCCGACAAGTCAGGTGGCCAGTTTTTCAGTCATGTTAACTTTTATCTGGAGAAAAAAATGGATGTGCAGATGCTGGGGTTGGAATATTTCATACATTGGATGGGGTATGGACTGGATGATTGGCGTTTTTATAAAATCCATTTTGCCACATGCTTGTCTGTTTTCAAGCCCATTATCCACATAAACTCGATAGGCATGTTTGGAGACCATGCCTTTAAGAGGGTTGCTTTGTAATGATTTGCACTTTTCAAAAATGTTTTGTGTCTTCTCTAAAAATATTTACACATAGCTAGGTGTTTTTAACCGTAGGATTGTGGATATGAACATAGTTTTGGTCCAGATTTTATTCTTTCAAAAGGTGCTTTACTGTATTTTACTGTTTTTCCTGCTATGGTATTTTGTTATGGCAGGCACTGCCATTTTGTGGAGCTGTTGTTGCTGTGTTACTTCGAAAATTAAGTGGTAGTGCGACACAGTGACATCATGGGGTCATAGGTATAAAGGTCACAACTGGCACTTCCTACTGCTCTGAATTCACAGATAAAAAAGTAACCACATATTTGCCATGTGCTTATTTTGTGAGAGCCTTCTTGGTTAATGAATTTCATGCCACAACTTGTTAACTTCAGTTTAGGGTAATTTGTTTTGTTTTTCACAATTATGTTGCTGACTTCCTGTTACAAATTTCACCTGTTCCTCTGTTCAAGCCTTATCTTCCAGTTACCAGTTACTGCCTTTCTCGTTCTGGCATTACAGATATCTAATAGTGGGTACTAGCTTGATCAGAAAAATGAAGGAAAGATCATTTCCTGATTCCAACATCAAAAAGTATTTTCAATTTCTATTTAGTTTGTTATAGTGCACTTCACTGATTACATTCCATACACACATCTACCATTACAGTACAATGCAGTAAAAGCAAATTTATAATCCTAATATTTACATACATGAATACACAAACTATGTTAAAACACAGCAAAATAGACCAGTTTCAATCTGAAATCATGATGCTATAAAGATTATTAATAATATACCTATATGATATGGCTGCTTGATAATACACAATAGGAAATATTAAGATATTAAATATTAAATATTAAGATTAATGATGAAGCAGCAGAGACAAGTGCCACTGAAACAGAAAAGAAAAACAATTCATTCAAAAAAGAAAATGGTGCATCCTGTTGAGTCTAAAACCAATAGACTGGTGATTTGTTTTTATTTGAACTGGGGAGTTTTGGTACAGAAATATGCTGTCCTTAAGCATAATAATCACAAATGTTATTTCAACCAATAGTATGCTGATTTCAGCAGCAAATACAAACTCAGCATACAGTAGATTTTCACAAATGTAAAATCAAGCAATTTATAGCTGTACTTCTAAGACTTAAAAGGATGTTTCAATGAAGCTAAAATTATGGTAAGTGTTAGAGAAAAGCTTATTTTGAAATAGAAAATACTTCACTAAGACAGGAGAGTGAATTTTTAAAACCATAAATACAAACAATGACTTTTGGCTTGTGCAAATAAAAATATGCTTATTTTAGAAAAAAGGATGCTATTAAAGGCAGATCGAAGTTTCTAGCTACAGTATATAATACAATGAGAAGGGTAGTAGTAATTGCAAAACACATTCAACAACAGCTTACAAAGAGTTACAACCTTTTACTGGCAAGAAGATTAGCGGTGGCCATCATAACCACTCACCCTGAGTATGAGAATTCCATCTTTCTCATTTTCAGGAGGTATTTTTAAGCTGAGCTAGACCCATTAGAAAAGTAGAATAGAAAAACTGTATCTTCAAGTCACAGTACTTTGTTTTGTCTTTGAAGATGTGTTCATCCACTGTTTCAGTTTAGTAGAATTTTAATGATTTTGATAGAATAAATTTGCAAAGTTTATTGCAAGTGTCTAAAATCTCAGACAATAATTGAAACTTTTGGGTGATGCCAATGAAAAGTGGATTCTTTTCACCCAAGGATTTGTTACCCATCTTCCTGCATTCAAAAGATAAGCTACAATTTTAGATTTAGTTCACACGTTTATAACCCAATAATAAAATCCCCACAGCCAAAAGAAAGGTATATCGAATTGAATACAAACTTAAATAAGTTAGAAAATCTATGCATTACATAACAATCAGTTGAAAATTGGAACATGTTTCAATTATTTTCTATTTACTTTCTCAAATAGACTAATATATATATATTTTTTGTTTATCAATACATTTGTGACAGAGATTCATTTTCAAAAGTAACATTTATTAACAATGTAGAGTATATAGCAATTGAGTTCATGTTCAGCAAAGGTAGCTCTGAATAGTGGCTGAAATAACTTTCATAGACACCAAATACCAACAAATGCAATGTAAAAATTGCATTTTTATACTATTGTTAGCAGTTGATCATGGATGGTTTGGGGTGAACTGTTGTTCATATTTCTTAAATATAAAATGTAAGTACCCAATGGAGAGGTAAAAACTATATTGAAGTCTTAAGCTAAAATTGCTGGCTGCAATAAGTGGTGATTGAGAGCAGGTTATTGTGGCACTTTATCAATAATTTATAGTGTCAAAGAAATATTGAAGCATTGTAATACGAAGAAAATGCAGCTGTAAGGATGTTTTTAGTGTAATATAATAGTGAGTATATGTTTATTCACTGCATGTATGACAGCTTACCTAGCCATGCTTAGAGAGCTACTTTCCTCTTGTATTAATTTCTTGGATTAGTGGCTTTTTGTATTCCTTGTTTACATTTTTTTTACCTTTACAAGTACAGTACCAAGATCATTTAACTGACCTAATATGACTTCTTACAGCAGTAGAAGCGAGTTAATGTGGCAAACATAAACAACAAACAACAAAGAAAAGCATTTAGTGCAGCACATTTTTACACATTTTTAAACTCTTTTAGATTTCACTGAAAAGCACACAATGCAAGTCAAGTGGCTTTATTGTCATACCACCCATACACAGTCTTGCAGCATACAGTGGCACGAAATAATGTTCCCCAGGACCACAGTGCAGACTGTATATAAACACAAGGCAATAGCAAAAACAGTGTCATCCTGTGCATGAGCATGAGGGTGATGTGAGATCATTGCTATTAGTGCCACAAATTTATTGGCATCAGGTTTGCCAATTAGAACATCTCCATCTCCTAGGCACCCATTTGTGAGCAGAGAAGATGTTAGATAGCAGATTAAACTTCGGTTCTATTGGGTGGGGGATTCATGAGGAGGGCCACCATTATTGCAGTTCCTGCCTAGAATGTCAACTGCAGCACATTCCTTGGAAGGAGTTCCTGTGCTGCTCATTGATGTTCTGTTTTAGTACATAATGGTAGATATTGTGGGATCCCTTGAATCCTTTATTTTAGCCAACAATACAGTATATACTAGTGATGGTCGATTATTCTACACAATATCCAGAGGCTATCCAAAGCAATTCCAAAATATATTGCAGAAAGTATCATAGGGGTCTTTGTGCATTTTGGCATCCCTAAAGAAGTCCTAACAGATCAAGTATCACCTTTCACCTTGGAGACAATCACGGAGCTAGTCAAGTTACTCGAGATTAAGCACTTAAAGTCCTCAGTTTATCATCCTGAAACTGATGGTTTAGAAGAGTGGTTTAATGAGACGCTCAAACAGATGCTGTGCAAGGTGGTCAGCAAGAACGGGAGGAACTGGGATCAGCTACTCCCCCTCATGGTATAAGCATAGTGGCAGATCCGAAAAGCCTCCATGGGTTACTCCCCATTTGAATAATTGTATGGATGACAGTCCTAGTGATTATGGAATATTCTAAAAAAGGGTTGGGATGAAGAGACACTTCCCTCTACCAATAATCTGGAATATATCATGCAATTACATGATAGATTTAAAAAAAAAATAGACTCATTCTAAAAGAGAACATGGAGTATGCACAAGCAGCACAGGCTTGCTTTCACGATTGTTGCTCAGCACTCTGTGAGTTCAGTCCTGGAAATCAAGTTATGGTTTCATTCCCACTTTTGTTAATTGTTTTATTTCAGTTTATGAAACTGTTTTTGTATTAATAATTTCAGTTTTGATTTTAGTTTTTGTTAACTATAATAACTGGTGGGTGCAGCAACACTCTGTCTCAGTGCATTCTCCGAACCTGTTCTCTCCTCTCCTCTCCTCTCCAGACCGAATGATTGATGGCTGTAACACCTTTAACATCACTTCTAGCATCCATCTACCTGGACCCGTCTCTTCCTGCCAGAAGTATTTCAAGTCAGTTGTTCCCCATCTTTGCTAGTTCACCTGGAAATCACATTTGAAAAATGTCTTATTGCGCGTTTTCTGGTTTTTGACATCACCAGTTATATGGGGTGACCAGGATTGTGCCCCAAATAACTCTTTATCATTGTGTTGTGATTCTCTTACAACAGGTAAAGAACTATACTATACTAAAAATAGATAAATAAATAATAGGTAAGTGAGCACATAGTAATAAATTGGAATATAATCAATAAATAAATAATAGCTAAAAATAAAAACAACAACAGTAGTAACAAATGTAACAGAGATAATGCATATAGTGTTAAAATTTACATTTATTTATATTAAATGGTATTTGTTACATTTTATTGGGGTTGTGAGTTCTTAGTTGAGCAAGTACGAGGGACATTCAGAAAGTTTCTGCACTTTTATATTTTCGTTGGAAATGATGAAGGCAGAAGGAATACTAATTGGGCATTAAAAAGTTGGTACGATGCTTGGAAAATTACATCACAAACGAAGGTGTCTTAGTAGAAAAGTGATGTAATTTGTTTTGGAAATTCTTATTATATAGAGTTAAAAAAAAAAACTGTGGAAACTTTTTAAATGCCCCTTGTAATTCCATTGCAGTTGAGGCAGAAATCGTAAAAGAAAAGAATGTTTAGCATTTACAGCTGCAATGTCCATAACAAATTAAGGAAACTGAAACTGACCTTGCAGTATCAAATCTGATTTGAGATTATTTCCATATGCACAGCAAGTTTTATATTTTGATCTAAATTCTTTATATGAAGTAAAAAGAAAAGTAATTCACAGCCACTGTCATACACTAGGGCGGCATTGTGGCGCAGTGGGTAGTGCTGCTTCCTCGCAGTTAGGAGACCCAGGTTTGCTTCCCGGGTCCTCCATGCTTGGAGTTGGCATGTTCTCCCCGTGTCTGTATGGGTTTCCACCCACAGTCCAAAGACATGCAGGTTAGGTGCATTGGCGATTCTAAATTGTCCCTAGTCTGTGTGTCTGTGTGTGTGTGCGCCCTGCAGTTGGCTGGCACCCTGCCTGGGGTTTGTTTCCTGCCTTGCGCCCTATGTTGGCTGGGATTGGCTCCAGCAGATCCCCGTGACCTTGTAGTTAGGTTATAGCGGGTTGGATAATGGATGGATGGATGTCATACACTAATTGTGACATCTTCTAATTATCATTGCAGTATAAACCAATGTTTTTGTGTGTAAGCCATTTGTGCACAAATCTAATTAGTCTTTCTTAATGTCAATTGGCTTTATGGTCATACCATCCATTCACAGTCTTGCAGCATATAGTGGCATGAAAAAAATACCACATATATATAAACAAAGAACAGGTGCAAGACAAGCAAAAAGGAATTCTGTACCATAAATAGATAAATATTAAATAATAGGTAAGTTAATAAATATTAATAATTTTAAATATTAATAATTTGATTAAGTTAATAAATAATAATAACTATTAATAAAAGCCAATAGTAATAACAAATGCAACAAATATACTGCATGTGAATAAGCTATTAGGGCATAAGGGCTGCACAGAGTTCAGAGTCCAGACAACCAAGGGGTAGGAGGTGATGCAGAGCCTGGCAGAATTGGTTTGGATACTACAGAACCTTCTGCCAGATGGAAGTGAGACAAAGAGACCATGAAATGGGTGGCAGCAGTCATTCACAATGCTATAGTTACCTTTACATTTATTTGCTTGGTAGACGCTATTATCCAAAGTGACTTACTAAAGAGGTAATCACAATTGAGTAACATTAGGCTAGGGCCTGTTTGTTCAGCAAGTGTAATAGGACAGGTAACCAAAGTCGATAGCCACAAGTGAAGAGATGGAATAACTAATAATTTACAATCATAGATTACAGCAATTAAACTTAAACAACAAATAACCAACAATTTAAAATATCACAGAGCAAAGGTTTCTTTTTTTTTCAATTCTACAGAAATTCACAGAACAGATGGGTTTTTAGTTGCGTCTTAAATACATTGAGGGAGTCAGCAGTATGGACGGAGGTGGGCAGCTCATTCCTCCAACTAGAAACTGCACAGAAAATGAGTCTGGATTGAGAGATGGCATAACTAGCTGCTGTTCCCCGGCAGACCTGGGTGGGAAAGAAGGAGTATAGCACTTTACCAGTGTGTCCGTATACTCAGGTGCTGAGCCATTGACTACTCTGTAGACAAGCATCAGAGATATGAACTTAATGTGTGCTGCTACAGGGAGCCAGTATAGCGAACTGAAGAAAGGAGTGACATGTGTCTGTCTCAGCTGGTTAAATACAAAACAGACTGCTGCATTCCGGATCATCTGCAGCACCCTGATAGCACATGTGGGTATTTCTGCCAGAAGTGAGTTACAGTAGTCCAGACATGACAGGACCAAAGCCAAGACCAGAAGTTGTATTGCATGCTCTGTGAGATAAGATCTGATCTTGCAGATGTTGTATAACATGAACCTGCATGAATAAGACAGTACCAGTAACAGTAAAAATGTGGTTAGAAAAAGATGCTGCTCATTAGTCATCACCCCAAGGTTGCATTCTGACTTGGGGAGTTCAACAGGTTGACTGGCTGGAATCACAAGAAGCTCTGTTTTTGCCAGGTTGAGCTGTAGATGTGGTCCCTTATCCAAACTGAGAGATCAGTAAGGCAAGCAGAGAACAACATTTACAGCTGTGTATTGTCAGCATAACACTGATAAGAGAACCCATTGGACTGGATGATGGAGCCCAGCGAGATGGCGTACAGAGGGAAAAGTAGAGAACCCACAATCTGATTGCATTTCAAGTGATGCCATTGTCAGAGAGGTTGGCAAGAAGGATGTTGTGGTTGTCAAAGGCAGAAGAGGGATCTAGTAGGATCAGGATCAATGACATGTTGGTAGCTCTAGCAAGTTATAGCTATTCAACCATTGTTACTAGAGCCATCTCAGTGAAGTGGTTCCTCTTGAAGCCGGACTGGGTGGCATCGAGCAATCCATTCTGTTTAAGGAAAGAAGAGATCTGGTTAGAAACAGCATATTCAAGAGTTTTGGAAAGAAAGGAAACGAAAGAGACAGGCCTGTAGTTGTTAACGAAGAATGGACCAAGTGTTAGTCTTTTGAGAAGTTGGGTTATCAGAACAAGTTTGAACATCATAGGAAATGTGTTTAAGTTGAGTGAGGTGTTAACCCCTTATCAAGCGGGGTCATTTTTGCTAAATCGCTTGTAATTTGACCTCTCCAAATTAGAATCATTGCTGTTATTGAACTATCTGGAGTATAAACACGTTTGCTCTCTTTGTAAAGGTAACATTCTCTAGTTTCACCCTTAGTAGTCCTAATCACTGTAGGTGTGACTGATCAAAAGTTATGCACATTAGAACTCACAGAAAAAATGAATTTTTTTGTTCTTGCCTAAGTTTTTTTTGTGAAAATAAAGGCCTCTATAGCTGCAGTAGGTAGGTGGGGACAGAAACACACTATGTACCAACAGAATAACTTGTTGACTACTCACATTTCAAATTTGAAAAGAATACCTGTAAAAATGACATTTTACACCAGTTTTTATGTGGGCATGTCCAGGTGCTTTTTAGAGGGACCTATGGTTTATCCATTATCCACATTTTGGAACGTATGGAAAAAGTGTAATAACTTGTGAATGCTTCAACCCACATATATCAATGAGGGCCCTACTGAAAGGTTACACCTAAATGAATCTATATCTACACACAGTGTCACTCTATTAGTTATGGAAATTCATATTCCATAATAAAAACAATAAAAAATACACATTTCAATATACAAATAGTCAAAACAAGTCTTACGGGCCAAAAATATATATATACATTTTATTTTTTACTTTTTTTTTAATAAAATGCACACAAACTATATACATTTTTTTACAAACTGTTACAACACAGCTCAACGTTTTTCCATGTGCCACTGATTGTAGCAATCCCTAGCAGGCAGAAAGCACAAGGGCGTGTCACATGTCGCTCTCTGCCATTAGATGTCTTCTGGTCCGATCGATCACTGTCACGCCGCGTACATGCCTCTATTACTTAATCGAGAATGTATTTACGTTTATCTGTACTTTTATCCATATTTAAAATGGGAAAAAACTTGGTGAAAGCACAATAAACAACCACGCACCAAGTCTGCAGACTGGCACAAATGCCAGCTTCGCGCAGCTCCGATCGGTTTTGTTTACAAGTTAGCATGGCAAGTTACATATCGGCGTGCTCAGCTGCTCATTGGCTGTAAGTTTGGAGTGTCACTCACAGTGTCCAATCACACTGGTAGATTCTACCAGGGTTTGGAGTTGTGCGTCATCGTTCAGCTGTCTGTGACACTCGTTGGCTATCACGAGGTGCCAGTCACCCCCAGACCCTCGTAACTGGCCAACTTAGGTGTCAATCAGAAGCTAACACTTCCGTGTAACATGCTTTAGCATGGTTATTGCCGACAGAAACAAATTACGTCTGATATGACCAATTGAAATGAAAAAAAAATGTCGGAGCTAGTCTCAAGTTAAGAAACGTTTTCTGGAGTTTTTGTTCCTTTGAGGATCTATCGTGTGTTTTGGACCTAATCGTTTTACTGGATTATATTCCCTGGAGCCTTACGGACAGAATGAGATCAATATTGCTCGGAAATATTGATGTTTGACTTGCAGAGAGCCTTCAAAGGTAGTCAAAGGTAGGAAAAGTCAGCTATTAAAAGTAGTTAAGAAATGTAAATGTAAAAAAGGATTTAGTGTCAGTGCTGTGGTTGTTGTGTGTCAAAATGGTTTATATCATCGGAAAGACGAGACTCTGAATTTTAATTTGATGTGTAGTATTTCGAGGTGCATGCACACATGGCTGTGACATAATTGTGACGTCGTCCAATCGTCGTTATGTACCGGGACCGGTACGTGTGCATGTTTTAATGAGGTATGTAATTGCAGGAATGTATGAGGGTGAGATAGCCTGAAGGAGATGTGAGGGAATAGGGTCAAGTGGACAAGTAATCGGATAATTGGAGAGGAGGTTGGAAACATCAGTGGCAGAGAGTGGCGAGAATGTGTGGAATGTTGGGTGTTACATGAAAGGAGGCATAGTGGGGTGGTAGCAAGAGTAAGAACTGACTGCTGATGGCACCCACCCTTATCCTGGAAAAAGGTGGCAAAATCATCAGCAGACAAGGAGGTTGGGGAGGAGATGCTCTGCTATAGGCTTTGTGGATGCAGAGCTTTATAAAGATGTCTTTAATGGAGGGCAGAGAGTTTCCAATGACCTTTTCTGCTGTGTGCACCTACCCGTTGTAGGATCTTACAGTCAGAGACACTGCAGTTCCCAAACCAAACAGAGATGTACCTGGTCAGAACACTCTTGCTTGTACCCCTGTAAAATGTGGTGAGAATAGGGGAAGGTAGGCTTGCTTTTTTCAGGTGCCAAAGGAAGTGAAGATTCTGCTGTGCTTTCTGGCTCTGCTGGTGGTGGTGGTGTTAATTTACCAAGTAAGTTGAGCTGCCAGGTGCACAAAGAATTTGGTGCTCTACATTAATTCCACTGCAGAGCCCTCTATATACAGTGGGGTGTGGATAGCATATGCCTTCCTGAAGTCAACGATCATCTTTTTCATATTGTCTATTAGGAGACAGATTGTTGCACTTGTATCAGTCTGCTAATTGCTGTATCTCAGTCCTGTGTCACCACCACTATCTGCAAACTTAATGATCACGTTAAAGCTGTATGCAACCATATAATCATGAGTCAGCAAATTAAGTGGACACACTGCCCTGTGTGGGTGCCAGCGCTTAGTGCTATGGTACTGGAGATTGTGTTTCTGATGCAGACTATCTGGGGCCTCTCTGTTATGAAGTCCAGGATCCATTTGCATAGCGGTTTATAGCCTAGCAGACCCAACTTCTTTATGAGCTTCTGAGAGATGATGATGTTGCAAGCTAAAAATTCTAGCATAAATGTCTCTTTTGTCCAGATGGGACAGTGCTAGATGAAGAACATATGATAAGTTATTGTGAGATGTCGCCTGTACACCATCAGACAGACACCAGTATAAGTACACGGGCTTCTCTGATGTCTGTGGGCCACCTTTCTTCCTCCTGTCGCTGGAGCTTTGTCCACCTCCAGCTCCCGACTCTAGCTCCCCGACTGTAGGAAGGCGGCCCCCGTATAGTCACCCGGACATGCTCCAGGTGCTCACTAATGTTCTTCCGGTGCCACTTCCTGGTGTGGCAGGAGTGCCGCATGAGCACCCGGAAGCACTCCGGGCGTTGCTGGAAGGTCCTTCCTTATCCCTTCCCAGGTGTGGTAGAAGTATAGATCTCCCGGGCTTTATGAGGCTTGGGGTGCCCCCTGGTGGTAGCCACGGACCCCCATGGGTTTGAGCCTTCCTGCAAGTTCCCCCTGGTCCCCTTGCTATCCAGGGCGGTTGTCTCTTTCTAGGTGTCCTGGCTGGGTCTGCCCCCCAGCCTCCTGTCACAGTATCTTGATTGTAACGGTTTGGGCGATAGTCAAACAGGACAGGGTTATGTGATGTGGGAAGTGCAGCTTTCAAGTGGCCCAAGACCAGCCTCTCATAGCACTTTATGGTGACATGTATGAGTGCTATAGGGCAATAGTCATTGATTCAAGAGGCAGAGGGCTTCTTTGGCACGATTATGGTAGTTTTGAAGCAATTGGGGATGACTGCCTACCTCAGGGAAATATTGAAGGTTTCTGTAAAGTTATCCGTCAGCTGGTTTGCATGTTCCCCAAGCACTTGAATGGGTATGTTGGCTTGTCCCGCAGCTTGGGTGGGTTTATGTTTAACAAAGTTCTTATATCAGCAGTGGACAAACACAGTACCTTTTCTTCCTGAGGACAGAAGGACTTCTTCACAGGTATGTTGTTCTGGGAATCAAACCACACACAGAAGTTATTAAAAACATCTGGAAGAGAGGCATGGCATCACCACTGCAGACTGGTGGTGCGGACTTATGGTCTGTGTTAGCTTGGGATAATTTATCAAAAATATGATTAATTTCTTTTGAACGTTTTTGTTCTTTCTTGATAAAGTTTATTACTAAGTGAACTAACATCTGTAAGATGTTTTACTATCTTGATTAAGTAATTGCCTTCTAATAAATAATCATGTAGACTTTTTTATGAAAACTATTTATGGTCCAGTACAATTCTTATAGTTCTGAAAGAAGATATTAGACACTTTAAGAAAGAAAAAAATAAAAAACAATTTCTAATGTATTATCAAGGACAGCTGCTTGTTTGTGTTCATGGAAATCTGGCTTCATTCATGCATGTCGGACTTGGCTATTGAGCTAGCAGGCTATATGTCACGGCACTATGACAGGACTAGAGACTCCGGTAAGAGCAGAGGAGGGTGTGTGTGTGTACATCAATAATAACTGGTGCACAGATGTAGTGATAGTGGATAGCCATTGCTCCCTTAACTTGGAGTACATAACTGTAAAAAATAGACCTAACTATTTATTGCAAGAATTCAATGTGGTAATGATCACTGTTGTTTACATACCACCAGCTGCTAATGCTAACTTGGCTCTGAGACATTTATACAGCAGCATTAGCAGTCAACAGAGCTGTTACCCTGATGCAGTGTTCATTATCTCAGGGGGCTTTAATCACGTGGATTTAAAAGTAGTGCTCCCCAAACTCCACCAGCACGTAAAGTGTGCTACTAGAGGAGCCAACACACTAGACAAGGTCTACTCAAACATGAAGCTGGGCTACAGAGCTAAACAGCTTCCACACCTGGCCTAGTCTGTCCACATGTCACTGCGCAAATCTGCTTTTTCCACCACAAGACCCATCACTACCTGGCCTGATGATGCCTCTCTGCAGCTGCAGGACTGCTTCAACAGGACTAATTGGGACATTTTTGAAAATCCAGACCTGGAACTCTACACCGACAGTGCATTATGTTACATTAAAACCTGCATTGACACTGTCACAGTGGAGATACATATCCGTGTCTATCCTAACCAGAAGCCCTGGATGACGAGAGGTTCAGCGGCTGCTAAAGGAAAGGAACACTGCCTTTAGGTACAGTGACAAGGCTCTCTACAGCATGACACAGTCCAACCTGAAGAGAGGCAACAGAAAGGCTAAGAGGGACTACAGGAAAAGGATTGAGGAGCACCTGGACAGTAATAACAGCAGGCAGGTTTGGCAGGGAGTCCAGCACTTCACCAACTACAGGACCAGTCATGTAGCTACTGAAGGTGACGTCTCAATGGCAGAGGAGCTGAACCACTTCTTTGCTCACTTTGAGATGGAACTACCAGAGGCAGCTGTTACACGCACAGCAGCAGCTCACAACAACATCACCCCCTCCCTTAGGGTGGAGAAACACGAAGTGAGATGCTCGCTCCAGGCTGTCAATTCTAGGAAGGCAGAAGGTCCCGACAGTGTCCCTGGATGTGTGCAGAGAGGCTGTGCAAAGCAGCTAGCTGTGGTCTTTACAAAGATCTTTAACCTGTCACTTTCTCAGGCCTCAGTTCATCCCTGTCTGAAATCCTCCATCTTACTCCCTTTACCAAAAAAATCACTCAAAACCTGCCTGAATGACTATCGGCCAGTAGTGCTCACCCTGGTGTTGATGAAGTGTTTTGAGAGACTGGTCCGGAGTCATATCATGTCCATCATCCCTCCCACCTTTGATGCACACCAATTTGCTTTCAGGGCTAACAGGTCTACTGAGGACACTGTTGCTGCTGATCTCCATGCTACCCTGTCCCATCTGGAGCACCAGTGGACTTATTCACATTTCATCTTTATTGAATTTAGCTCTGCTTTTAATACCATCCTCCCTCACAGATTGGTGTGCAAGCAGCTAGCCCTGGGACTCCCATATTCCACCTGTATATGGATTAAAGACTTCCTGATCCTGACAGACCATACACAAATGGTTAGGGCGGGCCCTCACATCTCCTCGGCCATCAGTATCAGCACCGGCTCTCCTCAGGGCTGTGTGCAGAGCCCCCTGCTCTGTGTACACACATGAATGCGACCACGCCCACCACAGCAACACCATCGTCAAATCTGCAGACAACACCACTGTTGTGGGGCTCATCTCTTGGGAGGATGAATCCGCCTACAGGGACAAAGTGGAGCAGCTGACAGCATGCTGCACTAACAACAACCTGCTCCTGAACACAATTAAGATGAAGGAACTTGTAATGGACTTCAGGAAAAAGAAAACGAACATCAAACCACATTACATCAGAGGGGATTGTGTGGAGAGGGTGTCAGACAGGAAGACCTGTCCTGGGGTGTGAACACAGCTGAACTGGCAAAGAAGGCTCAGCAGAGACTTTATTTCCTGAGAGTCCTCAGGAAAAATCACATCCCCCAAAAACTGCTGGTCCTTCTATCACTACTCTATTGAGAGTATCTTGTGCTACTGCCTCTGTGTGTGGTTTCCAGCTGCACAACAGTGCAGAGGAAAACACTTCAGCAGATCATAAAGACTGCCCAGCAGATCATTGGCTGTTCTTTAACCCCTCTGGATGAACTGCACTGCTCTCGCTGCCTCAGGAACGATGAAAACATCTTAAAAGACTCCTCACACCCCGCTCATGACATGTTCCAACTGTTGCCATCAGGCAAAAGATATATGGGCATCAAAACAATGGCTAATAGACTGATAAGCAGTTTCTACCCTGTTGCTATTAGGGCACTGAATGCCACCTAATCACCTCCAATGCAGCAGTGCAATAGATGACATCTTGTGCAATAGTGTTTCATGTGCAATTAAGGTCTTATGTTGAATGTTTGTGTTCTACCTTATTTCTTCTTATCCTTTCCTATCCTTTTGTAATTATATTTATTTATATTTTGACACCGCAGGGACTGAACTTAATTTTGTTGTACAGTATTTGTTACAATGACAATAAAGATATTCTGATTCTGATTATCCTGATTATTCACTGTTTTGTCTGCACTATATTCATCAAAAAATGAGGTATATACAGGAGATTATAAACATTGAACACAATTTAATGAACAAAATATTTTTAATAGCATGCATAATAAGTTTCCTCCTCTGGTACCGTTACCTCTACATTAAGTCATTTTAGCTCTAAGGTACGTAAGTTCACCTTTGACACCCATCCCTCATCTGGAAATTCTTTAGGTGTATGCACAGCCACATTTAGAAATTCTGGTCTGCCTACTGATATTTTCAAAGCTCTTCATGGCTTTTTCTCACCTGCTGCAACTTTTGTTTTCTTATGCATTTATTTTACAAGACTGCTTGTCCAGTTGCTCACTCTTTCCCTCTATTTACACAGATTGCTTAAATTCTTTTCCTAATATGTCCAAAACTCCAAGATCTAGTACACTAAGGGCAGTAACAAATATTTTATAGACATCATTAATGTCAAGAGTTTCCCAGGTTGAGATACATACATTTGTTGTGTTTACTTGGGTGAAGTTAACCAATATTGACATTCATGGGAAAAAAACAAACACACACTTTTCATTAAATATTACATTGTATATAATAGGGTGTACATATTCCCAAGGAAAGTATCAATATCTGCCATTCAACAGCCTGCTGCTATAATCAATGTGTTAAATGACCATAATTATTCTGTAAATTACCATGTGCTAAATGCACATTGGTAATCAGAACTAATTAAGGCCATACTGGGCTTGTGTGGGCAAGATGCCTTTTCAAAATGAGTGACAGAGCAATAGTATGAGTGAGTGAGTGAATAAATGAATGAATGAATTCAAGACTTATAATAGACATAACATGAGTAGGCATTAATGGTCTAAAAGGAGTGTTTCTGAACCTATTTTAACAAGAATTTATGCCACCAAAATCAAGCAGAAGGCAGGAGCTAGCCCAGGATTAGGCACACTCAGTGATACAATGCCAGATTGAAGTCACCAATCAAACTAACCTGTATATATTCTGGATGTGGGAGCACAGCAGAGAACCCAGAGACTGTACAGCCTGGACTCAGTTTTTTTTTTTTACTTATATCTTTTGCCTTCTACCTCCATGGGGTTCAGAGTGTGTCCCAAAACTGAACCTGCCCTTTTAATTAGCTTGTTTGATTCAGTGGGCATCTCTTGAAGTGATGTTACCAACCCAGTACAGCCCAGTGTAGACAATTGTACTGGCCATCACAATGTTGTAGAAGATGTGAAGGATGTCACTACCCACATTCAAAGATCACAGTCTTCTAAAAAAAAGACCCTGCTCTGCATCTTTCTTATATAGTTCCTATGTGTTACAAGACCAGTCCAACCTGTCATTGATGTGAACCCCCAAGCATTTGTAGGAGTGGACCATCTCTACATTCAACTCCCTGAATAGTGACCGATCATAGAGGCTTTTTACCATTATCAAGGGTGAATTTTGGGATGTGAAGTAAAATGCCTTCTAGGGACACTTTCTGCTGTGCTCCTAGTTCTTCCAGGATAAGCACTGCCTCAGTGCCACTGTACTGGAAAAACAGAACATTAAAAATAAATTAACAAATATACAAAGTTATATAAGCATGGCAGGGATTCAGCTAATTGTAATACTTTTAGATTTTGGCAGAGTTTCATTGCAACTAAGCCTATTAGAAGATGGAAGAATAAAGATAAGAATTTTGAATTCTTATTTTTTTAGCTGTGATTACAAGCAATATCTACATTAAAAAAAACAAGCACAGAAATTGACACTATGACCTACATGGTGTTTAAAATTCAACAGAGCACTTTTGTGTAAAAAAACCTCCCCCAGTTTCAGAAGTATTGCTGTAAATGCACAAATAAGCTTGTGCAGACTAAAAAATACTATACTGTTTAACTTATTACCTGGGAAGTTTATTTTTTAGTAAAACGCTATAGATAAGTAGACAATATATTTACCTGTTCCACTGTGAATTGACAATATCCCTATATTTGCTGCCTGTGCTGTCAATACTGTAAGTCTAGTCACAGTTCCCAGAATAGATTACCATTTGCTGAATATCAAACATTGTTCATTGAATGGAAATCCATTAGATGTTTTAGCTTCTTTGTGTACAGAAAGCTTTAAAGATAATGTTTACTCATGTAAAAAAGATTTCAAATGTTAGATTATTCAATTGAATTATTAACTGAGTGCTACCCAGACTGAACTGAAACCTTAAATATTTTATGCAATAGCTGATGCTTTTCATCTCTTGCTTAAGCATTCAAGTGGCATACAGCTAATTTCCCCTAAAGGAATTTGGTGCATTTTTCTTTTATGTTTGAGATTAAATGTGCTACAGAGTAAATTATTTGTTAAGCAGGTATCTTTACTTGTATTTTCCATGCAGAGCTTGGATACTTACTAGTTTTTACATTCACTGCATTGTCATTTGGATTGATCATATATCAATCTACTGCCATCTACTTCTCTTTGATCTGTTTACATTTGTCTTATGCACGTGTCTTTTCACCTAAAATGTGTCCACTCTTCTGGTTTATGGTTGCCAGTTGGAAGCATTTAGCAGACATAAGAACGTCAAAATTGGGCTTGATATCATGCATGGTAGCCAATCGTAATGTTGCACGCAGATGTTCATCTGCAAGTCTTGAACATAATGCTGATTTGTTAATCTTCATTGACAAGAAGAACTGTTCACGTAACGTACGTAACTGCCAAACATGGCCATAATTCTGGCAAAGTCATTAACAAGTTTTGGAAATCTTTCGCGTGACACAAACTTGTAGAACTCAGGAACACCAATATCCATATACTTCTGTTTAAGAACAGTGTCACACAGTAAGTCCACAACTTCAATCTGCAAATCTTCTGAAACGCAAGCAACGCCCACCACAAACGGAGTTGCAAAGTGTGCAAATTTACGTTCAAGTACCTGGAACTTGTCAAAACATTGATCAAACTCTTCACATAATTGAAAAATGATATCTGAGTCATATTCCAAGCATTCTGCTTTGAGGCGTACCAATGACTGCATAGCTGAGAAATGAGCCAAATTGCCAGACTGCAGCTGTTTGAGCCACAAAGACAGCTTACATCTGAATGATTTGACACTGTCGTACATCATCGTATTCACCTGCTTTGGACCCTGAAGCCTGAAGTTCAGTGCGTTGAGGTGTTCTGTGACATCTATACTAATAAAAGGCAAAGCCCTTACTGACTGACTGACTGACTGACTCACTCACTCACTCACTCACTCATCACTAATTCTCCAACTTCCCATGTAGGTAGAAGGCTGAAATTTGGCAGGCTCATTCCTTACAGCTTACTTACAAAAGGTGGGCAGGTTTCATTTAAAAATTCTACGTGTAACGGTCATAACTGGAACCTATTTTTCTCCATATACTGTAATGTACATTAGCTCGATGGCTGTGGGGGCGGAGCTGCGTGTGACATCATCACGCCTCCCACGTAATCACGTGAACTGACTGTGACCGCAGTACGTAGAAAAGACGGAAGAGCTCCCAAAGAGCGCTGAAGAAAAACGCAGAATACTTTATTCGCGAGATACAAGTTTAATGAGAAGACACGAGGTATAAACGAGACTTTGGATCACTTTGTAACGGAGTTAAAATTGCTGTAGCGAGAAACTTTTAAGTGCCGGGTCTTAGCTAACATTAAATAAAGCCATGGACATCGCAACATCACACAAAAGAGCAGCTCACGTGAACTGACTGAACACAGTACGAGTGATCACTTCCATGCATCAAACCTGTTCAAAAAACGCATTACACAATTGACAAGGTAGGAAAAGAATATGCTCCGAGCTGAGCTCCACAGCTAACGCGGTCTTGCGGAAGCAACTTCGTCACGCTGCCACCAAATACTCACAGAAAAATCCACAAGTTAATACACACGCTGTCTCTAGAGTTTCTCCACACTCAATGTATTCCTCGCATCCCTATTATACCCTCTGATCTCCCATTTCAATTCAGATGCCTCCAATTTCCAGTAAGGCTCTGCTGCGCAATGACAAGTAATAAGTCTCAGGGACAGACCCTACAAAAGGATGCCATTGATTTCAGGCAAGATAGCTTTTCTCCTGGACAACTATACGTTACATTCTCAAGAGTGAGCTCGTGCAGCTTTGTCATATTACAACCAGAGTGCTGAACTGACAACGTGATATATAATGAGAACTATAATAATCGTAATAAACGAACAATAAAACAGCGGAGAACCCGTGGATTAAATAAAAAGGCAGATACCTTGGCAAAGCAAGGAAAAAGGATAGCTTTATATGTCGTTCGTTTATAAAACAGCGGAGAAGCTGTGTAAAAGCTGCTTCTCAGAAAATAAGCGAAGCGCCTTATATGAGCAGGCAGTCAGCTAAAGAAGGGAATCAATAAATATCTATAATCATAATAAATGAACAAAAAATAGCGTACAAGCCGCAGATTAAATAAAGGAAATGGGTACCTGAACAGTAAAGTAAGTCTCAAATAGCTACACAATAACTATAAGAATCGTAATAAACGAACAATAAAACAGTACAGAACCGCGAAGCAAGGAGAAACGACGGCCTTATATGGCGTTCGTTTATAAAGCAGCGGAGAAGCTGTGTGAAGGCAGCTACACCAAAAAACAGCACAGCACCACACTCTGAATGTATTCCTCGCATCACCGTTATACCCTCTGATCTCCCATTTCAATTCAAATGTCTCAAATTTCCAGTAAGGCTCTGCTTCGCGATGACAATTAAGTCTCAGGGAGACAACCTACAAAAGGTTGCCATTGATTTGAGGCAACATTGCTTTCCTCTTGGACAAAACTATACGTTGCATTCTCAAAAGTAATCTCAGTGCACAGCTTGGTCATATTACAACCGGACTGCTGAACTGACAACGTGGTATACAAAGAGATCCTTAACAGATAGTTATTGGTATATTTTCCCTCAGTTTAAAAGGTTTTCTTTTCTTCTTAATAAAAATTTAAAAGCAGTTCTTCGTCGCTGTGAAGCGCGGGGATTTTGCTATATACAGTATATATATATGTAGATATGTATATATATATTTATGTATGTATGTATATATATATATATATATATGTAGATATGTATATATATGTGTATATATTGTGGACTCGGACACACACAGACGGACATCATTGTTCACCCAACACACGTTTATTTACAGGAATTATTATATTTATAAAGTTCAGTGCACGTCCCAGTGCCTCTTGCACCATTCGCCCAAAGTCCAGGCCTCACAGTTCTTTGTGCCTTTCTCCTGGCCACCTCCAGTCCTCTCTCTAGCTCCGTCCTCTTCCACCCGACTTCCGCCATTGACTGAAGGGAGGCGGCCCCTTAAATAGGAACCCGGATGGGCACCAGCTGCTTCCCGGCACTTCTCCGCAGACACGCCTCAGTGTGGCGGAAGTGCTGGCTGCGCACCCGGAAGCCGTCCGGGTGTCCCCAGTCTTCTTCCCCCCAGCACTTCCTGGTGTGGCGGAAGTGCTGAGCTCCAAGGATATTCAGGCATTGGGGCGCTGCCTGGCAGTGGCCGGATGCCACAATATATATGTGGATATATATATATATATGTGTGTGTATATACACTGCTCACAAAAATTAAAGGAACACTTTTTTATTGGGCCTGGCATGAAATCAATTAAACCTGTCTGATAATTTTCTGGTTGGTTAAGCAGCTGAGGTCATTGTTAATCACTTTCAGCTGTATTGGTGTTCATGGACTTAACGACTGGTGCACTAAAGTGGCAACAATTAGAAAACCCTCAAAACAGGACTGGTTTTACATGTGGAGGTCATTTCAAGTTTCTCCCTCTTGATCTTTTTTGGCTGGTTTTCCACTCGTGCTAGTTTTGGCTTGAGTAATCATCTCTACTGGCAGTATGAGGCGATTCCTTAACCCTACAGAAGTTGCACAGGTTGTCCAACTTCTCCAGGATGGCACATCCACACGTGCTGCAGCAAGAAGGTTTAATGTGTCTCCCAGCACAATCTCCAGAACATGGAGGAGAATTCAGGAGACTGGCTGTTATTCTCGGAGAGCTGGACAGGGCAGTAGAAGGTCCTCAACCCATCAGCAGGACCGATACCTGCTCCTTTGTGCAAGGCGGAACAGGCTGAGCACTGCTCGTGCCCTACAGAATGACCTCCAGAGGGCCACTGGTGTGAATGTCTCTACCCAAACAATCAGGAACAGACTTCATGAAGATGGCCTGAGGGCCCGACGTCCTGTAGTGGGCCCTGTGCTCACTGCCCAGCACCGTGGAGCTCGACTGGCATTTGCTCAAGAACACCAGAATTGGCAAGTCCGCCACTGGCCTGTACTTTTACAGACGAGCAGGTTCACCCTGAGCAGCTGTGATAGACGTGAAAGAGTCTGAAAAGACAAGGAGAACGATATGCTGCCTGCAACATCGTTCAACATGACAGGTTTGGTGGTGGGTCAGTGATGGTCTGGGGAGGCATATCCATGGAGGGACGCACAGACATCTACTGCGTAGGAAATGGTGCTCTGACTGCCATAAGGTATCGAGATGAAATCCTTGAACCTGTTGTCAGACCCTACGCTGGTGCAGTAGGTCCTGGTTTCCTCCTAATGCACGACAATGCCCGGCCTCATGTGGCAAGAGTATGCAGGCAGTACCTGGAGGATGAAGGAATTGAAACAATTGAATGGCCTTCACGATCCCCTGACTTAAACCCAATAGAACATCTGTGGGACATTATGTTTCGGTCCATTAGGCGCCGCCAGGTTGCTCCTCAGACTGTACAACAGCTCAGGGATGCCCTCATACAGATCTGGGAGGAAATGCCACAAGACACCATCTGTCGTCTCATTAGGAGCATGCCCGACGTTGTCAAGCATGCATACAAGCTCGTGGGGGCCACACAAAATACTGAAAAGCATTTTGAGTAGCAGAAATTAAGTTTTTGAAAAATGGACTAGCCTGCCACATCTTCATTTCACTCTGATTTTAGGGTGTCTACACAATTGAGCCCTCTGTAGGCAAAACTTTTATTTCCATTAAAAGACTTGGCATCCTTTTGTTCCTAAGACATTGCCCTGTCGTTATTTGTATAGGTATCCAACTTCATATTGAGATCTGATGTATCTAATGTGTTTCTTTAAAGTGTTCCTTTAATTTTTGTGAGCAGTATATGTAGATATGTATATATATGTAGATCTGCATATATATATATATATGTATATATTTGTATATATATATATATGTATGTTGTGAACGATAGGGGGCGCTCTTGCTCCCTTGAACCCCTGTCCACGACTCCAGACACCAGGTAAAAGTCCTCAAGTTGACTTTATTTTGTCGCCACAGTGCACAAAGCACACTCTCCACCACAATACTCATATAAATCACCAATAAATCAATAATACACAATCCTCCAGCTCCCAGACGCGTTGCCACCCTTCCACCAGCTCAGCTCGCAGTCTGGGAGCTCCCACAGTCCTTTTATAATCCCTGACCCGGAAGTGTTCTCAATCCCCAGTCCATGTGATCCTCAACCACTTCCGGGTCAGGTAAAAGTTCTTTTCTTCACCCCGGAAGTCCGTCGCTCTTCCTATGATGAACCTCTGGGTCACAGGGCACAAAAGAGCCCTCGGTCCTCCCTGCAGCTCCCTCCTGTGGCCCCCACGGCATCCAGCAGGGCTTTGCATAAAAACTCCATTGTCCATGATGCCCTGCTGGTCTTCTGGGGACCTCCATGCTGCAAGGAGGGCTCCACCTGGCGGCTTGGGGGTATTGGCCGGGATAAATGGCCGGCCATCCTTCACAATGTGTATGTGTGTATATATATGTATATCTATCTGTATGTATGTATGTATATACAGGTATGTACGTGTGTGTGTATGTATGTATGTATATGTATGTGTATATATATATGTTGATATGTGTATATATATTGTAAAAGATGCAACAACAAGCAGCATAAAGGTTTGGGGTTTTCCGGCCCTGTATATTGCAGACAATCCACAATTAATCAAAAAAATAATAGGTCAAAATATAAACACAACAGTTCATATGCGCGACACCGAAGATGGCGTCGGCGGCCATTTTATATAGGAGGAGCCGGAAGTGGAGGAATGCTGGGAAGGAACCGTGAGGGAAGATGGGATTGATGACGTCCAGGACAATGGCGGAGGAAGGACGGAAGTAATGTGCTGAGAGCAAATGAGGCTTATGGTGGCGGAGCGTCTTTTTTCTTGGAAGAAAGCAAAGGAGAAAGGTTAGTACCCTGCCACTCCCTGCCGGCGAACGTCTTCCGAAGCATGTTAAGGTCCGTCCGCGGTCTCCTATTCGCTGTGCGTGACAATATGTATATATATGTAGATGTGTATATGTGTTTATATGTGTGTGTGTGTGTATATATATATATATATATATATGACAGCAACACTAATAACAGTGACAAAACAATTGCATTGACAATCATGTTACGTTATTTTTAAAACGTTTCCTTTTCTTTTTCATAACTTCTTTAACACACTACTTCTCCGCTGTGAAGCGCGGGTATTTTGCTAGTCTGTAATGAACGCTAAATCTGATAAAACACACAGATCAGAAACTTGGCAAACGTCTTTATCTTTCAATGCCATAAAAAGCACTATCTCCTGCCTTGAAGCAAAAAATCTCTTCAACGCGTTTCCCCGGTTCAACCATCTGATTTCGGTATGATACAGCAACTCTCCATATTCAGTGTCCATATCAGACAAGAATGAAGTGAGCTGCCTGTGGTTGAGGCCTCTTGCTCCTATAAAATTAACTGTCTTAACAACAATGTCCATAATTTCTTTCATTTGTAGACTTTTGCCATACAGCACTTCCTGATGCAGAATGCAATGTACGGCAGTAAGAAAGCTGGTTTCGTTTTGCTTTCAATAATCCCACAACACGAAAGTTTTCAGAACACATTGCTGGCGCAATGTCCGTTGCCACGGACACGAGTTTATACCATGACAGTCCTGCTCTGTTAATGCTTCCTTCCAATTCTTAAAAAATGTCACGACCAGTCGTTGTACCTTTCATAGGTAATAAATCTAATAGTTCTTCGGTTACGTTTAGGTTTTCATCAACTCCACAAATGAACACAGCACAGTATATAGTATCTGTTACACCATTACTCTCGTCAAGCACTATGGAATATGCTTCAAAGCCTTGTGCTGCTGTAATCAGTTGTTGATGAATACTACTAGTTGACTCAGTGATTATGCTAGCAGCAGTATTTGCAGATAAATTTGTGCTTTTAAACAGTTTCTTTTTGTCCGGACAAATAATTTCACATGCCTTTATAAAACAATCTCAAATTATGAACTCGCCTTCAGTGAACGGATTATGCAATCATATTATAAAGGACAAAACTCGCTTTTACAGAATCTTCACTTGACTTACTAACATTCGAGATAATGTTTTGCTGTTTTGTAATTGATGCTTTCAGTTGCTGAACTTTTTTGCCACACAGTTTGATGGTTAATGCACCATGTTATTCTCAATGCAGTATATTGTAATATTGACGCAGATTGTACTCCTTAAACACAGAGATAAATAAAAAATATAAATTTTCCAATTTATCCTGGATTATTAATTTTTACCAGCAGTCTTGAGCTTTTTCAATGACGAAGACGACATTTTAATCAACAATGAGGTGTACAGTTAACAGCAAGAACAATACAAAGAAATTTGCAAATATTGTTTACGTTAACTGTTTACGTTTAACAGATTTCACTGGAAGTAAAAGTAACAACACTGAATATGGAGGTATATAAGAAGAATGGCATTTTAATTCTGATCATCAGACTGAAAACAGTATTGTGAGGAAAGTGCTGCAAAGTAAAATGGATTTTAGTGGTAGATTTTGGCAGTTCAAGTAAGTCCTCACAGGATGCAGATAATTGCCTTAGGAGCTGCATGTGTGTTTGAGACCCTGATTTAGATAGTAACTCACCAACAGAAGTTTTCTATTTAACCTTATTGGCTTCTAATCTTCTCTCATCTCTTTTCATCTATGGTGTATCACAAGAGTCCAATCCTGGTCCAGTTTTTTCCTCCCTTTACATGCCTCCCCGGGATCTATTTTTTATAAACATGGAATCTCCTTTCATTGTTATGTGGATAACACCCAGATTTATCTGTCACTGAAACCAAAAGGTTGAGGCTCTGTAAAATATCTAGTGGACTGCTTGGAACACATTAAAACCTGGATGTCACAGAATTTTTTTAACCTAAATGAAAGTAAAATTGAAATTGTAATGTTTGGACTCTGTGAATCAGTTGATACCCCTGAATGTAACCTTGGCTGACTGATGCTTTACAGTAAATCTACTGTAAAAGACTTGGGTGTATTATTAAATAACATTTAAATCTGAAATGCAGACAAATTCTGTTGTTAAATCCATTTTTTTTTAGCTAAGGATTTCAACCAATTGGTGACCCCCGTGACCCTGTGTTAGGATATAGCGGGCTGGAAAATGACTGACTGACTAACTAAGCTTTTTCTTACTTTTAATGACTGTGAAAAAGTGAGCCACACCTTTATTGTATCTCAGCATGTCTACTCCATTTAGGGCTGTTGCTTACCCCTTAACAACTGGTTATATGCCACTCATTTTACCAGGTGAAAAACATACCCTTGGATTTGGGAGTGCCAGTTCTCATCCCAACTGCATCACACTCAGCTGGGAACTGTTTTCATGTGCACCGAAGACAGCAAAGGACAGCATAACATGCAAGCAGCAGAGATGCAATCATTACATTTTCAAACTGGATACCCTTCAAATTTTAGATGTGCCCTAATATTCTGTCCAAAAAATCATGAACAGAAGAGGAGACAAGACATACCTTTCACAAAAGTCTAGCACTCAAAATTGAATTGTCTCAACTTGCTGAATACCATTCAGCAGCAACTCAGGAACCACTCTTGAAGCAACTCCCACAACACTCTATCGATTATGTAGTCATAATTATTTTACAATTTCACAAAACTCAAAATGATTGGCAGATTCCACAGCCCCCTCAAATGTTTGTACAAGGGCAAAGAGTTATTCCCCTCTTCCATGGCTTGGATAAAATTGGTATTGTTCTTTTTGTATCTAAGCTTCAGCTTTAACAATTCCAGTAGCTCCCACATACAATGTGCCTGAGAGGCTGAGAAGTGTGACACTATGGTATGTGGAAGACAGGTTCTTTTTAAAAATAAGGACCACCACCCCAGTCTGCAATTGCCAAGGAATTTTTTCTGCTTTACATGCATCACATGAGAGGTGCATTAGCCAAAAACCTTCCATATTATGTAATGCTTTCTGCATTTCTAGTGTGATAACATCAATTGTACAGCCCTGCTACAATGCAGTTTTTACTCAGCCACAGAGAAAGACCCAACCCAAGCCAATTCTTCTGATACTACCTCCTTATTTGGGGGCATTTGCACTGAGAGTGTTTAAAATACCTCAAAGAACTCTTTTCGATTCTCAACAACATCCCTAGTTGAGGTCAATGTTTCCCCATTCTTGCGGAGAGCAGCCTCAAGTCATCCATCTGACAACCACCAAAAGATCCTGTATATTTTCATTAGAACTATTTTGATGAGAACAGGCTATTAAGCCTTATCTCTCCAAACTAACGTCAAATCAAATATGAAGGTCCCTAAAGTCTGATTCTCTACTAGATTTCTTGGTAACTTAATATAATTTCCAATGAAGTTCTGGATGAACAACACCAGGGGCATCATTCATAACGCCGTGTGTAGAATTCACACTAAAACATACCGTATGGACAAAAGCGGAAATGTGTGTACACACAAAAAAATCTAGATGCATAAATCTGTGCGTTTGCCAACTTCCACGTTCCGCTCCATAAATCCTGGTCAGCGTGAAAAGTAACGTATGTGCATGCGACTGCTGCCCCACCCCAACTCCTCCCAGAATTATGCCTCTTTGAATATGCAAATCAATATAAATAGCCCTTAAGCCAGCGTTTCTCAACCTTTAAGTAATTGCGACCCAAGGTTTCATAACAGTTTTAATCACGCCCCTAACGTTTTTTTGAAACCCTGATAAAATTTATTCCTATATTTTTTGGGGCTGATAAACCACTACAAGTTTTATTATACCTACTTAACTTTTATCGACATTTATCTAACTGTATACTTATTTTTCTAGCATCAGAATGTACTTTAAGTTAATTTGTTTTGGTTTCAATAGATGTATTTTTCATATTTTCGATTCATGTTTTCTTTTTCTCACATCTTCACACCCCCTTTTTTGTTACTTTGCCCCACAAAGGCAATGACAAAAGCACTGGGGAAAATAGAAGAATTTCAGCGAATGCCAAGTGGAGGCAAAGAAAAACGTACTATTTGTTGGTTTAAACAGTGGTATAAACAACAAAAGGAAGTTGATCGAGTGACATAGAGTGTCAGAGAAAATTGAAAGCTCAAGTTCACAAAGTCGCACAGTGCCTGAAATTAAAAAGAAGTCACATATCAAAGTCGCTGTGAAAAGGCAAGTCGTAGCCCATCGTCTGAATGTCATATGAAAGCTTATTAGGGTACAGAGAAAAGAAAAAAAAATAGGGCCACAGTGAGAAAAAAAGCTCGAAATGTCAACTTTAATCTCGAAATTTCCACTTTAATCACATAGTTTATTTTCTCATTAAAGTACAACATCATAAACTTCATCTTTAAATCGTTTAATTTACTAGTTTCTCAAATCACATCGTAACTAAAGTAGCACGTTAAATGCTTTGTTTTGTATTTGATCTTCTATGTGCTCTATGTGTGTGAATCGCAATGTGCTTCTTAAACGGGCTTTCTCTTCCTCCGACTGGACACAGAATCTATTACACTCGTGGTATTACAGCTCTCTGATTAATTAAAATACTAAGATGTATACTTAATATAATTTTCATGATGATAGGAGTTAAAGCATGTATTAAACATGGGAACACGGTGGCGCAGGGATAGTGACGAGCTGGCTCCCTGTCCAGAGATTGTTCCTGCCTCCTGCAAGATGCTTACTGCACTGTGTGCGACCTTCGATTAAATAATTTATTGCAGCTGTACTGTCTCCTTCAAATGTACTAACCCCCAATTCCTGTCCTTCTTTTCCTTTCTCCAAGTAACCAATCACCACACAATCAGCTCAGCAATAGATGTTAAGCCATCTGTAAGCTTAGGAACACCTGATTCTTCAAAACTTTTAAGGAACATTGAAATATCTTCGTAGTACATGTTTAATTACTCTATCCATCTATCCATCCAGTATTGCACTAGCCCCAGCAAGAATACAGCGCGAGGCAGGAACAATTCCTCATGTTTAATTATTAACAATATAGATTATTTAAATGAAGTTAAAGTTTTATCTGTATAATATAATAAACATATTTTTCTGCATTTCATCTTTAAAATGATATTGTCATCATATGTAAATATGCGCTTTATAAAGTGGCTCAGGTTGTGCAACATTATACTGTAACTGTATCGCAAGTTTACAGTGAGGTAATTGTACTTATAAGTACAAACAGTTCTACAAGGAGCACTTAATGGATTGAGTGCATTCTATAGTTCTTGGGATGAAACTGTTTCTGAACCACAAGGGCCGTAAAGGAAAGGCTCTGAAGCATTTGCCGTATGAGAGCAGTTCAAATAGGCGGCATGGCTGAGGCATTGTGTGCTTGATGCTGTATACCAATAATTCTCTTTCTGATCAGCTGCTGTACAGCTGTGATTCCACACTTGGATACAGTGATATAAATACTCCGAGTGGTGCAGTAAGAGTAATATGGAAAAAGATGATCCGCTGTGGCAACCCCTAACAGAAGCAGCTGAAAGAAGAAGA
The DNA here is from genome assembly GCF_016835505.1 of Polypterus senegalus. NCBI lineage: Eukaryota > Metazoa > Chordata > Cladistia > Polypteriformes > Polypteridae > Polypterus > Polypterus senegalus. The sequence continues at coordinate 84,910,734 of NC_053168.1, forward strand.
AGAAAAAGGTGCAGTGAGAAAAACAACGCTAAAGCAGCTATGGTATTTGGAACAGTTTGGCCATTCCGTGGACCATTATATTGTTACAGATTAATTACAATCAGATGCCTTAAACTAATAAACAATATGCAGTTAATTTCAGTGTATTTATAAAGCCGCATCAGGGATATGCATCTAAAAAATAAAGGGAAACCACACTGGAACAAAAGCACTGCTTTGACGCTGGACGCCGCCAGTTTGCAAAACCAAGCGGAGAACTTGCGTACGCCAAGCATTTAGCAGGCGTGAAAATGTGTGTGGCTTTATGCCAAGTTTACATTTTATACATTGCGATTTGAGCGTGGAAATGGGAGTATGCAACATTTTTGTGTGCACGCACCGTTTATACATGAGGCCCCAGGTTTTGTCACTTGTGGAAATATTTCTGATTCTGCACTAATGGGGTGTATTGACAAGTTGAATAAGGCAGAGTATAGGAATCAAGTGGAGAACTTTCTTTCTTGGTAGCAAAGAATAATGTGCAGCTCAACACAGGTAAAACCAAGGAACTGATTATTGATTGTCACTGCATCAAAGAGCCTCTACATCCAGTCACTATTCAGGGAGTGGATATGGAGATGGTACACTGTTGCAGTTACTAGGGAGTCTGCATGAATTACAGGCTGGACTGGTCTCGTAATACAGAGGAACTGTCTAAAAAAGGGCAAAGCAGATGCTTTTTACTTTCGGAGACTGCATTCATTTAATGTGGGTGGTGACACACTTTACATGTATTACAACTCTGCGATGGCCAATGCAAGTTTTAGTGCTGTAGTGTGCTGGACCAATCAAGAGAAATCATTTCAAGAGAGGTCTACTGAATCAACAAGCTTATAAAACGGAAAATACTCTGGACCCACGGGAGGTAGTAGCAAAGGACAGAATGAAAATACTTATTTGGCTAATGCCTTTAATTTAACTTACAACATTTATGATATAATTGGTTACATTTTATTTTTGGTTTTCGAATTGGAGGAAAGGCAGATCAAGTGATTTACTTGCTCATGGTCATACAGAGTCAATAGAAGGATTTGAACCCACAAGATCAGGGTTTGAAGTCCAAATCCTTAACCACTACACCACACTGCCTACAACAGAACTGTTACAAACAATGCTCTCTACCACATTATCTTGGAACACTGTCAGAAGTGTGTTAAGAAACAATATAACTATGACAGTATGTCTTTAGAATGCCTCACTGTGCCTGCAATGCTCTTATCTTTTAACCTCATCAAGTTTTCTTTCTTATTAGTTTTCTTTCAATTTAGTCACAAACTTTGGTTTGTATTTGTTTCTCATAATAATAATAATAATTATTGTTATTATCTATTATTATTCTGAACATTATTATTATTATTGTTTTTATTATTAATTAAACATCTATCTATCTATCTATCTATCTATCTATCTATCTATCTATCTATCTATCTATCGCTTCTTGCTAAATTTCTATGTTTGGATATTCTTTTTTGTGATTAATTGCTTTTGTCTTGCCACCTAACCCCAGAGCTCTGATGTTTGGAGAATACAGTACACAGAGTTTGGACACAGACAGGTTAAATGACTTGCTAAGGGTCATGCAAAAAATGGGTTGGAGAGACTGAATCAGTAGCTTTGTGGTTTAGGGACCAGCACCCTTGCAGCAAGGCACAAATAAAAGCATGACTTTCCTTTCCATTAACATGGTGACACTTCCCATCGACACATGAACAGTGTATTTTAATCCACCTCAAAAATTAATAAGATCACACTTTGTATCAGTGTTTTCCGTACTTGGATGCCGTATAATTTAGTCAATTAGCATAAGGTTAATGTTATTCTCCTGCAGTGTTTCTGTTATAGAAGAAGACACTTAACTATTTCTTCATGTACTGCCTACTTTGTCCATCACCTTCTGTGTTTATCCTACAAGACAGTGAACTGAGTTTTTCGGTTAAAGTATATACAGTGGATATTTAAAGTGCAAAAGACCTTGCAGAAAGTTCAGCATAAGCTGATGTAAATGTTGAAATCAAGACAAATCATCTTTTTCACATTTTAAAAAATGCAGTAACCAAGTATATTTAAGTGAAAACAGGACAATTTTTAGAAAAAAAAATGTTAAACAGAAATAAAACTTTCTATGCCATGTTTGTATAATTGTGCACACCCTTTACATGACATACATAATACAGTAAAATAAATACAGTAGAAAGCATTTTAGCATGGCTTACTGTTTCTTGCAAAAGAGCTGAGGGACTCTTAATATCGTATTAGAATTGTTATAAATAGTGAAAGGACAACTGACTAAAAGCTATAACTTAAGAGAAATGTTATCTGTTGTAAAATTCATAACAAATATTCCTTACATTTTCCCAAAATGTACATTGGGTGTTTTAATAATTGTACTTGAGCTACATGCTGACTGAAGATAGTACTTCCATACTGACATAACATCATTATAAAATTATCTTTTTTTCTGAATTCTCCGGAGTACAGGTAAGAAGATCATTATACATGCATGGGAACATCTGTACCATGTAATAATAATAATAATGATATAATTGAACAAAACAACAGACCTCAAATCACCTTACAATACATTTACAACAATCAAAATACAATTAACAACCAGCATCAAACAGAAAAGTTATGATTAGAGTGAGAGCAATTCAATAATAGCCCTATTACAATAAGGAAAAAGCTATATGAATAAAAATATATTTTCAAAATGGATTTGCAAGCATCAGGAAAAAGACTAAATTTTGCAAATGTTGCAATGTTGCAAATTCAGGGAAGCTTAAAAAAAACACATCTTAGTGTGCCATGTCTGATTTTTGGGATTATTCAGATTTTAAGATAAACAAATTTGACATCTCATACAAGGACAATATTATGCAACATGCATTTGTTTTAACGGCAGATTTACTAAATTAATTTTGTGGTACACTGTGAAGTAGTACTATACATCCTGACCTTTAATGGCATGCATGGTACACTTACAGCAGATTGTAGATTCATAATGAAGAATTAAATGGACCTTCATAAGAGTCTAAATCTGGCTTTTTTTCAGCAGCTAACACAGGGAGAATTAATATCGATAAAACAAATGTGATGTTAGATGAGCAAATGAAACAGCATGCATATTAGCACGTTCTGGGCAGAATTTATTATCTTTAATATTAATTCTTCAGCAGATGCAATTAATGCTGTTTTTATTTTCTTTTTCAGCAAGATAACTTAAAATATGATTAAAATGGCACAAACGTATTGCATTCATTCACAATAATTATTTTGTTGCTTTATAAAAGTATTTCATTAATACCAAACGATATTGCCTAGTGTGGTCAGTATCATCATGCATAGAGCTGGTCCTGTGATGGCAAGTGAGGGATAGATTAAGGATTTGCATATGTGCAATCAAGTGACAAGAACTGAATAAAAGTCATAGTTTTACATTTAATCTTGTACTGAGGGGTAAATGTAAACCGCACAGTTTAGGATCAGAGGTAAGCCAGTGACATTCACAGCAATACTGAGTGTAAGCCAAGAAGCAAACTGCTGCTGCCGATAATCAGGAGTGTGTATGGAAGGAAAGGGGAAGAAAGCATGTACCTTGCAAACAAGAGATAATAACTGAACCATAGGTATAGGCACATTTAATTTTAATCAAATTAAAGATTAGTACAAATGTTTTAACTTAGCCTGAGTGGTAGCGCACTCAAGGTGCCAGGGTCTGCATGGGGCTTGTATGTTCTCCCTGTTTGCATCAGTTGATCACATGCTATGGACAAGCCCAATGTTACTGACAGCAGCAGGCAATATCACAGAATACTGGAAATGTGTCTGTAATATTTCTCAATTGAAAAAAGTTTAGTCCTTCATGTGTTGTGAAGTAAATAACACTTATTACCCCAAACCTGAGCCTCTAAACAGTCAACTTATATACACTTGCTACTTCAGCAGCAGATCACATTGTTTCAAACTATCTATAGTATACAGCTAGATTAAAACTAAAGACATATTCTGTTTATAGGTTTCCGTTACTGGATTACACACAGCACACTTTTATGTGCTCTGCAAAGAACAGGTGTATCTTCCACCATTGTTGCTTCTTGCCTTACACCCATGCAATACCACTGCGGCGTGAGCCAGGAATGTTATTTTTGCACTATCACTCTGATGTTAAAACAGCTGTACCAAATTTACAAAACTTTAATCTGATTAAAATTAAATGAATGCCTATTACTTTTGTTTAGTTATTGTTTCTTGATTGCAAGTTATGTGCTTTCTTCACCTCTCCCTCTGGGGAGGATGAAAGCCATTATCTAAATCAAGGGGACTGTATGGTAAACTGGTGTAATAAAAACAGAAATCTGTATGTTCACCCATTATTGCTTTGGGAGGGGGGGTAGAAATAGTAAATTAATATAAGTACTTAGGACCCAACATAGACAACAATTTTAACTGGAATGAAAATACAGAAAAATATTCTCTAAATACAATCAGTGTTTATTTCTCTTCCGTAAACTGAAAATATTTAAAGTAGACAAGGATCTCATATTGTCCTTTTAACACAGTTTGATCCAGTCTGTTATCATTTTTCAGTTTCATTGCCTGGTTTAGTGATCTGACAAACTGAAATTTAAAAAAGCTCCAGCAGATTACTAAGTGTGCAGCTAAAGTAATTGAGGATGATATAGATGATCTGGCAAGTGTGTGTCAGAGGACAATACTAAAGAAACTGGAGATCATCTCAACTGATGATAGGCATCCATTACATGAAGAACTTAACTTCAGGAAATCAGAAATGATAGTTGCTTTGAAAACTCACACAAATTGCTCTAGAATTTCCTTTCTTCCTAGTGCCATATGACGTTTTAATAAGAATTATATTGGAGAAAAGGTTTGATATGTACCCTGCAACCATTTTGGTGTAAATATGTACTGTCAAACTGCCTTACCTTAACCTGTCTTGTCTCTTTTTGTTTTGTTTTATTTCTGTCTGTCTTGTTATTAGATGCAACTGAGAAGGCAAATTTCATGGTTTCTCATGTAAACATGACTAAATAAAAAAAACCTCGCACTTTGAACCTTGAACCCTCCATGTGCATACCCTATTACTGGCAGCAGCAAGTTGCTTCTTGCCTTACGCTTACTGGCTATCAAGTTTGCAAAATAAAGTAATATTTTTTTTTTCCAAGAGGTGGGATTAAGTTTCCATATCACTTTTGTGGTTTGAAATATTTCAAAAACAGCAACCATAATAATAATAATAATAATGATAATAATGTAAAGACATTGTTACTGAAAAGTACCGGACAAGTGGTAAGTGGCCAGTATATAAACCTCTCCCAGACACAATGCAGCAAATGCCACCTTCTCAGGTCACAGTGCAGTAGCTTGGTACTTCTTCGGCAATTCACGATTCTCAGCTGCTGTCCAGCAGAATCCTGCTTGCCCAGTGATTCAAGTGCAACCAGAAATTTAAAAGATGTGAGGTGTAACTAATCCTCTCTCTGTCATGAATTTATTGTTTTGGTAAGGACTTCACCTTATAAAGTAATATCCTTAACTGAAGAGTTCGATAAGTAACAGTACTGGTACATTTTTTTATTCCTGCTTTTATGGCATATATTATAAGTAAACATTGCCCAATAAATTTTTTAGGCACATCCTGCATGTATTCTCCTTACTTGTGTGTCCATTTGCAGCCTGTGCATTAGGCTTTGGAAGCGTCAGTATAAGACGCCAACCAGTTTCCATAAAATATATTATGTTATGAAATGCCTTCTTATTTTAATATCAGGTTTTTAAAAAGAGACTTACAAACTGGGGTAGAACCCTGATCTAAACGTATTTATTTGCAGCAAGTTTAATCATGTAACGGGCATTTCTTATGTGTGCTTTTGTAAGGAGAGCTTTGAGGGCCATTTTAAACTTGTCTTTCATGGATCTTGCAGATGCTGTAGGATTTTCTTAATTCCTAAGACCGTACATGTCATTCTAATTGACTTTTGTATTTTTGTAATTATTGATTATTTAAATCAGTTCAGACAGGATATTTCAACATTTTAGACGTGATGACTGCATAACCGATAAAAAATCATTATGCTAATATTAATAGTATAATTTAACATTAAATCATAAATTTGTTGTAAGGAAAGCAAACATGCTGCCTTCTGGCCAAAAAAATTGGCATCAACGGCACAGTGTTAGAAAAAAAAAATAATAAAAATTAACTAATACAGATACTAGCAAGCTCAGTTATGAGTGCAATTGAATTAAGATCCATCCACAAATTTACAATTCTACTGATACATTTTATATAAAAAAGAAGTAAATGCTACTTGAATTATTTATATTAGCTCAGTACTGTTGGATTCCATACAATATGTTCATCTTAGGCTTATACAGCATTATGAAATAAGGAAAACCAGGTGATTTTAAGATGTTTATTTATCGTTGTGAAATAAATAATACCACTTCCAAGTACATTCATGTCATTGAATGATGATCACAAACATAAAGTAATGGCAAACAATAAATGAATTAGTTAAATGAGATGTAGTAATTGTTTTAAGACACGTGATCACAAAATAAAAGAAAGCACATTTTTGGAAGAAAAGTAAAAGCAATATGAGCAATGGGGTTGCTGCTTCGATTTTATTTTAAAATCACAGTTACAGGTGATAGATCCTGCTATAATGGACTGAAATTTACAGCAGAGGTTACTATTTACAGAACAATCTTGCCATGGACATAAATCATCACTTCACTGCCTCCAATGAATAATTGTACCTCAGAGACTTATTTTGCTGCAGAAACCTTCCCACATACGCTCACAGCTCCCTGGGGAACCCAATGTCATTGTGTTGAAGGCATTTTTATTTATTTATTCACTTCTCCTACACTAACAGCATACTTGACGGTTCACAGAAATGGACTCTGCTGAACTGGTAGCTGCTGTGAAAATGTAATGTCCTTGGCTCCCGTGTAATACAACAGAAGCAGCAGGCGAATATAAATGCACCAGTAAAGTGAAAATATTTCCTTTTCCCCTGCAATGCTAGTCCTGCTCATGCAATCATGTAGTACTGTAGATTGTTCCACAATTTACTGAAAAGGACTGACTGATGCACTGCATACGCATGCTCATAAACAGCAATTTTGCTGAAGTGCTTATTGTCTTCTTTAAGCTTGCTGGTAACAATAGGTCATCCTGTGTTATCTGCTTATGGAAAGCAATACAACATTTACTCCCACTGTGCATTCATGTTATCTGCTTATTTGAAACGTCCATCTTATTTCCAAGAATGTGTCTGTGTGATAAAATACAATACGATACCAGATTACAGTATAATAGCTTTATTTGTATAGACTTCCAACATCTTATAATACTATTAGGGTATCCTAGGCTGAATGTGTTGTTTTTACCTTAAAAAATGTAAGCGTGTAGAAATCCAAAAAAGTTTTTAGCAGAGACCATTGTATAGTTTATTTATAAGAAATCAGTAGAAAGATATAGCATTGGCATAAATACGTCAAAAGGTTTTGGAGATGTCCAGAAAAAGTTCCCACCTGAAAATGAATCTTGTAACCTGGGCTTAACATGGAAAAGATGGCTAGAGATCTCGTGGCAAACAACCACAGAAATGTTTAAGTTGGGAGCTGCAGAATAAAATACATTTTTATCATTATGCAATATTTTTTTGGAAGTGCATGGGCCCTTGTATTCAAAGGTGCAGAAACATTAGAACTACCAGTAGTTTGGCAACTCTTAACCCTGGCCATGTGTAGACCATTTGTCAAAATCATAAGCTATTTATTTTCACTGACTAGTCAGGCAACACATCTTTAAATATCTTATAACAAAGATTTTCTGAAAATTAGGTGGAAAGACCAAATACTTTTAACTCATTTGGAACAGAACGGTTGAACGTTTAGTCTGCTAAATTAAAAAGACATAAATAATACTTTGTTTAGAGGGGAAATTGTTCTACCATAATGTTACAAAGAAGTAATCACTTTGCAGAGTAGTTAAAGCAGAGGGCTCATTTTCAGTAGATCTGGTGCTTTCTTATATTAATTATTCTTGAATTATTGTACTTTAATGTTATTAGATATTTCCTTTTTGTTATGTTTTTATGTTAGCAGACACAAAGAAATGAATGTAGGAAATATTTTAAACTTACTGTACTGCACTGTCAATATTTACATTGTTCATCAACATGAAATCAGCAATAAAACTACAGAAACTCTCAGCATCTTTGTGCCATTAAAGTTCAGTTTCAGATATGCCAAATGTAATTCACAGTTTCTTTTATTTCTGTCTTTTAAACCCTGTAAAGGACACCAGGTTTCTTTAGACACTAGTAAATGGCTTTTTTTTAGCCCAATTACATGACACTGTGGGATTGGAAGCTGGAAGCTCCCAATGGTATTTGAAAATCATATATGCAGTATGCTGCATTTTCTATTTATATAAGTCACTAGGGGGTACTCCATATGAGATACCCTTAGGCAGGGGCCAATTGAGATTAGCCCTGGGAGCTGAACAGGTAACTTTAATTGGTAGAGGGATGAAGTCTGAGAGCTTCTGCCATACTGTATAGAATAAATATTAGGAAAAAAGTACATTATACTTAAGCAAAAAATGGCCTAAAACAACATAAAAGAATTGCTTTGCTTACTTGAGCTGGCTTTCTAGCTTTGATTGTATTCTGTGCTTGCAAATACAGTTACATTGACTAAACTCTGCTTTTGGCTCAAAATGAATCAACTGTTAAAATATCTCAAGATTAAAAACTCTTTAGATGATAACTCCCAAAGTTCTCTGTAAGAAAACACCATGTAAAGACACACAACTGCTTAAACTCTACATACTCATGTGACTGTCTTAGGCAGCATTTTATAATAAATTGTCTTGACTCCCTTCCCTTCTTTGGATTTGTCATGTATTCAGAGCTTTATTATCAGTGTTTGAAGGATTTATCTGTGGTTAAATTGTTATTTTTCTTCCTCACATTATATGAAATACTGCATTTTTCTTGGAGTCTTGAAGTCTTCACTGGTAGTTCACTTGTTGACGGTGGTAAGATTTTGGAGTCAAGTCTGGCACTCAGGGAGGTTGCTTACATTTTCTTTACAAAAACATCCATAGGGATATAAGGTTGTTGTTCAAGGAAGCATGGCACTAAGCAATAACTTAACTTTTTTCTGTAAAGTGTTAAAACTACCATATGCCTCACAAAAGCATTAAATCATGGAATATTCTCACATCTCCTTTTCACTTCGCTATTGATTTATAATTTGACTGTCATTAGTGGTTGTTTTATTAAACTTATATAAATCCATCCATTTTCTGAGCCTGATTTTCTGATTACTGGAATGTCAGAGTCAGTAGCCATTTACATAATTAATTTACTGTATTTACATATATATTTTAGTATTTGTTTGCTGTTCAGTAAATGCCGGTAAGCAAAATTCTACAAGAAGATTGTGGAATATCTTTGACCCCAAATGTTTAGTTAATAAATGATTACAGGTCAGGTCTGGTCAGGTTAGGGAGAATGCACTGGTACAGCGTGTTGCTGCACCCACCACGTGATGAAACAGCTCGGGATCCTGGTTGGCAACTTCGCAGGCAGACACGCGGTCCAGCCACTCGGGTCCTCAACAATGAGGATCCTGTGAGCCCAATCATTCTCAGGGAATCATGCCACATAACTGTAGTGCCGAAACCGACGCTCCCTCACAGTGCAGGTAATGTGCCTCATTTGGACTCCATGAACAAGTTCTTATTCGTTACAAAGTCAAACCAGTGGTACCTAAGGATTTGCCAAAGAGACACTGTACTGAAGGAGTCCAGTCTTTATCTCAGGTCACTGGATAGCATCCATGTCTCACAACCATATCCAATCTTTCTTGTTGCTAATTGCTTGCCCACTGGCAGCAAAACAGGAAGCACCAGGACTCTTAAGACTTGGACCTTCATCCTTTTGTAAAGATATCGGGAATACCATACACCCCATTCTAGCCCCATGCTCTCCCAATCCGTCAACCGATTTCATAGGAAGAGTCACCAGAGACATGAATGTCACTGACATGTGAATGACATGATGTAACCTCTTACTGAGTGATAGAAATACATAAAGGAAATAAACATAAAACAAAGTATAAGTGATGCAATTGTAATTTATTATTGTATCAATTTTCATAAAATGATTTTTAAAAATAGTCTTTGCCATACCCCCAATCTTTCTTGTTGCTATATGCTGTATTAATACTTTGACATTAACAGGTTTTCTCTCCAAAGAAATTATAAAGAAACACTGTAGATAGCACTGTTATTATGCAATATTAGATCTAAACATTTCTGTAAAAAATGAAAAAATATATTTACTAAGGGAAAAAAAACAAGAAGGAAGGATATTTATTTGGAATGTGGCTTTAATGTTGAACAACAGCTTTAGTGAATTTCACAAGTTTACCAACAATATATTATTAATTTATGAACGAAAGTTGTGATGGCCCAAACACAGATGCCTGATGGAATCCGATGATCATTGACCTCATGGAAACTATTCTGTTCTTCTATGTACTTTTTGTCTCCAGTTTATTAGCCTACAGTGCTTATAAAATCAATATATACTGCAGAATACAAAGAAAAAAAAGCATGTAATGTTATTAGAAGGACCATGTTCTGTTTAAAAAAATGTAGTTCTTAAGGGGAAGAACTGGAAATCGCGGCATGTGGGAGAAAAATCAAGAAGAACTATTAAGGATAGCAAAAGGCAATATGAATCCATTAGTTCAAAATGCTTTAAACCACAATGAAAACATTTGTATTTTCATTTGATCTTCTGACTTACACCTTGGCCTATCCATATTTAAATATATTACTTTTCATAATACTTCAGGAAACATTTACTGATTTTAGCACTCCCTTGTTTTGCGAATTGGACTTAATGCACTGAGTGATATTCCCACTCAACTTATCTAAAAATAAGATGTAATAAACTTACAATATCTGAGGGGTAGTAACATCACAGAGAATTAGACCTAATATAGTGGCTTTCCCAGTCACAGTATCTCAGTACAGTTGGGGGATACAATGAAACAACTGTGCAACAACAATGGGAAATGTTGACTTGCGTAAGTATGCTTGTGTTGTGCTTTTTGACAAGTCTTGTCATTCCTGGGGTGAATGGTTGAACAGAATAAAGTGGCTAATACATTACATTAACTGTTACATACTAGATTTACTCATGCATAGCTATGTTTATCAAAACCATACTTCCACAGTAATTAAATATGTTTATTTCACCACATGTGCAATCACAGAGAGAGAAGTTCTGGGATACTGTGGTATTTTTTTATTCAATTCAGTTAAAATGCATAAATGAGAAAGAGGGTAGGATTTAACATCAGGTTTCTCAACACATTTTAATAAGAAAAATGAAGTTACCCTAATTAAAAACAATCTGCTGACTATAATTGTGTACAATTTCAATTCACTCAAATCTGTAATACATTCTGAGATTAGAAGACAAAGTAAATTTTAAAAATGTGTCAAATGTTAGCTTTAATTTAACTTATACTGATTTCCTTAGGCAATTAAAATACATTCCATTATAAAAGAAAAAATAAATAAAATGTGAAAAAAGTTATTTTTCATCATTTGAGGTGGGAAAAGAGCAAAAAATCATAACGAATGTGTAAACGAAGACACAAACAGGTCACAGGATTTGTGTTTTGGTCAATATTTATTTGATGATTTTGTGTTCTCTCTCTCTTTTTTCATCCCTCACATTTTTATTTTTATCACATACATAAAGTTGGTCTCATTTGCATCGTATATAGAGGGTCATTAGGAAGTGCTCCCTATTAATCTAATATATAAAGCAGAGTCGATGTATGTTTGTTTGTCTGCCATACAAATCTGTACCAGGCGTTCGATCAGCACCAAACTGGGCATGGGGCTCCTTTGTGACCAAGAGAAAGTCATGGGGTGTGTTTGGTTCGGAAAAATGTTTATGGTGAACCGAGGGGCACCTTTTCACCAACACCATGTTCGGCACAGGTTCCCGTACTTAGGATGGCCGCACGTTGCAACAGAAGTTCACCGCGGCACTATCTAGCGGCAGCTTTGATCTCTGTGCGGTGCTCTTTACCCATGTTTCTTTCAATTGTCAAGAGATGGCGGAAGTGTCCAAGTATGAGACACATAGATTTCCATAGACATAGAATTACTACATGCCGCATCACCAGCACCATCGTACGTCAACGTCACCACCACATTGCGAGTGGCACTGCTGCGGAGTGAAGTAATGGATAAAGATACCTCACGCATGTGCTGCTTGGGATTGTACAAACTGCTGTACTCTCCAAACCAGATCCTGGTGGATTACATTTCATAAGTAAGGCTGAATAATTGTTTTGGGTTATATTTCACCATTAGAAAATCCCATTTTATAATCTGAGCACTCAAGGTCACCTTACAATAAAATTAAACAACATTACTGTAGTAAAAAGAAAAGTTCTGAGGGCAGTTTAAAAATGTGTTATTGAAGCGAGCTGACATATATGAGACAGAAGATAATTCCTGAGTTGAGGAGCACAATGAGAGACGCTCGAGGTCCCATACCACTGTGTCTAATGTGTGCAACAGAAAGTACAGCTGCAGATGAGAATTTGAGTGAGCCTGAGGAGTGTCAGTCTGTAAGAGATCAGTGATGTTCTGGAGAGCTTTAAATGTTCAGAGTGTTATTTAGTATTGTATTCTGTAGTTAACAGGGAGCCAGTGAAGTTGAGAGAGAATCGATGTGATGTGTTCAATGGATTTAGAACAGCAGGTTATCATCCTGGCAGCAGAATTTTAAATAAGTTGTGAGCAATAGATATGTTTTTGTGGGGTGCCAGATAGAATAGCATTACAGTAATCTATACTTGAGGTGACTTGGGCATTAACCTATACGTCAGTACTGTGTTCCCTAGGAAAAGGAAAAAAACTAGAAATGTTTCAGAGATGGAAGAAGGCAGTCCGAGAAATGTTAGCTATATGGGAATAATTATTTAATAATAATAATGATTATTATTATTATTTAATAATTGCCATTATTAGTGTTTAAATAAATATAAATAATTGCATTTCAACGATTCAACAAAATCTTTTGTATGTAAACGATACTGTTTTAAATGTTATTGTTTTTTCATCAGAAAACCCAGTTTCCAAGTCTACCTGTATTGGTTTAAATGGCACTTTTGCCACTTGCAATAGGGCGGAAGCGCTAATGTATCGTGTCAACTGTGCAAGACAGTGAATGCGGCGTCTGTCTATATATGTCTATGAGTCAGACTGCTTTGATCAGATGAAGGGGAACTGCCGTATGGATGTAAAACGTGAATGATCCAGAGCGTGTGACCAACTACCACACCCGCATTTCCACATCTCACACTCCCACACGCACTGATAGTGCTGTATTTCATTCGCCAAAGTCTGTTATATTTGCTCGCTTTCCGACTCACAGTACGCTTTTAGTGTTGCTCTTTCTGACTGACTGGTGCTATTTGTTCACTTTCCGACGTATCATAAATAACGCAAATTCATCTCACTGTGGTGCTTATTCCGTACGTAATACCATGTAACACATTATAATTGTCCTGTGTTTCACTAATATACCCATGCCACTGAAAAAAAGACGTCGAACTGGAAAGTCCACTTCAGATGCAAGACAGTCTATTTCAAGGGCGTCTGAAACGCCACAGCAGACAGAATCTACAGTGGAGGAACTTGCAATAATAGTACATAGTAAATTCATCATTAGATACGGGGGTCTTTCCAGACTGTCTTAAGACTGCTGTAGTTAAACCCCTTCTTAAGAAACATAATCTTGACCCCTCTGCCTTTGAAAATTTTAGACCCATTTCTAACCTACCCTTCTTAAGTAAAATTCTAGAGAAGGCAGTCATTATGCAGTTAAATGACCACCTCAATAAACATGCTATTCTTGATACTTTTCAGTCAGGCTTCAGAACAAATCACAGTACAGAAACTGCACTTGTTAAAGTAGTAAATGACTTGCGGGTAAATGCAGACAAAGGTCATTTATCTGTTCTCATCCTCTTAGATCTGAGTGCTGCATTTGACACCATTGATCATAATATTCTTAGAAATCGCCTTAGTCAATGGGTGGGCCTCTCTGGCAGTGTCTTAAATTGGTTTGAATCCTACCTGGCAGGGAGAAAATTCTTTGTGAGTTGTGGTAATCACATCTCAAAGACACATGATATCCATATGGTGTTCCACAAGGCTCTATCCTGGGTCCGCTGTTATTTTCAATCTACATGCTTCCGTTAGGTCAGATTATCTCAGGTTACAACGTGAACTACCACAGCTATGCTGATGACACACAGCTGTACTTATCTATAGCACCTGATGACTCCGACTCTCTCGATTCACTAACACAATGTCTTACTGGTATTTCTGAATGGATGAATGGTAATTTTCTCAAACTAAATAAAGAGAAAACAGAAATTTTGGTAATTGGCAATAATGGATTCAGCGAGGTTATCAGAAATAAACTTAATACACTAGGATTAAAAGTTAAGACGGAAGTAAAAAATTTAGGGGTAACCGTTGACTGTAATCTGAATTTTAAATCGCATATTCATCAGACCACTAGGACAGCATTTTTTCACTTAAGAAACATAGCTAAAGTTAGACCTCTTATATCATTGAAAGATGCTGAGAAATTAATTCACGCTTTTGTTTTCAGTAGACTAGATTACTGTAACGCACTGCTCTCAGGACTACCCAAAAAAGACATAAATCATTTGCAACGAGTGCAGAATGCAGCTGCTAGAATCCTAACTGGGAAAAGAAAATCCGAACACATTTCTCCAGTTTTGATGTCACTACACTGGTTACCTGTGTCATTCAGGATTGACTTTAAAATACTGCTTATGGTTTATAAAGCCTTAAATAATCTCGCCCATCTTATATATCGGAATGCCTGACACCTTATATTCCAAATCGTAACCTTAGATCTTCAAATGAGTGTCTCCTTATAATTCCAAAAGCTAAACTTAAAAGAAGTGGTGAGGCGGCCTTCTGCTGTTATGCACCCAAAATCTGGAATAGCCTGCCAATAGGAATTCGCCAGGCAAATACAGTAGAGCACTTTAAAACACTGCTGAAAACACATTACTTTAACATGGCCTTTTTATAACTTCACTTTAACTTAATCCTGATACTCTGTATGTTCAATTCATCATAATAACTATTCATGGTGGCTCTAAAATCCGTACTGACCCCTACTCTCTCTTCTGTTTCTTTTTCCGGTTTTTTGTGGTGGGCCTGCGCCACCACCACCTACTCAAAGCATCCTGATGCACCAACATTGATGGACTGAAAGCCAGAAGTCTACGTGACCATCATCATCAGGTCCTTCGATGAAAACGCTAAATACAAAGAGGACTGTTTGATTTATGTTAAGTAGATTGCCCAGAGGGGACTGGGCGGTCTCTTGGTCTGGAACCCCTACAGATTTTATTTTTTTCTCCAGCCTTTGGAGTTTTTTTTTGTTTTTTCTGTCCACCCTGGCCATCGGACCTTACTTATTCTATGTTAATTAATGTTGACTTATGTTTATCTTTTATTGTGTGTTCTATTTCTCTATTCATTTTGTAAAGCACTTTGAGCTACATTTTTTTGTATGAATATGTGCTATATAAATAAATGTTGATTGATTGAATAAAATGTGAATCAAAAAACTGTTTGTTCTATTTCTATGTTCTGTTTCTTTTATTTGGGAAATTCAACGATTATAGACTCCCGGGCAATGTGGGGTACTCCTACTAGTCTTATATATAAACTTCTATGTGTGGAAGTGTGTGTGTCTGTCCGGCCCAGAAGTAAGAGTTGGAGTTGGAGTAAGGGCTCCACCTCCAAGGATACACAAGTGAGGCCAGCACGTTGGCAAAGCAAAACCTCCAAAGACAGACAAAGTCACTTAGCAGCTAATACATAAGCAAGGCGAGCACATCAGCAAAATGGTATCCTTTTTACTTTTCCTCACGCCGCTTAAACACAAATGAGGGAAGCACGCTGGCAAAAGGAAACCTCTGAAGAAAGACAGTCACGTAGCTGCTAATGCACCAGTGATGCGAGCACATCAGAAACACAAAACCTCCTAGGAGAGAGATGCCCACAGAAGTTCCTTTCAACCACCTGACATCTCTGCATTTCAATTTTTTTTTCGATGATTTCAATAGTTTCTAGGACCACAGTGTTTTTTACAGCACAGGCTTACACAGCTAGTATATTATAAATGTATAGCTTGCTATTTATCTAGAATATAGCTGCATATGTAAAAATACAGAACCAGGATGGTTCTTAAGTTTACTTGCAAAGGAAATATGCCACACTTTCAGTACACTAGCATGGACACTTTAAACTTACAGATTCAATGAAAAAGAGTCAAGTTATCCATGGCTTAAATGAACAGTTAAGATAGTTTGTCTATTTTCTTCACTTAAAAGAATGCTGTGAAAAGCACAATTTTTTTAATTTGATATTCTTAATTAACTCCCAAGGGGAAATTGTCTTTTTGCATGACCTTTTGAGGTCAGAGCGCAGTATTAGCCATTGTACAACATCCATGGTACAATTTTCAGGTTAAGGGTCTTGCTCAAGGACCCAGCGGAGTAGGATCCCTTCTGGCAGTAATGAGATTTGAACTGGCAACTTTCCAGATACCACCACAGCTACTTAGCCTCAGAGCCACTACTCCACTGCAGATATTGGTGTGATAAACACCATTCCCAAATTTATTTAAAGGATTTTTTTATTAATGTAGTAAAACATTATGTGAATCTTACACATGTTTTATTGTATAAGTATGTTGTAGAATAAGAACAATAAACTGGATACCTCACTACTGACTCTTTTCCTGTAGCTCCTGTGGAAGCCTATATAGTCCCTATAAATTTTAATAAAAATGTCAATGAGTAATAATAAATACTGAAAAGATCCTGCATTAAAGCAAATTTGATGTTTAAAATATGTAATTTTTGAACAAAAATAACTATTCTGCAAAGACCACTATTACCTCTGATCTGAAATGTACAGTCCAGTTCAAAAGTGTCAATGACAATTAATGTAAACATTGTACGTTCTACATGGTATATACACATTTACCCTACATTATGTAATTTTATGTAAAATAGTGTAGATATTTAAAAAAAAGCTTGCTTCGTCTTACCTTAGTGTTCTCTATGGCTCAGGCTGTCATATGGATATTGTTGTCTCTGTATGCATCTCATTGTCTCAGATCTTTTCTTCGAAAATGTGTCCATTTAATTGTTTTTAGGTGGTGAAGTTGTTTTTAATTGCTGAAATGGACCAGAGTAGATACTGAATACTTTGATCAGAATGCCACAGCTGTTATTGCTACCCCCCACCTAACATACCAAACTGTGATTTTAATTTCCACATTCTGGTAAATATGCAAGATTATGTGATTTCCTGTCTACTCCCAGCAGACCACATAAACATTTATTCAGTTTTTACCTTAGTTTTTTCCAATGCAGGGTGGCAGAGGTCTTGAGTGTATTCAGACTGGCATCAGAACTGAATAAGGAGTAAGCCTGGATGGCATGCTATACTGTCAAAGTAGCAGTTAATCTCCAAGATGGCCTAGTTCACCATCTGCAATTGACCTGACTGCTGACATGAACACAGTGTGGTTTTATGGTGTTTACATCCCTTTACAAAACATACACGGTTAGTTCTCATACACATACCTGACCCAAATCTGCACAGCTGAGCAGAAGGCAGATGGCTAAGGTTGGGCAAACTGCCAAATGTCTCAAAATAATAAAAGAAGTGTCATCAAACATTTTTGTCACATCTTCGAGCAACCAATCCCCTAAGTAGTGATCTTTCTACTGCTTCCCTCCTACTAGACCTCACAGATTGAGGGATCAGTTTCAGGTGCCTTTTTATATCCAAATAAACAATGTGATCATTTAAAGAGAGGCAGATTTTAGAGAAGTGTTTGTTTATACTTTCTTTTATTTCTTAAGAGCTTAAGAAGATTGTTTGCAAAATAAAAATGTTCAGGTATCCAACCTTTATCCCTAGTAGCTACTGTATGTTTCAAGTGTCGGCTCACATTGACGACACAAGCTCAATTTCTTTACGCAAGGCTGTAGTCATTTTATTGTTGCTTTTTGTAGCACACGACACACATCTTCTATATGTCTGATCATGGAGCTGCAGGTGTGAGCTCTCCTTCTTCCTGATGTCTGCTGCTCTTCCCTGGGCCTGCATCTTCTTTCTCTATATCTTTGTGCTTTTTTTTTTTTAATTTTATTTTAATCATTCCATTTTAATAGATCAATTTTTACAAAAAAATAAGATTGAAAACAAATCGACCCCCAACCCTGAGAAAGAGAGCATGGCCAATAGAGTAAAACGTAAAGCTTGTAAACACACCTAAATTGATGAGTTTAATAGGACAATAGAGATGAATGGAGAAAAAAAAACAAATGCGGAGATAATTACTTGCTTGGTGCTTTAAGAGCTTATTCTAAAATATTATTAATTAGATCCTGCCAGGTTTTGAAAAAGTTCTGCACAGATCCAGTGAGAATTTGATTTTTTCTAATTTCAAATAGTATAAAACATGAGTTACCCACTGATTTACTTACAGTAATCTGTGTAAACACTTTAAAACAGAAACTTTTTCATATTTTAGTAATAAATGTTACAAAATGTAGGCATAAACTATAGAATGTGTGAAGCCTGAAGTCCAAAGATCAAATAAACACTTTCACAAAAGGTTCAAGGATGATACAACAGCTTCTGTGGCGTAGCGGTAAGATTACTGTAGAAATGGAACACACGTGAAATGCATGTGTTCCAAATAACAATCTATTATTTACACTCTAAAACTCCAGCCCTTCACTCCCAGATAATCAAACAAGGCACGAGCTGGGAGAGGTTTGTGAATGTTCTGCGACGGTACGGAGTATGGAATAGCAGGCAGCTTGCTGCTTGTCTTAATTGGCACATTTACAGGACAAAAGATGCTGGCGGAGAGGTGTGAATGGATTTAAGGTGGGCCGGATTTACAAGTTTTCTTGTAGGCTCTGGTAATTCTAGTGTCAAGCAAGAAAGATGTGCTCGATATATAATTTTGAGTTGAATAATTGTATGCTATGCACATATGGTGCTTGAGTGAATTCTCTGCATTGCTACCTTCCACTCCTTTTCTGATATGTTGAGTGAGAGATCTTTTTCCCATTGTCTTCTTGAATCTTTGAAAGGCAGGGACTGTAAAATAATTTAATGTATTGCAGAAATGCTGTCTGAGTCCTTGAAATTGAGTAATATTTTTTCCAGCATAGAGGAGGGTGCGAGATGAGGAAAATCGGGCAGGTTCTTTTTAACAAAGTTTCTAATTTGAAGATAGTGAAAGAAATGTGTAGTTGTAAAGTTAAATTTGGAATGTAATTGTTCATAGGATGCAAAGATGTTGTCTATATAAAGATCTCTAAGTAATTTAATCCCAAATCTTTTCCAGATATTAAAAACTGCATATGTTTGCGAGGGTTGAAAAAGATGGTTCTCTTGCAGAGGTGCCACAGATTTAAGATTCTCCATCTTAAAATGCTTTCTACATTGGTTCCATATTCTAAGTGAGTGAAGCACAACTGGGTTATAAGAATATTGGCGATAACTTGCATTTATTGGGGCACAAAGCAGGGAATATAAAGAAGTACTGCAGGATTTTATTTCTATTGCGGACCAAGCCTATGTATGTTCATCTATTTGTTTCCAGGTTTTTATAGCTTGTATGTTTGCTGCTCAGTAATAAAACTGAAAGTTAGTTAGAACCATGACACCCTCTGCCTTAGGTCATTGTAGGGTCGCTCTTTAGATACGTGGATGTTTTGAGTTCCAAATAAATGAGGTTATGGTTGAATCTAATTGCTTAAAGAATGATTTATTGATGTATATTGGAATGTTTTGAAATAAAACATAAGCTTAGGAAGGATATTTATCTTAACAATGTTAATTCTTCCAGCTAGAGAGAGATGAAGGGTTGACCATCTATGCAAGTCTTGCTTAATTTTTTCCATATAGACGGCAAATTTTGTTGATAAAGAGCTTTATGTTTACTTATGATATTTACCCCTAGGTATTTAAACTGATCTGCAATGATAAAAGGAGGGTGTCCAATCTAATATTGTATGCTTGAGAATTCAATGGAAAGAGTACACTTTTATTCAAATTAATTCTGAGACCAGAGATCTTTTGAAATTCTGTAAGTGCTGTTAGGACTGCAGGCACAGTATTTTGTGGGTCTGATATATACAGTACCATATCATCTGCATATAGAGAAATTTTCTGTTCCAGTCCTTCTCTGATAATCCCCTTTATCTAATAAGCATTTGGGCAGTGAACTGCCAGTGGTTCAATGGCGATTGCAAACAGCAGTGGTGACAAGGGGCATCCTTGTCTGGTACCACGTTTTAGTTTAAAGTAGTCTGAACAAATGTTGTTAATACAAATTAAAGCTTCTGGATTGTAGTTTGATCCATGCACAAATGTTCTCTAATGTGCATCCAACGATAATATCATCTCTGGGGTGTTTGATTTTGCTGGTGAATATATTACATTAAACAGGCGTCAAAAATCTCTTTCCTGAAAGTGTGGCTTGTTCATTTCCTCTGTACACGTTGAATGCACATCCTCACTTGCACTCAATATGCAATACACTTTTCTTTGCCCATAATAGCATAAAGGCCTGCCTTTCTGAGCATTTATCTTTAATAAAGTTGCTCCTCTTAAATACAGTTTCTTAGTCTTCCTACTAGTTTAACAAGTGCTAAACTCAAAGGCATCTTTTTCACAAGCCTGGCAATTTATTCTGGTCAAATGGTCACATATATACTCATATGAGCTTCTTCACGTCTGTTTACAAATGAGTCAGAACCTCACTGAACACCTCTTCTTAGAAACAGCTGTTTATCCAAGCAGCCAACAAGAACGGCATGTGAAGGTTTCTCATCCAAACCACAACAGCACATTGAGAACCTGAGGTCTGTTGAAAGTGTTTCCTGTGTCCTCATACTGCTTGGGACATGCCAGTTATTCTGAACATTTTTCAGGCATTTTTAGATGGCTTTGTTCCAATGTTCCTTCTAGTTATTGGTATCTTAGTAACCAGACTAGAGGAATGATACTGGAGACAGTGGATAAGCCCTTAGCTCCCTTATTCCTTGACTGTAAAGCAAAACATTTCACCAGAAATGTAATGTCCACACTGTCGGGACATAAAAAAGAGAAGAACTCTATCTGTCCATTATTGAAGGGGCACAAAAGTGATAAAGAAGGAATTAACAGGACACGCCAACGGAGTACCTACTGAATACTCACATTTGCCCAAAAATTCTATATGTGAGTCATTTAGCCATATCTTATACATCTTTCCCAAGTTCCTCCCAAGTACCTGAATTTTAGCAAAAGGAGTTATAATCCAAACTTTACCGCAAAATATGACCTTTTTTTAATACTGTACTAGGGGGCTCTGCCTCCTGCTCGCTTCACTCGCCCACCCCAATGTTTGGTTTACCAGATATACAATTTAAAGAGATTGTTATTTTCATGAGAATTGTTACATATGCATTATTTTCACTTTTACTTTAAAAACTTTTGTAAAAACAATACTTGTCCTTTATTTTCGGCCCTATGTGTGGTTACATCTCTTTCTCGAAGGATGTATAACACTGCTTACATTGTCAAGGGGGGGCGGCTGAATGCACGCTAAGGAGATGCCGTCAGATCATGTGCTGTCTTTCTGCTGCTGGCGAGCTGCCTGTTCTGCTTGTCACTTGTCATTGTTTTAAGAGCTGGGAGCAAGTTAAAGTGTCTCTCACAGGACTTCAAATTGTCTTCTGAGAAGATCACATCTCGTCTCCCTAGTCTGCCTCCCCAAGATTTTTTTTTTTTTTTATAATAGAGAGACAAGGTTCAATTTTCAACATTCACTAACAGCTGAAATTATGATGGAGGCAGTCAGCAAGGTGATACAGATTATATTTATATACTTATACAGATAAAATTCTGTTACAACGAATATCTTTACAACAAAATTTTTATTACAACAAAGTATTTTTATGGTCCCGACAGTTTCCTCGTATGACATCAGTCTATAGAAATCTCGTTACTACGAAGTACATTCAGCAGATACTTTCATTACAATGAAGTGCCCAAAAGACCTTGAAATGCTTGAATGAATCATCCATAGAGCAGTTAGTTCTGTGGTCGCAGCTCAGTTGTGCACAATGACCCCAAACAGAAACATTGTATATTTTTCTCTTTTATGAACTTTTCTCATACTGTTTTTTTTGCTGTTTTTGTTCTCTGTGGTTTTCAATGATACCTTTTGCTTATTTCTGGTTAACAATTGAAAAACATCCATTGGAATTTAACTCTTTGTCACCCTCCTATAGAAATGGCAGACACAAAAAAAACGATAAAAGTTCATATTAGAAAAAAAAAAACTTTAGATTTTTCCAGCTCTCGTTTGTGACAAAAAAAAAAGACGTTGACAGTGAATTCAGAATTTCACCATCAACACTGTCAACTTTCTTGAAAGACCAAGCAAAAAAAGAAGAAAAATCTCGAGCTGCAAACTTATGCGAACTACTGCATTTGAAGATGTCAAAAAAGCATTTTTATGTGGTTCATTGATGCTCGTTCAAGAAACATTCCTATTAATTCAACATTCATTCAAAAAAATGTGAGGTTTCTAAACTCTCTCAGGACCTCCCCTAACTGGACAACACACCAAAGAGCGTCCCAAGGTGTGATCACCGCGTCTGTGGAAGACTGTTTATTCATTGCCAGGGCAACAGTAGGCTCACAGCTCTGCTGCGGCTCTTCACTGAAGCAAACAGAAAAGATTTTAAGGTATATGCAGGGAACAGTATTACTTGGCCACTACCCTGGATGTAACCCTGCCTGACTGCTGTGTCTGTTTTTAGGAGAGTGGTAGATCACGCTACAATAAATAACCATGCTTTTCCAGTTTCAAGTTGAATAAAGCTGGTTTTGCTAAATTACTGAGACTTAGCCTTGTGTTTTGGGGTGCAAGAAAAGGACTTATAGCGCGACCCTGATCTTTTAGGATTTGCTTCTGTGGCGCTTCTCTGCAGCGCTGTGAGCCTGCGGTTGCCCTGCCCCGGCAACGGACAAACAATCTTCCACAGACGTGGTAATCGCGCTTTGGGACGCACTTCAGCATGTCATGCTCCTTGGATGGGGAAGGGGGATCCCACAAGAAACCTTCAGAAACCTCACAATATGAAGAAGAAGAAAAGAATTATTCGGCTTCTGATTGATAACTGTGCTGCCCACAGCATGCTTCCACATTTAGATAATGTTCGCAATGCTTCAGCCATTGGATTTGGGCATCCTTCGCACCCTGAAAGTGTATTATCTCAAGTAAATGCTGTGAAAAATTCTCATCAGCATAACTTGTAGACAGGAGGAGATTAAAATTAACGCAAAAGAAGATATTGAAATGACTGCAAACACTTGGACGCAAGTTAAAAAAAGCACTATAGTGACAAATACAGAATTTCATTACCACTAAATTTTCATCAAAACGAAATATTTTTTAGGTCCCTGGTAGTTCGTTGTAACGGAATTATACCTGTAGTAAAAGAAACATGAATATACAAGGGAAAGGTCTGTGGATCCACTCTGTATATTGTAAAGGATTTTCTGAAGAGTAGTTGTCTTGCCAGTAAGTAGTCTATGGGAACTGAGTCGAAGAATGACTGTTAGGGAAAGGCAGGCGGTTGTCTTTATAATTGGTGGTAAGGAAGAGGAGGGTCCAATAGTGATTAGGTGGAAATGAGGTCAGAAGGAGGGCGTGGTCTGGAGGCAGAAGTGGAACCTGGTAAGGCATCAGGTGGTTTTCCACCTTTAGTTAAGCCCCTTGACTGCCTCCTATGTGCACATGTGTGTGTGTGAGAGAGAGAGAGAGTTATGGTGTAGATGACAGCATATTTTAAACCTTACAGTCTCTTTTTCCTAGAAAATCCCTTCCTAGCTGTTAGAGGGTGCATTGTCCTAGAAGAAAACATATGTGACCATATTGTCCCTCTGTGGATTCAGAAAGCTGAGTTGCTACCTTGAATACTCAGCCCTTTAAGAACAACTGAAGGCCTGACCATCAGAAAGGGGGGATTCTAGCCTGATGTCCCTGAAGCAAATTGAAAGCCACCTGACATACTAGCCCATAAGACCTTTTAATTGTTGTACACTCATTGTAAATCAATTTACATCCATTTTGCTATGGTTTTCTTTCAATTTTGTAATTTCTTTTATTGTTCAGTCTTAACATTATGCTTTTGACATCACTTTAGCGCTATTTTGGATTGCATTTTCAACATGATGATAAGCATTTTGCATAGCGGTAGCCTTGTAGTTATGGAAGAAAATAAGCCACAATGTTTTAATTTAACAAAAGGAGGTCTTTAATAAATAGCATTATTGTTGAACCAGAAATTTACATTAAATTTCTGAATACCATTTAAAGCAATCCCCAGTTTTTTATAGTTTAGAAATGTTTTCCCTACTCCTCCCACTCCAATAATCAATATCAACCTGCTTACTTCATGCCAACAAGAGTTCTGACATGTCTGGTGATCCTTAGTTAGCAAACTTTTATCAGCTTTATTGCATACAGAGATCATTAATTATCTTATCAGTAACTGCCTGTCCTTGAAACACCAAAATATTCCATACCTATAAAGATGCTTAAAACAACTACAGTAATCCCTCGCTATATCGCGCTTCGACTTTCACAACTTCACTCTATCGCGGATTTTATATGTAAGCATATCTAAATATATAATGCACATTTTTTCGCTGCTTCATGGGTTCTGCGGACAATGGGTCTTTTTACTTCCTGTACATGCTTCCTCAGTTGGTTTTGTGGAAGACGAATGTTCTCTTCGTTCCCTTGTACTAATTCATGTCTGAGAAGTAAGCTTTACAAAACCATGTAATAGCATGCTTTGTTTTAGCAAACAGAAAAATGTTTGTGCAAAGGACTCAAGGTCTGAGCATTCCACACATGAGTCTGCCTTATCACGTTTTCCCTTAGCTTACATCTGAACGCCATAACAAAAGGAGCCAAGAAATCAAGTTGCACAAGGGGCGTTGAAGGGGCTAAAGGTTTGTGTATAATAAATGTGTTGACTGTTACATTTTATAATGATATTAAATTACGCATTCTAGGGGTATAAAACTGGACCCCACCCAACAGACGGGGTTCAGAAGAGCCCTGACGCTGTCATGTATATTTGATTGTCTGCTTTTCTGAAACTCTTCTCACCGTGACTCTGAAAATAAAGCTGCTTTATAACCGCACCTGCTGTCGGGTCTGAGATTTCGTCCACAGTTTTGGCGCCCAAACGTGGGGCAGGAGACGGCAGACGGCTCCTCGTGCAGGATCGTCCAGAGGACCGTGGTGGAGCCGATTCCGGCCGGATCGGGTCCAGCTTCGGTAAATGTAGGATTGGCCTGCCTTGGGCGTTTCCTGCGTGGGGAGTCCCTGACCTCCTCCTAGCCGATACGAGGCACGACTTGACGGGCATTTCCATGCAGGTGGATGGAGTCACGGTGAGTAGATCGGGGGATTCCTGTTAGTTTGACTGGTGTGCTGGAAGTAATATGAATATAGAAGGAAAAGGAATAAAAAGCATATGCAAAATAAAGAATAAGAAAGCATACTGTATGGAAAATACATAGGAGTGTTCTAAGGGCTCACGGAAAGTGACTTGGGACCCTACGGAAAACGGCACAGTGTGAATGTTAGCTAGTCACCCCTGTGGAAAGGATTAGAAAAGGGGCGAGTGGCACGCTCCTATAATAATTTGAGGAACGGGGGTGAAAGGGCATATTTAGAGAATGTGTGTCTAAATAAACGGGAGGTCGAGTTTTCATCTGCTGTCTGGTCATACTCTTGTTTCAACGGGTTGCTAAGGTGACGGAGACAATACCCTGGCAGATTGACGCATACAAAACGTCTGATGAAGGGATCGGGTAAAACCTCCATATCCTGGACTCCACGGGGCGTATTGATGTAGGATTCTGCTGATGCAAATAACGGACACGAAGTCACCTGAAGCTGTAATCCGGGAATAGGAGCGGACGGCGGGTGGAACGGGGTTTATCGAGGGCTGAGTCACTTTCTGCTGAGATCCTGCCACTCACTATGGGAAAAACAATCAGTAGCCAGTCAAACAGTCCCCCAAGAGTCCTAAAAACCTAACGTTAGAAGGATTATTTTCGGGGGATCGCCAGGCTCCTAGTGCGCTGTCGGGATCGAAAGGCGGGTTCCCTAGAAAGCTCATTGAAAAGAGACAGGATTAAAAAACATGTAGGAGGTGGAATAAGGACAGTGGAGGTGGATGGCCAGTGGAAGGAACTGGAGATATGAATTAGAAAAATACTGTGCAGAAATACACAGGGTTGTTGTAATGGAGGTCCTTATCGGATGGATATTTATGACAGATGGGAATTGGTTATTAAAGACCGTACGTTGGAAGCGGCACAAAAACGGAATGAGCTTTTAGTTGCTGAACTTAAGAATAGAAAGGAAAAAGAACAGCTGCTTATAGCTTTACAGAAAGTGTAGGCTGATACGGGACCCCAGTCTGAAGGAAGGAGGAGAAGGAGTGATAAAAAAAAAAAAACTTTTATATCCAGTGCTCTCTTCCCCAACACTTTACCCACAACCCTTCCACTGCCACATTCACTCATTGCCCCAACGGCTCCTGTGGTTACCGATGCCCCAGTTACTGATGATTTCTTTGATGAACAATATCATGCGACCCTCCTCACTTACACATCCTGATGATGAGACTGACGGCCACTTGTTAGGGGCTATGGGAGGCTTTTCTAACTTACACAAAAAGCCCTCCATTTCACAACGTGCTAGAACCAAAACCCTCAGAGATAAGACCCCTGAAAACCTTTAGCATCCACATTTTCATGCCCTTTAATTGAGGTTCCTAACCCCCGACACGATCCCACACTGCCCCCAGGAAACGATAACCCCACTACTGTAATGATACACGTAACTGGATATTCAAGAGCTGAAAGACGTAGTGTCCAATTGCCTGATCGTAAGGTAATCGGTGGGTTGAAGTTTGTGGAACAGGTGCAGCAACTAGACAACATATATAACCCAGTGCAGCCGAGTGGACCCAAGTGCTACGCAGAAAGATGGGACTACTTGGGCTACTGTCAATTATGGGCAGCATAATGGAGTACAGTGGCATTGGAATGAGGCATTGCCTCGTGGACAAAATAATGAGGGTCCTTTCCTTGCCAAATGGGAATCTGTGAAAACTGCAATAGCTGCAAAATATAAAAAGGGCACCGACTGATACCTTTTCAGCTGCCAAACAAAAGAAAGATGAGACAGTAGATGAATGGGCACACCGCATTCAGGACTTGTTGACAAACCATTCTGGCTTAGACAGCCCAGACGACCGTAACAAGGCAGGAGTTCCTCCTTTTCTGTCAGGACTCAGAAGTGATATTCAAAATAAAGTACGCACGTCCTGTATTTGGATGGGAAAGTGCCACTTTTGATGAAGTTAAAAAAGACACGCGAGCATGCTGAACGACAGACTAAACAAAAAGAGTCAGACACTCAGACCAAGTTAATCGCGGCACAAATGAATTATTATGCAGGTGGAGCTCAGGCAGGGGGAGAGGACGTGAAAGACGTGGATTTTTCCGAGAACAGGGGCGAAGCCGGGGGAGAGGTCGTGGATTTTTACTTCCTAATCCGAATTCTTCGTCTGCTCAGCCGCCTCTCCCCTCAGATCAAGCACCTACACATCTTGCCTGTTACGATGGGACACTTCTGCAGCAATTGCCCACATCAGCTTCTTCCCCACCTTCCTTACCTGAACCTGAGGATATTCCTTTCACAGGGACCCCAGCCACTCTTTTCAGTTGCCTTTGCTCACTTGCCATGGGACACAGATCCTTTATTGACTTTGCTGAATGGCACTAAAACTGCTTTTCTAGTCTGCCTCGAACGATACACTGACTGTTCTTAGTGCTTCTGGACAACCACATTTTTTACTGGTGTCTAAACCTCTTCGAGTTCAGCTTCATTTCAGTGGTTCCACTTTGATGCACCGTTTTTTGTTAAATCAGCTCTGCCCTGTTAATCTGTTCAGGAAGGGATGATGACTACGCTCTCCCTCTCTATTTCTCTAACCAAACGAGGGTTTCACTGTTCTATTCCTAAATTCCTGTGCCAAACCTCCCCACACTAAGCCCTCTTTTGCAGCCTGGACCCTGAACATCTCCTCACACACCATTCTTCTAAAGCCCTACACTCTTATATTCTTTTCCCCACTTGCAAGTCCCCAACACCCTCCACTGCACTGCCCAGTACTTCCCTTCTGAAGTGGACACACCTTGGTTAGAATCTTTTCTCTTTCAGGTATGAGCCCAGAGACCCTTCATATCCCTTGCATTTTTTTCTCATGCACACACAGCTGCTGCTGTCAGTGCACTTCACATATTCCCAAAGCGTTTTCTATTTGGAGGTTCGGTTCCCCATGTTTTTCTTTAGCCAATTATAGCACCGTTCACTGAGTTGAAATTGGGGATTGGGTGGAACAATGTTTCAATAGGACGGACTGGCTACATGTTGCTTCGGTATCTTTGATACCTCAGATCATTTGATAACTAAAGTTTGTGCTTCAAAATGATTTTTAGTACATCGTGCGCCTTCCCTTTCTGCTTTTTCATTGCAAACCGCCTCTCCCACTTGGCTTTCCTCACTTCCCGATGCACTTTGGTCCCAGGGGAAAATGATTATGGAAGGATAGCACACTGTGAGCCACTGGTGATTTACCCAAAATCCTCCTTCCGCCCGATCGCTCCCAGTATCCTCTGTCTCCAGCAGCAGAGGCTGGCATCTCCGCCGTACATTCCGATCTCGTGAAACGTGGAGCAATCATTCAAATTAAACACTCTCCAGTCAACTCCCCCGTTTTACCTGTTTAAAAGGCTGACGGTTCATGGCGTTTTTGTTTAAGATCTTCGACACGTAAATTCTGCAGTTTTTCCTAGGGCACCTATTGTTACTAATCCTTCCACTATTCTTTCTACGATACCCTCGTCCGCCTGTTATTTCTCTGTTATTGACTTTGCTAATGCTTATTTTGTATTCCTTTGCACCCGACTCTCAATTCTGGTTTGCCTTTACTTTCCAAAACCGCCGTTGGACATGGACCGTTATGCCTCAGGGATATATTGTAGCCCTTGTGTATTGGATAAGCTCTTGCTCAAAATTTAAAAGGCTAGATAAAGACAGTGTATTGATACAGTATGTGGAATGTTGTGTAGTACTACGAAGCAGATTGTGCACGGATACTCAGCAATTGTTATTATTTAGCAGAAAATGGCCACAAAGTTTCTAAAACAAAACTGCAGTTAATTCAAACAACTGTGAAATATTCAGGTCATGACATTTCTTGTGAAACGAGAGCTCTCTCTCTCTCTAGCGACCGTATAAACACCATTCAAAATCTTCCTAGACCAAGACATGTTACAAAGCAACAGGTTGTGTCTGTATTAGGCATTATAGGATACTGCCGGCAATGGATTTTAAACTTCAATGAAAGAGCACAGCTTTTGCAAACTTTAGCGGTCACCCCTGATCTCCCCCTTTCTGGTCAGGTGGCATGGAAAGATCAAGCTGGGAAGGCTCTATGTAACTTAAAAAAAAAAATGCCCTACTGTTTGCACATGCGTTGGGACTGTTGACTATCTCGTCCATTCACTCTGTTTGTGGACGAAAAGGGGATATATGAATGCATTTTTACACAACTCCATGGAGAAAAACAAAGGCTTAGCCTATTTTTTGAAAAATTGGATCCAGTGGCTGTGGGACATCCAACCTATCTCAGAGCTGTAGCAGCCACAACAGAGGCCGTGCTAGCCAGTACAGATATGTGCTCATGAGCCCCCTAGTGGCAAAAGTGCACTCCATTTTAGTACAGGCTAAAACCTCACATCTCACTACTGCTAGGGAAATACACTACCAAAATATACTCTGTACATTGTCAAACGTTACCATAGAAAGGTGCTCCACCTTAAATCCAGCTACATTGCTTCCAACTGAAAATCAAGAGGAAACCCACAACTGTCATGATAAAATAACTAAGGTTATAAAACCTAGACCAGACCTACAGGAAACACCCTTAGGAACAGGAGAGATAATTTTTGTGGATGGGTGTTCTTTATGATTGGAAAATGGAACACCTTCAACCAGCTATGCAGTGGTCAAAGGTGACCACCTGCTGGAAGCAAACCGAATTTCTTCAAGTTTAAGCGCGCAGGCAGCTGTGTTGATAGCTCTCACCCGAGCTTGTCAGTTGTCAGAGGGAAAAATTGTAACTATCTATACTGATTCTAGATATGCTTTTGGAGTCTGCCATGATCATAGGGCATTATGGAAACTCAGGGATTCAAGACCAGTACTGGCAAGCCCATTCAACATAAAAACTAAAAGAATCCCTCTTAGAGGCCATAACGAAACCATCAAAGCTAGCGATCATTAAATGTCAAGCTCACACAGGAAAACAGGATCCTGTCAGTAAAGGAAACAAATTAGCTGATCATTTTGCTAAACGGGCTGCGTATAATAACACACCAATCTTTTTATTCCAACAGAGAAATGACCAGGACACTGATAATCAAATTATTTCTTTACAGAATGCAGCCACGGACACAGAGAAGAGAAAATGGTCCAAAGAAGGGTCCCTCTCTGATGGAGTCTGGACCCATAAGCAAACTAACAAACCTTTCCTCCCAAAAGCTTCTTTCCCAGGTATGGAAAAATCGCCCATGGCCTAGACCATGCTGGAAAAGACGCCATGGTTCAAGATGTTGAAAAATATTGGGAAGCTGTAGGTTTCTCTACATATGCAGAGCAGTTCTGCAGGTGCTGTGCATTATGTCAAAAGTTTAATGTAGGAAAGGGCACCCAGGTAAGTCCCGCCATTACACCTAACCTAATGGGTCCATTCGAACACCTTCAAATGGACTTCATTGAATTAACACCATCAAAGGGTACCGATACTGTTAAGTAATTGTTGATGTGTTCTCCGATGGGTGGAAGCTTTCCCTTCCAAACATGCAGATGCCAAACCTGTGGCAAAAGCTTTGATAAAGGAAATCATTCCTAGATGGGGAATACCACAGAAATTACAAACTGATAATGGCACCCACTAAATTCCATTATAAATGAATTAACCACCTGGCTCCAGATAAATGTGCATCATTATTGCAAATACCACCCCCAGAGTGGAGGTATTGTGGAACGATGCAATGGTACCTTGCAATCTAAATTGGCTAAAATCTGTGAGCAAACAAATTTAACTTGGCCTGATGCTCTGCCTCTGGCCTTGATGGGATTAAGGGGAAGAACACATTGGCAGTTAGGGCTGTCGCCATTCGAAATTCTGACCGGATGGACCATGCCAGTCGGCATGGTCATAGGTAATGTTACACTGCATACTGTGGACAATGATCTTCTTTCCAGTCTTACAGGTCTCCGAGCTTCTCTGAAGGAAGTCCACGAGCAGGTGAATCAGGCCTGGAGAACTAGTCCTCCATCAAAGGACTCCCCGATTCCATTAGGAACCTGGATTCTGGCTAGAGATACTCGAAGGAAACATTGGCATCACCCTCGGTGGAGAGGACCGTTCCAAGTTCTGCTGTAGACACCACATGCTGTTAAAGTTGAGGGACTGCCTGCTTGGATTCACATCTCACATTGCAAAAGATGGCACCCTTGATTGTGGTCCTACTATGTCTTTCCATCCCCTTGTCGACTGCTCTGGTCACCTTGACTTTTCCTTTCGGAATCACCACATCAGTTCAGGTGGATTTCTGTTCTATTATTGACTGTGGGACTGATCGACAAATCCAGTGGAACTGGTCTGACAAATGTGTGTGTAACTGTTACAAACTCTGGATTCGAAGTAACTGTGACATGTGGGACTGGGTTTTGGCTAATACTGGAACTGATGACTGGGGTTTATAACCCTATAAGGCCCAGAAGTATGGTCTGAAATATCGTTTTCTATTATAAAAGGACATGCCCCTCATGAATGTGCCGAATACCATTGTAACCCTTTGATCATTACTCTGAAGAACCCTTCTTTACATGATTCAGGAACCTGTATTTTAGGGGCATATGTATCTGGAATAGATCCTCTAGGGAGATTTCAAATTAAGGTTGAGAACCCTGTTACTAACACCTCCCATTTCCCCACACACACACCACCTCTCTCCTACCCCTGGTCCAAACCCGCCCCCTGTCAAGGTCATGAATATTTCCACCTCTTCTTCCACTTTTTCTATTGAAATTGGGTATGGGGATCAGAACCGTTGGCTGCAATGGGTATATATTGGCTAGACAAGTGAATCAATCTGATTGCTATGCATGTGCTATAGCTAGGCCACATTTGGCCACTGTCCCTTTTCCTCTTTCTAACATATCTGATCCTACTGGCCTTCCTTGCCTACTTGCCCTTTTTATCTCTTCCTCTATTCCAATCGACTCTAATTACATTACACTTTCCCTTCTTTTCCCCCCCACTCTTCCCATGACTCCCCCGATGTTCCAGCCTGATGAAGGTATTTATACCTGTTTTTTTAGAAACCTTACTTCCTCTCGTGGCACAAATGTTGGTAATATCCCATCCTCTTTTTGTTTCCAAACTTTTCCGATTAATTCTTCCTCTTTAGCTTCCAAATTATCAATTTTTCTGATTACTCAGAATACTGATATTTGGTGGATGTGCCATAGGTCTAAATTGCTTGACATCCTTCCACCTGACTGGACTGGCACTTCTGCTTTAATACAATTTGTTATGCCTTTCCGACTTTTCCCTTTAACTGCCTTCCATGTGTCGACCATGTTTGGCCGACATCGTCAACCCCATTCTGTGGACCCTTCCCAGTTTTCCCTACATGGCCCTGGGGTGTATTTTGATTCCATTCGAGTCCCTCGTGGAGTCCCTGATAAGTTCAAGGCAAGGGACCAAGTTGTTGCCGAATTTGAGTCTATTTTTCCTCAGGTTACTATAAACAAAAATGTAGATTGGATTAATTACCTCTATTATAATCAACAAAGATTCTTAAATTTTACTAAAGAAGCTGTTGAAGGTATCCATGAGCAACTTGATAAAACATCCCTCATGACCTGGCAAAATCGATTGGCTTTAGATATGCTCTTGGCTGAGAAAGGAGGCGTTTGTGCTATGTTTGGTGATGCATGCTGTACCTATATCCCTAATAATACAGCTCCTGATGGATCAATCACCCGTGCTTTAGCTGATTTGACATGAACTAGCTACTAATTCTGGCATTTCTAATCCTTGGGACAAATGGTTTATGTCCACTTTTGGGTCCTGGGGCCAATGGCTTAAATCAGTTTTCATCTCTCTTACGGTTGCTTTAATTGTTCTCCTGCTTGTAGCTTGCTGTATTGTTCCCTTGATAAGATACATTGTATCCAAGTATTTTACTGCCTCGATGGCAAAGACTTATTTTTTACACAAAGAAAAAATGCTTCAGATCAGTACAGCCACCCCAAACTCCTCCGCCCACTCCACTCCATCCTCCTCTCCTACCCTTTCCTACTCAACTCTCCCTGATCAAATATTTTTGTTTGCTAAAAAAGGGGGGAATGTGGAAGACGAATGTTCTCTTCGTTCCCTTGTACTAATTCATGTCTGAGAAGTAAGCTTTACAAAACCATGTAATAGCATGCTTTGTTTTAGCAAACAGAAAAATGTTTGTGCAAAGGACTCAAGGTCTGAGCATTCCACACATGAGTCTGCCTTATCACGTTTTCCCTTAGCTTACATCTGAACGCCATAACAAAAGCAGCCAAGAAATCAAGTTGCACAAGGGGCGTTGAAGGGGCTAAAGGTTTGTGTATAATAAATGTGTTGACTGTTACATTTTATAATGATATTAAATTACGCATTCTAGGGGTATAAAACTGGACCCCACCCAACAGACGGGGTTCAGAAGAGCCCTGACGCTGTCATGTATATTTGATTGTCTGCTTTTCTGAAACTCTTCTCACCGTGACTCTGAAAATAAAGCTGCTTTATAACCGCACCTGCTGTCGGGTCTGAGATTTCGTCCACAGTTTGCCCAGTTGATTTCATACAAGGGATGCTATTGGCAGATGGCTGAGAAGCTAACCAATTAGAGCACGCACTTAACTTCTTGTGTGCTGACTGGCTCAGCGACGGAGCGCAGAGTTCGATTCCGCTGCGTTAACCAGGAAGTCTTGTCTTGCTCATTCAGCATCAATGTGTTTCGCTGTGTAAAGAGTTAACTTTTCTTCTCTTTTATGTTTATCTTTGTGCATAGTCAAGCCCTTCATTATGGCTCCAAAACGATCTGCTCCTGCTACTGCTTCAGGGGCTGTGCCCAAGTGCCAACGGAAGATGTTAACGATTGCCGAAAAGGTAAAAGTTTTGGATATGTTGAAGGAAGGGAAAAGCTACACCGCTGTAGGACGCCATTATGGCATCAACGATTCTTTTTATTTAAAAAGTAGGAAAGGAATATAAGATCTACGGCCACAGTGTCCTTTTAACCAGGGTGCAAAACGAGTTGTAAGTGGATGTAATAAGGCAGTAGTCTGGATGTAATCTGCTTTAGGTATTTGGATTGAAGACTGCCGGAAGAAGAACAACGGCGATGCTACACAGTCGCCAGAAGAGCTGTAACATTCTCCTTAGTTGTACAGTAAAATTAAACTCATCGTTATCGGACAAGTCATCGTGTCATTGTTGGTGAGTAACCATAATTAATTTTCTACTTACAGTACTTAGTACATGTATGTATGTTTAGTGTCATTGTACACACATTTACTGTATACTATTTTTCTTGCATTGTACATATTTATTGCTGGTGGCCTGTCTATCGTAATGTCTGTAACATATGTGATTTTAGAGACGCTCGATATCTTTAAAATAATATTTAGGTTTTACTATATACAGTATAAACAGTGTTTGCATACATAATTTCAATGAATCTTACCTAATATCTAAGAGAATACAAAGGGTTTATGCTGTATAACTGTGCAGGGAATATTTATAAACAGTGTGGGAGAGTTTATAAGGGCTTAAAATATATAAAAATAACCATACAAACATATGGTTTCTACAGATTTTCACCTATCGTTTGGGTCTAGAACGCAACCCCCGCGATCGAGGAAGGATTACTGTACTATGAAAATCTTTAACCTCCTTAGCATTACATTTTTGCTTGAAAAAATGTATTAAATCTCATCTTTCTATTGTGAAATGTGCAAAACACTAACAGTATTAAGTCAGAAGTATAGAATGTATAATAATTATACTACTACTATTAATATTACTACTACCACTACTACTAATAATAATAAAAATAATGCTAATAATATATATACTGCCAAAATGTGTCCTTTGTGTGGTATATCTTGAAGCACGGTGAAATGCACAATCCAACATCACAGTCGGGATAATGGTAGCATGATTCCTTGTGGATTTTCTTTCCAGACTGATCAGTTTTATAACAGCATACTGCACATCTGCGATTGATACGGGCGTCACTTTCGGATTCATCAGAATCACTTTCAATTTCACTGCCTCACTTCGAAGTGACTCACTTCGTCATTACTGCTCGTATCACAATCAAGAGAAGAGCTTGCAACACCTGGGCTGCTGAAAAATGTTTCTTATGAAACACCATTATGAGGCTAGCAGAAGATATGTTTGCACCATTGTCTGGGTAATACTCAGGCCTGTCGCTTATGCAAGATACACCAGACACGCTTATATCATTTCCCGAGCAACACTCGGCACTAATGCTGTTGGCACTTTTACAGCCTGAGTAATCCTCAGGTCTAATACTTACACGAGACGTGTCTATACGGTTGCCAGTATTATGCTCGGGACTGACGCTTTTAGCACTGTCTTCACAGCCCAAGTGATGCATTAACGCTAAGGAGGTTAACAGACCTAAAACCCACTTCATTATTTATTGTTAAACAACATATATTTTCATAGTGATTTATTGTTAACAGAACAGAATGCAAATCATGAATAGACACATACAGTATATCCACATAAATACAATGCATATTGAAGCCTATATTCTTCCACATAGTTCATGGTTATTGATGGCATTGTCTGTCGAGACAGACGTGGAGAGAGCAAACCAAATGAACAACTTCTTTAATAGGTTTGATCACAGTAACCCACTCTCACCTCGGAGTACTGCATCCTCCAACCATCCTTCTGCTGATACCAGCATAGGTGAGACATCCCCACCCACAATTACAGCAGCCCATGTGAGCAGAGAGCTGAAAAGACTTCATGCCAGCAAAGCAGCGGGTCCAGATGGCGTATCGCCACGACTGCTGAAGGCATGTGCGTTGTAACTGGGGAGTCCTCTACAGCGCATCTTCAACCTGAGCCTGGAACAGGGGAGAGTCCCGAGGCTTTGGAAAACATCTTGTATCACCCCTGTCCCAAAGGTATCACGTCCTAGTGAGCTGAATGACTTCCGGCCTGTTGCTCTGATGTCACATCTGATGAAGACCATGGAGCGGCTGCTGCTTCACCACCTGAGGCCACAGATCCGCCACGCCCTCGACCCTCTGCAGTTCGCATACCAGGAGAAGGTGGGAGTGGAGGATGACATCATCTATATGCTACACCGATCCCTCTCCCACCTGGACAGAGGCAGTGGTGCTGTAAGAATTATGTTTTTGGACTTCTCTAGCGCCTTCAACACCATCCAACCTTTGCTCCTTAGAGACAAGCTGACTGAGATGGGAGTAGACTTACACCTGGTGGCATGGATTGTGGACTATCTTACAGACTGACCTCAATATGTGCGTCTTGGGAACTGCAGGTCTGACATTGTGTTCAGCAAAACAGGGGCGCCGCAGGGGACTGTACTTTCTCCGGTCCTGTTCAATCTATATACATCAAACTTCCAATATGACTCAGAGTCCTGCCACGTGCAAAAGTTCGCTGATGACACTGCTATTGTGGGCTGCATCAGGAGTGGGCAGGAGGAGGAGTACAGAAAGTTAATCAAAGACTTAAATGGTGCGACTCAAACCACTTACACCTTAACACCAGCAAGACCAAGGAGCTGGTGGTGGATTTTAGGAGGCGTAGGCCCCTCATGGACCCTGTGATCATCAGAGGTGACTGTGTGCAGAGGGTGCAGACCTATAAATATCTGGGATTGCAGCTGGATGACAAATTGGACTGGACTGCCAATACTGATGCTCTATGTAAGAAAGGTCAGAGCAGACTATACTTCCTATGAAGGTTGGCATCCTTCAACATCTGCAGTAAGATACTGCAGATGTTCTACGGTTGTGGCGAGTGCCCTCTTCTACGCAGTGGTGTGCTAGGGTGGCAGCATAAAGATGAAAGATGCCTCACGCCTGGACAAACTTCTTAAGAAGGCAGGCTGTATTGTAGGAGTAAAGTTGGACAGTTTATCATCTGTGGCAGAGCGACGGGCATTAAGCAAACTCCTGTCAATCATGAATAATCCACTGCATCCACTGAACAGTGTCATCTCCAGGCAAAGGAGTAGCTTCAGTGACAGACTTTTGTCACTGTCCTGCTCCACTGACAGACTGAGGAGATCGTTCCTCCCCCACACTATGCGACTCTTCAATTCCACCCGGGGGAGTAAATGCTAACATTACGTTTATTTTTATTTTTTTTCATTTTTTTCATTTTTTCATTTTTATTACTATTTAATTTAATATTGTTTCTTTGTATCAGTATACTGTATCTATCTATCTATCTATCTATCTATCTATCTATCTATCTATCTATCTATCTATCTATCATGATATGATCACAGTATCAGATGGTTGTGCATAGCCTTCATTATCTAAACTTTAGGATAGGCAGATGTTTAGACAATATTTCCTGCACAGACATATACAATTATGTAAAAGTTTTGTTGTCTACTTTAATTATATTTTTATTTTTCTTAGGCTATGCCACTGTAATTACTGCTTAGAGGTGAAATATTGTGTGGCTATAGGCGATTTGTTGTTACACTCTATATTTTCCTGTGTAAATGGCTATACTGAATTCATAGCAAACACATCTATAAGCGTCTGCAGACATCCTTTGACAGAAGAGAAGTGAATTTTACATATTTGACTGATTTAATCCATACTGAGACAGTTTTAAAATGTCAGAATTATTTTGATGAGCACTTTTCTTATATTTTCATCCAATTACATACAGGAGATTTTCTGTAAGATCTTTCCACAAGGGTTCATGAACTGGCAGCTTAAATGAATATCACGTAAGCTATTTTGTGTTTTCTAGTTCATAAAATGGAGATTACGATAGCACCAAAGAGTATGGGCATGTTGCATGTTAGTTGAGAATTTCACTGTATTCTGTACATGTGACAATACTTCTACTACAGTTGCTGTTACAAAAAAGAGTTCAGAATTCATTGTTGATACAATAACCCATCAACATTTAACCTAAGACAGCACTAATGTTTTGAAGAGAGTAGAAGAGTTTTTGGCCTTTTGGGTAACATGGAAGTGCAGGGAATGAACCTGCACTGTGGATCGGAATTCAGAACACAAGTCACAAAGTAGTTGAATAGAGTTTGCTCATTCTTGTTTATATGAGGCACTCTTCTCCAGGCACTCTAATTTTTCTACCAAATTCTAAAAACACACAGGTAAGATTTGCTGGTGTCTCTGAAAGGGCCTAGCATGAGCGACTATTGGTGTTTGTGTGAGTATTTCCTACGATGGACTAATGACTCCTGGATTGTACTAAGTAGTGATGTGATAGGCTCTGGCTACCTTGGACCCTGCACCAGGTTCAGAAAGGGATTGAAAGCAATTAAATCTTAACCAATTAAAATAAAATGCCAGGTGCCAAATCATATTTAAATCCTCATGTACACTTGGCTAGTTAAAAAAAAAGCAAATACACACTCAGACAACAGGGACAAAGGTATCCTCCTTATTTCCTTTTGGGCTGTGACTTTATGTTCAATGAGGCAATTAAGGTAAATGACTCAAACGTAATTGGGCACGCAAACTGGGAAGGCAAAGCGATGGAAAGTATGTCAGCAAAGGTGCAGAAAAAAGTAGAAGACAGGGGTTTGTTTATTACAGTTTAACATCATTAATGTTTCATTCTGCAATGGTGAACTCAGGAAGGGAGGCCTGAACTTCCTTGAGTGTGGTGTTCGTGACAGTGCCAATGGGCATGTACATTATTTATTTGCAGTCTGTGCCCTCATCTCTGCTTTCTGGGAATACTTTCAGATAGAATTGTTAATTAGAGCATACGTGGAACCTTTTCAAAGCATTTGGGAGCGATCCTCATTATTTTTTAATTCTTCCTTGTGTACTTCACTCATACCAATAGGGTTTGTTTAAAGCAGACTTTTTAATTCACTATATCACAGCTCCAGAGTTCAGGCTTTTATTGCATTCTTGGCTATTGTCTGTGTGGGATTGACCAGAGTGACTGAGTAATGGTCTGTGCATGAGTATGAGTATGGAATGCAGCTGACAGGTAACCCATCCAGGGTCTGTTGCTACTTACCACAGCTTTGCCAGAGGACAAGCAGGCTTATGGTAGATATGCTATATAATTTCATATAATGCATATGCATTTCTTTCATTAAAAATATATATATGTATATTGTCTGCTTGTACTGTTAAATTGATTCTATCAAAGTTTATTCAGTCATAAGAAGTGCTTGTTAATTTATGTAACCCAGATTAACATTAGTGAATTAAAGTTTAGTGCAATAAAAACTGGTAAACAGACAGTGTATATTTCCATATTGATTTATAATTGGAATTCTGGGACTTTTTACAGTTTAGGTCTGCAAAAATTATTTTGTATTCTTTTGATCTATATAAATAGTTCAGAGAGTGAGCTTAATGGTTAGTGTAATGGATCTGAAATCATACTGTTAGCTCTATGGTTCTATTATGTGTGTACCAGTAATGGCACACTGCACAATAACGTGCAGTGAATACACTTGACTTGAGCATTCCTAGTTTTCATCCTCTTTCTCTGTACATTTAGCATTCATTTGCTCAGAGGTTGATGCGCTTGATGCTTCCTGAGCAGCTCTTCCCTTCTCCACCATAGCAGCCCGCTTCTTCTTTTCTTTTCATCGCCATCTTTTCGCGTTAAAACGTATTAACTCAGTGTTTGTTTTGCTATTACTTAGAATGCTTTCCTTAATTTTTCAGTTAAGCTGGCACTTACGTCTTCAATCTGCCTCAAGAATGATTTAAGCTATGACGAGGTAGGGGAAGTGAGGGGTGAAGGTGGTAGGGATGAGAACAGCGCCTGTACGCATGTGCCATACGACTGTCCTGCCGTCCGCTGCCGAGATTTGATTCTACAATAAAATAAAATAAAAATAAAAAAGGAATAACCTTGGATGTCAATCATCACCCCCGAAAGCAGATAGTAGACATCACGTAGTATATGTGTACCAAATTTCAGGTCAATAGTTGAAACAGTTTGTGAGCTACAGGTGATTTAAAATCCTGGACAGACAAACGAACAACTACGGTAGCATATTATATATATATATATATATATATATATATATATATATATATATATATATATATATATATATAGTAGAAGGAGGACAGGCATCCCAACTGGAAAAAGGGGTGAGTTTGTCCCTGGATGGGACTCCAAAGAGGATCGACTGGCGGATTGGCTGGCAGAACAAAGGACCTTGTGTCCGGCCAGTATCAAATAATGGGAGGACTAGTAATAGCCATGTAAGGACCATAAAAAATCAGTTGGGACATCCACAGAGGTGCTTGAGATATGGAGTCTAGCCCTGTTGGGGTCCCTACGTGGCAGTATTGGACAGTGTCGGTGGCAGGACCTCCCTAATTTCCTTATGGGCCTGAAGTGCTCCCTTGAAGACCTGATATGGCAATATAAGTGTTCTTGGATCCGAAATAAAAGAGAGCCTGCTGCTTTACATGGTTGAGCTGGGAGGCAGTGGGCAACACTCAACTGAAGGAGAAATAATTGTGTAATTATTATATATTTTGGTTAATTTCTGAAGAGATGATTGTGAAATGGTGCATTGTTGGAAAAAATATTCTTTATTTTAACTGAAAAGTGTACATGAATATTACTATGTCTCTTCAGATATACTGCATATTTATATGTATCCAGTAGTACTAGGATGTCATACCATGTTAGCCATTATGGATGCAATGAGAAGTCAAGTAAAATGACCCCTTTTATTGGCTAACTAAAAAGATTACAATAGGCAAGCATTCGAGGCAACTCAGGCCCCTTCTTCAAAATGTATTAATCCATAAAAGGAGAAAATGAGTCATGTATCTTAAAATAGAGTTTATTCCTAAACTTTTCAACAACCTATTTTCAGCGGAAAAATGATTAGATGTACAGGCATCAAAGGCAATATATAGCAAACTGGGGAGGGGTGAGTGTGGGGGGGTGGGAATAAGGTTTAGTTTGGAGGGTGTTGGAAATGAAGTGTTTTTTATTATTTGGATTTACTTCTTTTTGTTTTGTTTGAAATGAGTAAGAGTCACTCTTTCAAATTGCTGCATAACCAGTTTGGCTAAGAGTCCTGATAATGGAGATCCCTTTTGCATCCCTTCTTTCTGTCTGTAGTAATTGAAAAACTCTATATGGCGACTGCTCTTTGTACAATGTTTGGACATGTCTGGTGCAATCTGTAACAACATGTTCAAAGCACTTAAATCTTACATCTGTCCCATACTTTACCTGTTATGCACATGATGCCCTTATTAATTGAGAACATACTTACATGGGAAGGGCATGTTGATGAATTGGCTACTCATTGTACGTGTTGAGAGATAGAACACTTTATCAATTGTTGGGCATAGTGTAATGAGTATATTGCATTTATCTTCCACAAGAAGGGGGTTGTGTTTTATTTGAACTCTTACAGAATGTGTTCGTAATACTGTACTGCAGTACAATAAGAATCGTATTAATTCACCTTCAGATAATGCTGTGTGAATCTGTGCATCTGATTTTGAAGTAGTTAATGGGTTACAACCTGAGATGCAGTAATAGCAAGATAGGTTCTTTAAAAATAACAATAGTCTGAACCCTGCTAAAACTAATTTAGGATTATAGGGGAGCCAGAGCCTATCAAAATGGCATCACCCACAGACAGGAACCAACACATGCAGACATATACACTAACCCAGGGGCCATTTGGAACTGCTAGTTAACCCTAATATACAGATTTCTGGAGAAATGGAAAGAAAACTGGAGCTTGTGAAGGAAAAATCATGCAGACATGGAGAGAATGTGTGAACTCAACAGATAGGACCTTTTATTCAAACCTAAGATTCTGAACCTGTAAGACAGTGGTAATTGCTGAGCACCCATGCCCTGCTTACTACAAAATATTAATTTAAAATTTGGTTATTTTAGAGAATGTAATTATTAATTGCAGTAGTGATATCATCTGAGATACTGGATGCAATTAAAAACTTGATCAACAAATTGCTATGTTAAATAAATTATTATTTTATTATATATATATTTATTATATAATTTATTAGTAGTAAGTAGTTAGTAAGATAACTTGCTGACATGCTATTCATGATTATAGATTTCCACTTTATTAAGAAAATGATGTCACTTATACAAAACACAGAACTTAAAAGACTTTAACTTCAATTATCCTTTCACATGCATTTTTTTGATACTCCTTCTGTGCCTAAAGTATTCATGGATAGATTTTGTCTCTCTATACCACTTTTCCGGAGTAGGCCATTTAAAAAGTAGAAAGAAGGAAGTCTTTAGTGGCAAAGAACACCCTGCGAATATTGTGAGAATTGATAAATAGCCCCTTCACATTGAAAAATGCATAATAATGTGCTGTGCACCAAATATAATTTGTTTTCTTTCTTTCTAATACACTTTGAATTGGAATTGATTTAATTTAATTACATATCAATATAAAATATATCAATTTAATTGATTCATAAATCTCCTTCAGTCCAAAATTCAGACCCAAACTAAATAAGTAGTGTTCTTGTACCAAATCACTCAATCACCTTACATCTTGTATCTCTTGAATATACTGTACTAGCCCAGGGGTGGACAAAGTCATTCCTGGAGGGCCGCAGTGTTCCAAGCCAATGGCCTAATAAGAAGCACTTATTACACAAGTGACACTTCTGCTTCATTTTAGTTGACTCGCTCGTTAAGATTTTGAACTCTCATTGCTTATTTTAGTCTTATACAGCTGTATTCTCGGTTTTTAATTGCTCCTTATTAGCAATAAAATTAGCAAATGACTAAAAAAGGCAGCAGTTCTCAATTTAGCTTGTTACCATTGACACCTCTGTGCATTTATCATGCACTATTTGGTTTAATTAAATACTTGGAAGAAAAGTGAAGAGAAAAAAGTGAAGGACTGAGAATTACTCCTCCGTTTTAGACTTCAAATCATTTGGATGATATTCTTAGAAAGGGGAAGAAAATCTAGAATATGAGAATAAGCTGACATGGCAGAGTTAAAGCACTAACAAGCCATGATGTTTAATTATTGGCAAGAATTGCTTTCTAATTAAGCAACAGGGTTGGATCAAAAACCTACAGCCACTGCGGCCCTCCAGGACTGACTTTGTCCAGCCCTGTACTAGCCTGTACCTACAACACATTGTTTCATCCTGCTATATGTCCACAAATTATTAAAAATTCATTTAGTTCAAGATTCAGGACAAATGTATTGTAATGTCTTCATAGCACTACAGGATTACAAGGAGCTACAGTCTACAGAGTGCAAAGAATGGACCTACCCTGCATGTGGTTCCAGTCCATCACACGACACACTCACAATAACACTAGGACAGTTTATAGGCACCAAATGAAAAAAAAACATATTTTTCATTTCTTTATTTTATGGTCACTTATTTATTCTCACATGAACAGTGATTAAAAGTATTAGGGTTTACATACATTGTTCCAGACATTCTTGGTACAAGTGAAAGCTAAGCCTTTGAACAAAGTTTTTAAATCTCTAGGTAA
The DNA here is from genome assembly GCF_016835505.1 of Polypterus senegalus. Classification (NCBI taxonomy): domain Eukaryota; kingdom Metazoa; phylum Chordata; class Cladistia; order Polypteriformes; family Polypteridae; genus Polypterus; species Polypterus senegalus. The sequence continues at coordinate 84,955,005 of NC_053168.1, forward strand.
CCTACAGTACATTCTCAATTACATCAGCGGTATGTACAGACTAAAACAAGATGGCAGATACAAACAGCCAAGTTACAGTAGTTACTGTACAAGGTTGCTTTGCTAACTTCTGCAATTAATGAAGAACTCAGGAGTACAACTGCTGCTTCTGCAGATCAAGAGATGTTAGCTGAAATGGTTTGTGTATGCAGTAAATATCACATTTGTGTTTGATACTTTACACCATAGACTGGCTGGGTGAACGGGTGACTTAGACATAAGGAGTTATTGCAACCACCTATAGGCTGGAATAAACCTTACAAATGGAAAAACTGGCATATAGATATGATGACTTTCCATTGCTTGTTAAATTAACAAATATTTACATATTACTCAGGATTGCACCCCAGGCAGAACTCTTGAAAACATGGAAAATGACAATAAAGAAATCAGCTTTGGCATTTATTTAATTCTAAAAGGTGTCTTTCAAAATCTGGTTGCTTCAATAAATATTTCTAGTGTTAATACTTGTGTCTGGGCATCTTCTCTGCATTTGCTTGAACAAAATTAATTTCATTATGTCCCAAATATAAACAACATAAGATCTATAAGACAAAAAAATGAAAAAGCTTTATATGTTATGATTGAAAGTAGCAGATATGATGTTCCTCACCTTTTGTCGGTGTGCTTATACCTGTGTTGACCAGCTTCAGAACAAAATTAATTACCCACAACATTAAAATGTGCATCCAAAAGGCAAAAATGTGAAAGAAATCTGCCTACATTTACAGAGTCTAATTCAGTTAGATTTTGGAGCATATGGGCAGGCACCCCAACTGGGATTGGGCACGAGTCTTTAACTGGGCAGGGACCAATGTAGTGGAAGGACAGAGGGTAACAACCTGCATGCTCCACCAACACACTAGGCAGAAGGCTTCTTGAACAACAATAGCTGTATGGACACCTGCCAAGGCATGCTGGGAACTGTAGTCCTGTAGGTCAACCGTGTTAGGTTCTGGGGGTGCTGCAAGGATTCATCATCCCTAGCACCGGGAATACTCCTGGGTCCAAAGTAAGAGAGATTGCGACCTCATCCAGTCATGTGGAAGAAATATAAAGCTTGCTTGCAGGATTGAAAGGAGAGAGGAAAAAGAATTTGGTTGTGTGTTGGTGTTTATTAAAATAAGACTTTGTGTATTTATAATTTAATGTAACTTATAATAATAAACCTTACTTTTCACACCTAGGACTTGTTCTTGTGTGGTTGTGTCTGAGGTTTGGAGTGCTGCAGCCCCCCCTGGTGGTCACACTTTAATAAAAAGAGGAAATTGACAAAGTTATTCTTCACTATTCAATAGTAAATATACTTTTGTAAGTATAGATTTCAAACAGCAACAAAACATATCCACGTGTTAGACAAATATAACAATGTTTTTTAACAGCTTTATAAGTGTTATGTAGCATCTGCATATTAAAAATATTAGCATTATACTGTATGCTATATTTCACCAATCCTTTCATTTTACCTTGTCAAAGTCACCAGGAGCATTGCATTATAACTACTGATATTTATATGACTTTTCAATAGTGCTCAGAATAGCCCGGTTATCCATTCCATAGTCAAAAGCAGTACAAGAAGCCATTTTCCATACCTTTACTTTGCTAGCAAGTGCTCATGAATACTGCTAAACTTTGAATATTCAGTATGAAACCATCAAAATGTCTAGACTAAATAATGTATGCTTAAGACTTTAGGCAGAGACATAGCATTTTTAAGGAAAAAGAAATAGCTCTTCTTGAAAACAATTGCTGCTCCAGTAATCTTAACATAAGATCTGTCCTTCCAGGAACTGAATGTTCAGTCGCTGGGATTCTGCAATGATTAATGCCGCTGTGTCGGCTCAATATCACTTTTTCCATCGATGTTCAAGTGTGTGTCCATCTTCCCACAGACCGAAAAAGTTAAAGTAAAAAAGGCAATGCTTCAGTTCTCATTCAATTTAATTTTGTGTCATTGCTTCCAGCCTTATCCAGTAAATTAAGCCAGGTGTTCTATAATGCATTAAAATATTCTCCATTTAGTTTTTGGCACATATTCTGTACTGTATAGTCCATCCATCCATCCATTCTCTTCCGCTTATCCGAGGTCGGGTCGCGGGGGCAGCAGCTTAAGCAGAGAGGCCCAGACTTCCCTCTCCCCGGCCACTTCTTCCAGCTCTTCCGGGAGAATCCCAAGGCGTTCCCAGGCCAGCCAGGAGACATAGTCCCTCCAGCGTGTTCTGGGTCTTCCCCGGGGCCTCCTCCCGGTTGGACGTGCCCGGAACACCTCACCAGGGAGGCGTCCAGGAGGCATCCTGATCAGATGCCCGAGCCACCTCATCTGACTCCTCTCGATGCGGAGGAGCAGCGGCTCTACTCTGAGCCCCTCCCGGATGACTGAGCTTCTCACCCTATCTTTAAGGGAAAGCCCAGACACCCTGCGGAGGAAACTCATTTCAGCCGCTTGTATTCGCGATCTCGTTCTTTCGGTCACTACCCATAGCTCATGACCATAGGTGAGGGTAGGAAGGTAGATCGACTGGTAAATTGAGAGCTTTGCCTTACGGCTCAGCTCCTTTTCACCACGACAGACCGATGCAGAGCCCGCATCACTGCGGATGCTGCACCGATCCGCCTGTCGATCTCACGCTCCATTCTTCCCTCACTCGTGAACAAGACCCCGAGATACTTGAACTCCTCCACTTGGGGCAGGATCTCTCCCCCAACCCTGAGAGGGCACTCCACCCTTTTCCGGCTGAGGACCATGCTCTCGGATTTGGAGGTGCTGATTCTCATCCCAGCCGCTTCACACTCAGCTGCGAACCGATCCAGAGAGAGCTGAAGATCACGGCCTGATGAAGCAAACAGGACAACATCATCTGCAAAAAGCAGTGACCCAATCCTGAGTCCACCAAACCGGACCCCTTCAACACCCTGGCTGCGCTAGAAATTCTGTCCATAAAGTTATGAACAGAATCGGTGACAAAGGGCAGCCCTGGCGGAGTCCAACTCTCACTGGAAACGGGCTCGACTTACTGCCGGCAATGCGGACCAAGCTCTGACACCGGTTGTACAGAGACCAAACAGCTCTTATCAGGGGTCCGTACCCCATACTCCCGAGCACCCCCACAGGATTCCCGAGGGACACGGTCGAATGCCTTTCCAAGTCCACAAAACAGATGTAGACCGGTCGGGCAAACTCCCATGCACCCTCCAGAACCCTGCTAAGGGTGAAGAGCTGGTCCACTGTTCCGCGACCAGGACGAAAACCACACTGTTCCTCCTGAATCCGAGGTTCGACTATCCGACGGACCCTCCTCTCCAGAACCCCCAGTACTGTATAGTATCAGGCTGAATTCAAGGCTACAGGGGATGAATTATGAGGAAAGATTTAAAGAGCTGAGCTTCTTCAGGTTAAATAAAAGAAGATTAAGAGGAGACATGATTGAAGTTTAAAATCCATCCATCCATCCATCCATCCATCCTCTTCCGCTTATCTGGGGTCGGGTCGCGGGGGCAGCAGCTTGAGCAGAGATGCCCAGACTTCCCTCTCCCCGGCCACTTCTTCCAGCTCTTCCGGGGGTATTCCAAGGCGTTCCCAGGCCAGCCGGGAGACATAGTCCCTCCAGCGTTTCCTGGGTCTTCCCCGGGGCCTCCTCCCAGTTGGACATGCCTGGAACACCTCACCAGGGAGGCGTCCAGGAGGCATCCTGATCAGATGCCCGAGCCACCTCATCTGACTTCTCTCGATGCGGAGGAGCAGCGGCTCTACTCTGAGCCCTTCCTGGATGACTGAGCTTCTCACCCTATCTTTAAGGGAAAGCCCAGACACCCTGCAGAGGAAAGTGAGCTCTCATCACAATGTTTTTCCTGAAAGTAACTCAGATGGCTTCAGTCGATGAAGTGACTTTTAATTTCCTACATAAATTTCAGGATCAGGGGCACTTTGACATTTGCTCCTAAGAAACAAGATTAGAACTCTAAATGGTAGCTCTTGATAGACTTAGATCCTTGTACTTCTGTTACATTTAAAGCACTGTGTCATCCAGCCAGGCTTTACTTCCAACTGTGTACCCCATACTGCTAGAAGGTCTCAAAATGATTTACCTTTTGTCCCTGTCCTTTTGTCTTTTTTTTTAAGGAGGGCTCAAGTGTTTGATGCATCATATCTGAAGCAATTATAACATCAAGTTAGTTACAGAAATAACCCAAGGTAAAAGCTTATCTGTGAGATTTTTACGAACCACATCTAAACAGATGTAAACAAATCTAATCCTCTCAAAATGCTCATGAATTTTTTAGTTGTGTACAGAAGAGGAATGCAAATGACCAAGTGAGAAAAGATCAGAATATATTACATTATTAACACTTCAGTTACAATTAAAATTATGGTGGGGATGGCTGTGTTGGAAAAACATAATTATATTGGAGTAACCAAGATGCACCATTTTCGTGACTATGAGTCAAGCTTCAGTCCCATTGTCACCAGAGATTTGATTTACTTATGAATTAATGCTCTTATGCCCTTACAAACCAACACAAATGAAATGACTGTAGGAAAGGTAAACATTTCATGTTATTTCTGGAAAGAAAATACTCCATTAATAACAGTAATATAAACAGTAAAATAAAACAAAAATAAAATTATACTTCCACAGAACAGAAGTCGTATGCCTGATTTGTAAAAGTGTGTTCTCATCTTGCTTTAATATATTGCTGAAAGTAACAATCATTGCATACATAATATATGTAAGGAACTTCACACAGACATTACGTCTTTGAAGTCTCATTTACTATACAGTACATAATTACACAATAAAAATAGGAAATAGAAACACTGTTTGTACTATAACACCTCATAATAAAAAATAATGATGTTTAATTATGCACTTAAATTAATATGCAAATACTATATGTTTTTGATAAAGACAGACAGTTTTAAATGCATACTTTCTATTCTGTGCAGTTAAGGTATCACTGGATTTTTTCATTTTGTAAATGAATTTGCCATGTTCATTGTTATGTTTGTTTGAAATATTTAAGACAAACATTCATTTAACTTACCTGCTGGAGAAACTCATCCTTTAGCATATTTAGATTGAAATATAAGCTGCAGTCCCTGGAAAAGACGCGGACCCCAATCATAAATGCTGCAGTTAATGAGCTGCATTGGATTTCCAAAAGTCATATCCTAGTCATGATTGGCAGATCATGTGAATTGCTCCAAATTCCTAAGAACTCCATATCAGTAAGTACAGATCAAAGAAGACAGGTACTTGGTATTGCTTTGTTTAAAGATCAGTACTGACCTGCCAGTTTATGGGCTGAAAATGAAATCATCACCCTATAATTATGTTGTAAGTACATGCTGTGAGATGAGTTACATCTTTTAACATATGTGAATACATGGAATTTGGATTTCCATTACATAAGATAATATAATAAATAGATTTAGTATATTAAAAGATTGCTTCATAATAATAATAAGTTGCATTTAAAGTCATGCAATTATTCAGTGGATACAAATTATCAATTCATTCAAACTTACACCTATTGGTTGTACTTGGTCACATCAGATTTTGGTTTGTACAGAACAGACACCTATATAAGTAGTTAATATAATTGTACCTTAATTATCTCCTGAACTAAATGTAATCTGCATTATGTCAGTCAAGCCAGGAAAAAAAATGGTTAGCAAATTAATGGAAGACGTTGAGCAGCTTTATGCCAGACCTGGGAATACTTGCAGTGCTAGGACAAAGCTCAATAGAAGGGATTGTAAATCCTTTAGCTCTCTCTGGCGGCTCCCATTGAACCCAACACAGCTGTCTCATGAGACTACAGGTTTCAGCATTCCCTATAGGCATTCATGTGTGGTTCCTAACCCACGGAGGCTGCCACCTAGCATATTGGGGGAGAAAATATTTATCTGTGCTCATCTCCCCCAGACCGACCTTCCAATGTACTGGCATCCTGGCTGGGTAAGGATCTTTGTTCAATTATGGCCAGGATGCTAGTCCATGTATGCTGTCCATTACAACAGATAAGATGAGATACATTATATCAAGATCAATAGAGCTTCCAGGGGCTTCAGAAGAAATATTGTTAATGCCCATGTGTCTAGGCGGGTTTTTTAAATATGTTTTCAAGAAACATCTATCACTGTGAAATATTCAGGTTTTCAGTAAGTGGACTGCTACTCACAACAGAACATCAGGATTCAGCTGTAAAGGACAAAGAAGGTGATTTCACTCCATGTCCAATCTCCACTGCATCATTTACTCATCATGTGAGCTTATTTTTTCAGTTAAAGGCATCACTATCACTCTGCTATGGACATATTATGAATGAAAGCAGATATTGGTTGTCTCAGTGGCAGAACACTTGTATTTTGTGCCTTTAGTCTTGCCTTGTCTATAACTTTATGTTATAACTGACTTTCTGAGCTTTCTCCAGGGAAGCTGATGACTGGAGTTTTTGTTATTCCTCCTTTCTGCTGTCAACTGGCTATATCTTAATGATAATATTATTAGACGCATATTTTTAAACTATTTAACTTGATACATTTGAAACTACTCTGCTGTATTGTGAGTTTAATCTAATCTATAATCTTATTTGTGCATGTTATTACATTTGTAAAATTTGCCAACTGTATTTTTACATAAAAACTGTGTTCTGAGTATGTATCCAGTGAAGAGCTCTATACAAAGTGTGGACGCTAGGGGTCATTGTTGCCCCGTGAAACCCAACAGACAGACGTCCAGGACACACGTATAAAAGCACCAAGAAGAATTTTTAATTATTTTCTTCAATAAAGTGCACAAAGCACCACAAACGCCACAATTCTCCAATAACATTACAATAATCAATAATCACAATAATCCTCCAATCCCAGCAGCTTCGCCACCCAACATCCCAACTCCTGCTCTCCTTGCTTGTGACTCGAAGTACTTCCGGGTTGTAAGAAAAGTAGGAGTCCCCAGGTCCTTTATGAGCTCCCCTGGCAGCACCCACAGCACACAACAGGGCTGAGAAAATGAACTCCATGTACTATGATGCCCTGAGGGAATCTGGGGTACAGTTACCGTCCAGGGGAACTGCCACCTATCGTCCTGGGGGAGGCAGTGTCCTGGAAAGGTTGCCCTTCTCCACTCTTCTAGTTCTGGGAAGTCCCGGCCAGATTGTACTGTCAGCCGTCTATCACATTGCTCCTCCCCCAGCTGAGCATCATCGGGTGAAGCAGCCTGCCCCGCTAGGGTAGTCCTTTCTTGGGAGAAACTGTCAGCACTGACCAGTCCATGGCATCGTCCTAAAAAACAAGAGCAGGAGGACAACGGGGAGACATTGCACTTTTATTCCCTTTTTAAGACCTTCCTGGTTCTCCCTGGAGATTCTCTCCATAAGTGGCTTGTATTTTGTTCCAAGCTGTTAACTGGTGATAATGATGATCAATTTATAACCTTGTGCTGTAACACTTGCTCCCAAACAGTCCAGCAGACTGATGTTTACTCAATTTATGTTGACCTCTTTTTTAAGTTCTTTCAGATAAAAGTATATTCTAAGCAGATAAATGTAAATGACTAATCACAACTTGGTACTGTAGACAATTTCTTTAAGATTTTCAAATGTCATTGTAGAGTTTACACATTCCTTGAAGACGTGCTACAGTAGGCAGAATCCAAACAAATGAAATGAGGGACTGCAATGTTTAAAAGGAAAAGTTTTCGTATTAATTAATTAGTAGTAATTCAGAAGAATATCTACAAAAATACCTGTATACTGTATTATAAGGCTTAATAAAAACAGAGAAAAGGGATTATTTGTCAAATTAAATTTTATCGTCCTAAAGCTAAGATATTACAATTCTATATGTGACTAAATATATGATTATTAAAAGATACTCATCATTTATCACTACAGCCTGAAAAGGAAAACTCAGGGTAGTAGTTTACTTATTACAGTATTCAGATTTATGGTACATAATGCATTTTTCCTCTTTACAAAATCGAAACAGTTAAAGCATATTCCAATGCTTACTTATGAAACAATCAGTTTAGACTTTTTGCTGTAAGCCAAACAAAGAAATGGGACATTTAACCATTGTTTTACACTTGTATTCAAGTTGATTCATTTAAAGGGACATTCCCAAAGCATACACTGGGCTCAGAACATTTTACCATTTGAACTTTATGTTACTCCTTATCATGCAATGCTCTTAATACGTGCAGCAGGCACTGCTCCCCTTGATTTACAGCCATAAATATTTAACTTGTATGTTGCCTCAGGTGTTAAAACTCATGAAGGAGATAATGCGAGGTATAATAAGCCAGACAGAATCGCTAATTATTCCATGCAATGAATTCTGTCTGACTTTCAAAGCTTTTATTTATGTTGAGAACATGAAGCAAACATTTCTCTCAGATAAACACCTAATTACTCATATTAAGGCAAGAAGAGGAACAAATTTGCAATAAAACTTATTAAACCTAAGTCAATTAATTCTTTATCACTCTGCTTTTCACCCTCCTTTTCATGTGCATTCTTTGTACTGGGTAATAATGCTTCATGCTGATTCTGCTAGAGAAGCTCAACAAAGAGCTTGGATTCAGCAAAATAAATACATAAATAATATAAAAATGAAAAGCACTGCTGGCCATGAAAAAGTATCAGGAGTCTCATATTCTAAAGAAATTATTTATTTACTCTGGTTGCTTGTGAAAGATGTTTTGAATTTAAAACCTTACATTCTGCTGCCAAAGATTCTGTTATACTGTATTCCTTTTCTTTGAAGACATATTACATCATGCTGGAACAGTAATAAGCTGTGGTGAACTCTAAAAATGACACACCAAAAATCTTAACAGCACTGTCCCTAAATTGTTGTTAACTACGCTTCTGCATACTGAACTGAATGTTTCCATCTATGAATTAATTTGCAGTTATTTGACAGACAGGAAGCAGTACATTTGAATGGATTTTCCACCTTTCCACTTATGCTGTACAGGATAATGAGCCTGAATGTACATTTATTTTACCAGTGGCAGTAAGACAGCTTGGACTTGATGAAAGAGAGGAACTTTTACATTTGAGACTCACTTATTCCCATAATGACCCAGTAGGATATCTTTGTCACTGCACCACCCAAGCTAAAATCCTGGTTCAGGCCTTTTGAAAGAAAGAACAAGATTGGAATGAATCTATTGCCAATGACCTTCTCAAAGCATGAATTAATGAATGGGAAAATAAATAGCTGCACATACCTAAGATTACCTAAGATCAAACAGATTGCTTTCTTTCATATCTCCTACATGGCAAGATCACAGATAGCACTTAAGAACTAACTGTCAGCACCATGTTCTGAGTTCTGCCCTGAATTAACAGATGTACAGCTTGCAAAGCTAATTCACAGAGAAGTATTTTTATTAGAAATACCATTCTGTGAAATGGTGTGACATCTGGATTATGCAACATGAATAATGTAAGCTTTTTCATAGACATTTTTGATATTATTTGCTGTTGTCACATGTCGGTCTACATTCTATCAGAAACTTAGTTCATTCTCCATGAAAACGTTGTCATTACTACAAATCACATGGGGTAACATAAAAAAATGTGGGCAAGGGAGCAGACAAGTACATTCTTCTGTTATACAGAGTTTTAATAAAATCAGTAAAAGATTATGATTGCCAATTTAGGAAGTGCTAGTAAACAGTAATTTATTACTCGAAAGCCATAAGAACGTATAGAAACTCTGATATCTTCTTCAGTCTCAGCTTTACTGATAAGACGTGGAGGAAAGCCCCTCGTATACAGGATGAGCCATTCTTGAGCTTGGAAGACTATGTAAAATTGGTTAAACCTGAATGTCTCTTGGGATATAGCTGAGATATACAGTAGTTAGCTGTAAATAATGCTCAGGGCAGGAGCTTGCTGCCATCTAGTGGATAAAATAACATTATGCTGCAAAAAAATAGCAAATATTTCTGAGCATTTTGCCACTCTAAGGTGACTCATCAATATTCATGAGTGGGGCGGAGCCTTTGAAAAACACAATGCTGTATAAACAAGAATCGGTAAAGCCATTAATTGAATAAAACTACTGTATAATGATTATAGTGATGACAATGTGAACTGATTATCAGATGTATAATAAAATGGATGCATACGGCACTGTATGACTGAACCAACATGATACTAATGGTAAATTCAATCACCTGAAGGTTCGCCGTGAAACAAGTAAGTGCATGGCAAAATTGAAAAGTTACTGTGATCAAGAAAATGGGCAAAAAAGATCTTAGTTGTCATGAACAAGCAACAGTAAAAATATTCTAACAAAAGTGTGCAAAGAAACACACTTGAAATATCCTGATTGTGGCTTTGGGCTGTCCATTGGTGACTATCTCAAAACATATCACACACAAAATATGCATCAGCACAGTGGTGGTTACTAGACATAGCTTTCCTACTGTATGTTGAAATTTTGTTATTTACATGTCTCTGTTACACATAATAACATGTTTTGTTATTGCAGAAAATGTAGGGTTTTTCAATTTTTTTCCAGGCGTTAACATAATGCTAAGGATTAAATGGTAGCTAGAATAATAAGAAAAGTTTGTCAAGTTTTAAGCTATACAGTTAGGAACCTTACTAATGGTCTTGGTTTGAAGGATTACTTTTAATTAATGATAAAGTAGTAATGGTTAGACCACTATGGCTGATAGTGCATACATCTGAGGATTGACATGCTAAAAATAATCTGATTGAGATAAAAGAGGAATCTTATAAAAGAATCTGAAGTACCTTGAGAGATTTAAAGGAATATGATTTTGTTTTTTGCACAAATGGGGGTAAGTGTGGCTCTATGACTGCAGTTGCAGCTGCATATTGGAATATTAATCATTCTAGGAAAAAGGTCGTCCTGTAATCTTTCAGTTTTTACAAAAATTTAATAGATATCACTTTGTCTCCTAATTAAATAGCATTGGGTTAGGACACACAAACTATACATTTTATCTGACTCTTATGCATTCTGCAATTGACAAGACATGTTCACAAGACAGACAATATGTCATTTTTGAAATTAACCAGTATTTAATGTAATTTGTGTGAATTTCAGGTCACAGTGGAACTAAAGGAATATTCCACCAAAAATGTAATTTTTCTCATATGTTACTTACCCCATGTGTGTGACGTGGTGAGTGAGAAATGTTTATCTCTTGACTTTATGGAGAACAAAGATTAAAATAAAGTCTATGAGGATATAATACAAGCCGATGGTGACCAATACCGTACTTCTGATAACGATCTGAAAAAGGTCCGGGTTTTAATATCATTTCATTTCCATATTGTTTGCCAAATTATAGAACTTGTCAACATTCTGTTGTATTAAATCATAAACATTTTTGGTAGTTTTTTTGGTCATGTGAAGTCTTTAATTACATGTTTAAGTAAATAATTAACACTTGGAAGACAACTTCAAGGCTCCCAGAATGATAATTCCATCCCAAGTTAAGGGTCAACACCATCTTTTAATGCCTCTCCTCTTCCACTACCTATACACTTGAAGACTGACGACCCAAAGATCTGTGTCCTCACAGCTTCTAGTCACCTGGGCCCAGCGCTTCCTGCCTTCCGGCTTTACAGCCACCTCCACTACTTACTTCAGTCTAGCTTTGGACTTACATGTGGAAAGACATTACTGGTTTTGATGTTATTTTGTTAACAATTATACGGAGATCTCCATCTAGCTGCCCTAACTCTCTATGGTCTTTTTGTCTTTTATTACAGGGTTTTGTGTGTGCATTGTTTTAATAGTTTTGGTCTTCCTTGCTTTAAAATGTATCTGTGCCAGAGTGTAACATCATTTTGATAATTTTTGCCTACAAAAAGAACATTTTCACTTTGAGGCTTTATGTTCTGATTCTGTGGGTTAAACTTTCTTTGCTTATACATAATTTTTTGTTAAAACGTTGCCAAATAAATACTTCAGAAATTTACCAAAAAATACATGTCTTTTGCACGTTATGAGAAAACAACTGGATAACTGACATGTGTATTATTTGACATGAGTAACATGGGTTACTTTTTTCCCGTTGACATTTTTCATTTAATTTGCTGAAGTACACGTTGGTCACCATTAGCTTATATTATATCATAAACCTTTTTTATTTTCATTCTCAATGAAAACTTTAATTTTTAATTTTTTAATTAGTCACCCCTATGGGGTAAGTAAAATACAAAAATATATTTTTTGGTAGAGTATTCCTTTAAAGGAAATGAAATTAGAAACTTGATGGCAAAATGTGAACTTGGGAGAGCAAATGTTGAAATGGTTATAGCGCTAGGTTTATCCAAAATAGAAAAGTTCCTACTAAAAAGATGGTTAAAAACTAATTGGTTAGTAAAACTGAGCAAGAGAAAGTATAGGAAATCCTTATTATAGTATTATGATGGAAATGAAGACTGAAGGATTTTTTTTTAATTATGAAAAGGGAGTAATTTATTCTATGTATTTAAATGTATTCTATGTATTTAGTAATTAAACTTAAACACTGTGGGCTGAGTAAATATTTCTATAGAATGGGAAACAAACAAAAGGGAGTTATGTGAATGGTGTGTTGAACCTTAATCTTTACATCATTTTCTTATGTACTGCTGCAAATAAGAAACAAATAAATTATCCTAGAAAGATATGTAAATTAGAAGGTCTTTTGTTGACTTTTATTCAATCTACTCATTAAGTATAATTATACATTGTTTAAAGTATTTAAAAGAAAGCATAATGTGTGAGAATTTTAAAAATTTAAATACAAATCTAATTAATTTTAATTATCTGAGATTGTAACTTCTGGCTCCAACTGCCATAACCAGAAGAAGAAGGGGTTTGATTCTTTGATGTGGCGTTTAGTTTTCAATAACTTTGTTTGTTTGCATTATTTTTGTTTTCTCCATGTTAAGGTTGTGTGAGTTTTCTGGAATATTTCTGACTTTTTGATTCTACTTATGATATCCAAATTTTGATTACTGAATTGTGAATTGATTTTTTTTTTTCATTTTGATTTTCGTAATTTTAAGTCCTTAATTATAAATTTTAATTAAATATTTGATTCGTGTGGTCAAAGTGTTTAATAATTGGGTCTTATTTGATTTACAATAAATCATAACACATCTGTGTCAGAGTATAACTTCACTTTGGTAATTTTCACATACAAAAGGACAGTTTTACTGTTTTTTTTATCTTCTTTGTGCAAAAATAACTGATAAAAGACTCGCTGGTGGAACAAGCTTGCCACTTCAACCCTTCTTTGAGGTTCCTTGCTCCCCCATATGGAGATGCCTCTAAAGACTCTCCTCTTTCTAAAAATGCCTATACCCAAAATGTTTATTAAGGCAGTTTTGATTTGGGGTTTTGCAATTACATAAGGCAAAAAATATGACTTCTACAGTGTATTGTAGTTCATGTGGCCAATAGCTTTTATGAATGAAGCACAAGTATGATATTTGATATACAATATGTCCATGTATCCAATCTTAAAATACCACTCACACATAAGTACTGCACACATATCTGGAGTCTCAGGTTTGAATAGGGCAGGCTATACCATTCAAAGAGTCTTCTGTTGCAAATTCGTACGTGAATGTAACTAATCTTTGAGAAGCAAAATAAAAGCCAACAAAATGTTGAAAATGTTGTGCCCCTTACTAAATGTACAATAAAAACAGAAGCACAACTCCTTCACCAAATTCTACCCAGAGAAACATGATCAGTCCTCGATCTGACATTCCGGTGTGCCCAGAGAAGTGCCAACGTAGTGATCCAAGGTCTGTATGTATAAACATTATCATTTTACATCTGAGGATTTAAAATATGACGTGTTCAGTTTAATACATTGATGCAATTAATTTTTTTTTTTTGCTAAAAGCAGCATTTTCACAACATTGAAGGTACCACACATATCAGCAAAGCAATTACAAAAGTATGCCCAACTTTGAAGCAGCATCTGGAAACACACATCTGCATAAAAACACCCACATACACACACCTCCACACGGACTGTCTTGCTGAGACAGAAGTAAATAACCTCTATCAAAGATGAATTCTATAGAATCAATCACTTGTAGGGCAAACAAATTTAAACAACTGTGGCATTTCCAAACTATAGTAACTGATAATACACTGGCTGGTGAAACAAGCTACCCACCTTCATGCCTTCTGTGGAGTCCCTCTCCCTTTAAAGAAACCAGTCTGAAGACTCTCATCTTCAGTTCATATCTACATACTCAATAAGCTAATTATGCAGTTTCTGTATTGTATTGTAGTTTGTTTGGTTGATGGCTTTTTGAAGTAAAGTTATCCATCCATCCATTACCAACCTGCTATATTCTAACACAGAGTCATTGGGGTCAAATATTCAGTACAAATATTAATGTGTTCTTGTATCCATTTTTAAAATAATATGAGATGTCACACATATTACTGTACAAATGTTGAGGCCAAATACAGGGTGGCCCACGAAAAAGTAGCCCACCTAGCCAGAGTGGTGCGCCGATTGACTAGCCTCATCACAAAAGCTGTGTAGCTGTTGTGCAAACGTGTGAATACGAGCTGAGAGACATTCAACAGGATGGCGCAACTTGTCACACATCACACGTGTCACTGTCACGAATTTGGGAGACATTTACAGAAGACAGGATTGTCACCAAAGGATTTTGGCCGCCGAGATCGCCGGACTTAAGCACTTGTGACTTTTATCTGTGGGGCAATTTGAAGGGAAAAGTGTACGCTAATAACCCGAGAGCTTTACACCAGTTGAAAGACAATATTTGTAATGCAATTCGGAGCATTGGCTCCCCAGAGTTGCGTTGCGTATATGGCGTATATAAGGCGCGCCCAAAAATGCATTGACGCACAAGGAGATCATTTTCAGCATTTTCTGCAATGAGTGAGTAAAGATTTTTGCATTTAAAGTTCTTTCTTTCTTTATGGAAGGGCGCCTTTTTTCGCCAGGGAGGCGGGCTACTTTTTTGTGGGCCACCCTGTATATGGGGTCTCATGTTAGAACAGGCTAAGTTACCATTCACAGAGTGGAATTCACAGATTTGTTTTGCCACGTAATTACAAGACAATACAGAGTTCATTGCAGGCAGGATATCGTTTGACATCTCTCATAACAATGACTAGAACAACTCAATGCATACTGAACACTTCATGTCATAGGTCTTAGACTTTTTTGACATCATTAACATTGCAAAAATGGAATACAATGGTTGCTGTGAGCTCATATAACATTTCAAATTGAGTTACATCGCCATGGGTGCATCATTTTGCAAAATATAATCATTTATCACAAAAAGTTTACACAAAATGCACTAATTAACTGTTTTATGCATTTACTCTTTCAGGGATATTCCTCCATCTTATATCCTGACCTTAGTTGCTGTTGCTGTGTTGCCCCTTTTTTGGGGGATGTGT
This sequence comes from Polypterus senegalus, assembly GCF_016835505.1. Classification (NCBI taxonomy): domain Eukaryota; kingdom Metazoa; phylum Chordata; class Cladistia; order Polypteriformes; family Polypteridae; genus Polypterus; species Polypterus senegalus. The sequence continues at coordinate 84,970,495 of NC_053168.1, forward strand.
TAATAATCTTTGTGCACTGCAGCCAGTAGCTTGTGCTCTGCTAGCAAGAAGGTTGTTACCTCTGTTTCTCAGACATGTAGTCTGTGGTTGATTGGCTATTCAGTGCTCGATTCATAAGGGCTTTTGCTGTGAATGATGAACCTATCAGAGTCGACTGAAATCTGGTGTTCTGGAACTGCCTAATCCACTGGTGTGAAATCACGGTAAAGAAGCAAGCCAGGATTCGGTCTGTGATACAGGACTATTTACTCTCTCTTTTTTTAACAGATCCCGGATATAACATAAACAAAAAAGAGCCCGTTTGAGTTTTATTTTCTTTTTTCTATTTGTAATGTTTTGGTCTTGTGAATGTTTTCTTTTTAGTATTAATGTTGCTGCTACTACCTCTAAAGATTCAGTGGCAAGCTTAAATGTACTCATTTTCTATAGTCATCACTATTTGCCCCGAATAATATTTTGACTTGTGTTAAACTTCTGTTAAAGCTGACCACTGACATCGTCCTAGGGGATGCTGCTGAGCAGAGTTTCTGCTTCCCACTACTCCACTGTTAATTAGTTATAGTTCAATGAAAACGTTAATGGATAAATATTGCTATGTTCCATTTATTTTGATCAGTTTGGACTTGCGTTGATTTACTGCATGTTTAAACAATCCTTTGTGTACACATTAAGCAATCAATTTATAAAATGATAATTGGAATTTTATGTGTGAACTCTTTTCACTGTTCTAAGCCCTCCTGCTGTGTAGAGCAATATGCAAAAATAAACTGAACTGAACTGAAATGAATGTACCATAATAGAGCTGACTATAAGGGATGCAAAAGAGGCCTCACAGTACATACTTTCTGGAACATGATTCAAGATTATATACCAAACTATACCAAAGTACCAAGCATTTTTATTTATCTTTTGACAAGGTCAGACTTTTTAATTTAGCTTGCACAATGCAATTAACCCATTCAATCATGTTACATCAGTATTGTTATAATTAATATCTAAAGTAGGAAGCTGAGACATGAATGAATAATTTATATGAACATGCCATTTAACAAAATGTAAACCTGAAACAGTTACTTAAGTTATGCTTGTTCATATATGTCAATATAAACTAAAGTTTAGCTATTATGAAATAATGTAAAATTTCTCTATATATGTTTTTATTATTTTTCCTTATCTAAAACGGATATTCATGATATTGAGAAAGGTTTTAACAAGTGTCAAAGGTTTAAGTTTAAGATGTTGAAAGTAAATTAGCCTAGCATCACATCAGCACAAGACTCAATTTAACTGATATATGAGGGACGTACAAAAAGTTTCAATACTTTTTTCAAACTATTTATTAAGAGTTTCAAAAACAAATTACATCACTTTTCTATATAGTCACCTTCGTTTGTGATGCAATTTTCCAAGCGTTGTACCAACTTTTTAATGTCCAATTACTATTCCTCCTGCTTTCACCATTTCCAAAATATAAAAGTGAGGATGTTTTGAACATCCCTCGTACACAGATTTCTGTTTAATTCTCATTGATTCCTGGAGAAAATCCAGATATTAAAATGTAACATGGGCATAATATATGTGAAAAACTATGTTGCTTTAGCCTAGCAGTTTTGGTGTTGCTCATATTATATCAGACTAAAAATATATACTGTATAAACATAACATAATTTAAAATAATTTTTTAATACTGTTCTTGTGAACATAGCTTCTGAATGTTTGAGATTGCTAAAGATTTTCAGAAAACATTCCTTGTAAATAATCAAGTTTTACTGACAAACTGTAAAATCTACTTACCTCCAGTCTATAATGCAAGGGTTGTTAATTATAAGCACAGTTATATGACCTTCTTTTATCAATGGAAGCATAATTATACATATATTCCTGTACCAAACATTTTAGCATGCTCTGTTTTTGACAAAACCCCTCTGATACATTTTGACAGATTAAAAATAGTGCCAAACAAACACATTTAGGAACTTTTCCCAATGATCTATTTCTGTTACTCTTGTTAAACATGGTATTCCTTTCTAAGCCCGAGTTCTGCCACTGAGCCTTCACTTCTTTTAAATTGAAATCTTTATTTCAGTTTGAGGGCTTTTAAAAGTTTCTTCTCAGCACAAAGTAGCCAGCATTAGCTTTGCCTATAATTCTTAACAAATACAATGTCTTACAGTAGAACAGTTGCTATGTTATATTTTATCTGAACTGATCTGTTTCTACTTAAGTGTTCCTTAGCGTTCTTTCTTATACATATTAATTTACTTAAAACATACTAAATTAACCATATATACAACATAGTTTATTGTCAATTTAAAACTTTGGTTAATAACATTTTATCATTATTGGATTTATTTGATTTTATCCAGGATGTTATGGCTCCAACTCATTCTCTCAGTTGCACCCTTAATCTTATTCTTACACATGGTATTTCAGTTAATAACACTGATATATGTGATGTTCCTTTTACTGATCATTTTTCTCTAATGATGGATTTGAATATTACTGTTGATGTTGCTACTGCAAGCTGTGATCCACGTTACTTTTGCTTTTACATTCTACTATTATATCTGATTTTAAAACCAGTTTTGACTCTCAAGGTTATGTACTTCCTATTGTTAATCATGGCATTGTTTTGGAATCCTTTGATGTTGTTTCACATTAACAGCTAATAAGTACCATTGACACACTTAGACCACCTTTTTGTCCTCTTGATGTTGTTCCACCATGACTTTTACTGGAAGCTTTTGATGTCTTGGGTCCAGTATTACTGGTTATTATAAATGGTTCTATTAGTGAGGGGGTTGTGTTCTAATTTTTTAAACATGCAGTGGAGTGACCCTATCTTAAAAAGACTGAGTTAGATCCTGGAGTGTTAGCTAATTTTCATCCAATTCCGCAATTGCCATTTTGGCTAAAATATTAGAATTATTTCTAATCAATTGGTTGACCATCTCAACTCCAATATCAATCTAGCTTTAGGCATTATCATGGTATTGAGGTAATTTAATTACACCTCTTTTATTACTTCCTTAGGTAGGGTACCAGTCCTTGTCCTCCTAAACCTTTCTGCAGCTTTTGACACTATTGATCATGAGATCTTGCTGTTGCCGCTTCAGCATCTGGTGGGGCTTAAAGCGGCTGCTCTTAACTGGTTCAGGTCATATCTTACCGATAGATACTTTTCAGTGACTTTCAATACCTCTTTTTCATCTTGTGAGAGCCAGTCCGACCACAGAACGACAGACAGCGTTCATAAGTCCACCACACACAGTTTATTTACACTACTGTCTACAAGTTCATAAAGTCCCGCATAACACACAGTGCTCCAGCACCAAACACCCTTTACTTCCTGAGCCTCTAAATGGTCCTCTTTGGGCTGCCTTCTCTCCTCTTTCCAAAGTCTAGTCCTCTTCCTCCCAACTTTCACTCCTCGATTGTTGGAAGGCGGCCCCTTTTATGTTCACTCGGATATGCTCCAGGTGCTCCTTGATGAACCTCCGCCGGCACTTCCTGGTGTGGCAGAAATGCCACATGAACACCCGGAAGCACTTCAGGTGATCCTGGAGTTCCTTCCGTCAGCACTTCCTGGTGTGGCGGAAGTGCTGGCTTCCAGGGCTTTAGGATCCAGCATGTGCCCCTTTACGGTGGCCACGGGCCCCTATAGGGTTGAGCTTGCCAGCTTGGTTCCCGTGAACCCCATAGCAAACAGGGCAGCTGTCCTCTCGTGGCCCAAGGGAGGTATAAGCCCTTTACCAGTCCTTCCAGGTGTCCCGGCTGGGTATGACCCCCAGCCACCTACGACAATCTACTGCTCCTGTTAAATGTGATGTTCTTCACGGATCCATTTTATGTCCTATTTTATTTTCTATATGTCTTCATCCTAGGAGCTATAATTAGGACGTTTAATATTTCTTTTCACTCCTATGCTGATGACACAGAGGTCAATATATCTATGTGTAACTCTGCAATGAATCCGCTGCACAATTGTCTTGTACAACTAAGGTCCTTTATGGCTGACAATTTTTTCAGTCTTAATTAAAATAAAATGGAAGTGCATATAGCTGGTCCAGCAGCTAAAGCTCAAATTGATTTTGAACTTCTTGGCTCTTTTGTGGATTATGGCAAACCTTGTTTGGAATTTTGTGGTTATTCCTCTCTTTTGAGAAACAGATTAATTCTGTGATCAATAGTTGCTTTTTCCAGCTTTGTCTTTTAGTCAGTGTTAAGCCTTTTTATCTCTTAGGGATTGTGAAAAAGTCACTCATGCTTTTATCTTTTCTCATCTTGATTACTGTAACTCCTTGTATTATGGGATTAGCAAATCTCTAGTTTTGATGTCACTACACTGGTTACCTGTGTCATTCAGGATTGACTTTAAAATTCTGCTTATGGTTTATAAAGCCTTAAATAATCTCGCCCCATCTTATATATCGTAATGTCACCTTATATTCCAAATCGTAACCTTAGATCCTCAAATGAGTGTCTCCTTAGAATTCCAAGAATAAAACTTAAAAGAAGTGGTGAGGCGGCCTTCTGCTGCTATGCACCTAAAATCTGGAATAGCCTTCCAATAGGAATTCGCCAGGCTAATACAGTGGAGCTCTTTAAAATACTGCTGAAAACACTTTACTTTAACATGGCCTTTTCATAATTTCACTTTAACTTAATCCTGATACTCTGTATGTTCAACTCATCATAATAACTATTCATAGTGGCTCTAAAATCCATACTGACCCCTACTCTCTCTTTTGTTTCTTTTCCCGGTGCCTGCGCCACCACCACCTACTGAAAGCTTCATGATGCTCCACCAATGATGGATGGATTAAAAGCCAGAAGTGACCATCATCATCAGGTCCTTCCATGAGAACCTTAAATCCAAAGAGGACTGTTTCATTTATGCTAGGTAGAATGCCCAGAGGGGACAGGGCGGACTAATGGTCTGGAATCCCTACAGATTTTATTTTTTTCTCCAGCAGTCTGGAGTTTGTTTTTTTTTGTTTGTTTTTTCTGTCCACCTGGCCATTGGACCTTACTCTTATTCTATGTTAATTAATGTTGACTTATTTTATTTTCTTACTGTGTCTTTTATTTTTCTATTCTTCATTATGTAAAGCACTTTGAGCTACTTTTTGTATGAAAATGTGCTATGTAAATAAATGTTGTTGTTGTACACAGTTTGCAGTTGGTTCAAAATGCTGCTGCTTGTTTTTTGGTTTGGGGAAGAAAGTTTGATTGTGTATCTCCAATTTTAGCCTATTTACACTGGCTACCTGTTAGTTTCAGAAATGCTTTTAAGATTTTGTTCCTGGTTTTTAAATTAACACATGGGTATGCCCTATCTATTTATGCAAATTATGCATTTTATACCAGTCACGCAGAGAGCTTTAATCCAACGGTCAGTTATCTCTTGTGGTCCCTTATACTAAGTGCAAAACTAAGGAGGACAGGGATTTTGCAGCTGCTGCACCTCATCTGAGGAACTCTTTACCTCATTAAATTAAGGAGTCACATTCAATTGAACTGTTTAAAACTAGATTGAAGACACTTTTTTCTCTTCTCTAGCTTTCCATATTATTAATATTTTCAGTAATATTGATGCTTTCTTCCTCTTTGTCATTTGTTTGTTTCAGTTTACTGCTGAATGTATTGTGTTTTACTGTGCTTTATTTCTTTTTATTTAATTTATCTTTATTGCATGTTTTAATGTAAAACATGTTGGCTACAGTATTACTGAAGCTGTTTTAAATGTGCTCTATAAATAAATTAACATTGACATTCAACTATCTATTTTAACAACATCTTAAAGATTTTAGTGTGTATATTTGTGGCTCCTGGTGCTTCAAACAGTATGAAATACTAAGCAATTTCAATCATTGTGATCTATTATATTAAAACATCTGACTTAATGAAATGAAATGTGATTTTACACAGAGTGTTTCTGTGAAGCTGATTGATTAACAGTAAATAACTTACTTACAAATTGTCATATGATAGTTACAAACACATGTATGGTGATTTTCAATTTACACTATAGATTAAGAAACATTTCTGTAATGTTTTCATCAAAGTGAATCCATCTGTCTTGATTTGCTGCAAAAGTACTTGAAGAAGAAATGCTTATAGCACTGTTCTGAACAGACTAAATATAATGAGAAAATTATCCATCAATGGGCACTGGGACATTACAGTGGCATATCTGGGACAATATCATATTACAAAGGTGTTCATTCCAGCTCTACTACTTATAGATTGTTATTATTTATCTTGCACTGATCTGCTAGACCAGATGCCTGAGATGGTTGAAGTTGGCTTTATTGGAATTTCAAAGCCTCATTATGCAAATCTCAGATTAATGAATAAGTAAAACTGTAAAATAAGTATTAGTTACCATGAAACAAACAACAATTGAACACCATATATTTTAAAAAATTATTTCATGGTAATGTTAAAATAAATGAAAATTTACTGTATACTGTAAAGTCTTTAACTTTAAATTCAAGGTTGAGAAGAGCAACTGGGAGCAACTCTATTGGACAACAGATCTTATGACAAATATCTCATCTCAATTGGATTACATGTAATGGAGTATTAATGATTAAGAAATGTTTAAGTGTATTTTACACTGTATTTGCTTGTTTAGGCACTTCTTTAATTTGTTTTGAATATTGTGAATTTGCATGTGAATGGCATCAAAGCGGAGTCCAAGGGCAGAAACACACAGTATCCCAAGTGCGGTAAGCACATGGAAACTCAAGTTTTTAAACAAAAAGAAGAACACATAGAAAATAGCTGTAAGAATTTTGGGGTGCCAGGCACCTTTTCGTGCAATTTCTGTGCATTTTAGTCTGTCTTAGACATCTTCAGAAAAACTGCATAGCAGATTACTGGTGCTTTATCTAAAATCAAAGAAAATAAAGAAGAATTTTATTTTATTTTTATGGTAAAAGGTCTTTTGGTCTTTTTAGAGCTTCACCTAAATAATGTCTGTATTTTTCTTAGAGCCACCGCTGCAGAATGTTTTGCATTGTACCTGAGATAGTATCTTATTAGCTGCGGATAAAGACCAGATTACGTTGTACGGTACTAAGAGGAGGCGATCCTCAGGCCTGAGTCTGTTGCAGTGAACAGCAGAACACGATCAATACTAAGTTTAACTAACATGTAGCAAGTCGTCTGTTTGCTCAGCTGGTCATCTGATTGCCCGTTAACGGAGGCATATTATCAAATAATGTCTCACCCTGTCTCAATTAACATCATGCTGCAATGCATTTCTTTCAATTTAAAGGGACAGAGCACAGGGACAAAGTACATGCTCAAGTAAACTTATTAAAAACAATTGCAATCAGTAAGGTACATAACATCGAAATGAGTGCTGCTGTTATTATTGTAAATGTTACTCACTTCAAGAAAGTGCCCTTAAAATCCCTCTGCAGAAAGAAATAACGAAAGGTAAACATTAGTAGACTAAAATCTGAAGCATAATTGACTCTCTGTTAACTCATTGGTGGATCTACCATCAGCGAGACCTGGGTGTATACACTGGAGGCTTATCATAAGCGAGAAAAAAGCAATTCCAGCATTTTTCTTTTTCATCGGCACCGCTTGCTGTTCTACGCAACACATGTATGCAGTTAGTTGTATATTTTATCACTAGCCCTTGATCTAATGTATGAATAACCATTGGCTTAAATCCCTAAGGAAGACCACCCACCAGATCACTTTATTTTTTTATGTGATATTCATCGAGTGTAAATATATGCAAGTGGCACTCTGGAGCCTGTGAGGGTCTTAATCTGTCCATTAAACCTGCTCAAGAGGAGGTCTAAGCTACCATGCAACTATGTCCCTCTTCTCCTTCACTTAGTCTTAGTCTTGGTCTGCTGCTGGTCCACATTTCAAAGGCACAATGCAATAGTGCTAAACTGAATGTTTGTCTTGCTACTGTGAAAAAATACTAAGGGATCTGTTCCAGAAATTAGAGATTAGATTATTTTGGATCTCAGAACAAATTCCAGCTTGCTGTAAAATGATCTTTCACCAGCAGCAGAATAAGCCAGTTATAGAACGCTGGACTTCAATCATCTCATTCAGTCCCCGATAGGTGGATCTGGATTACTGCATGTTCACTGCAAAATTCACAAGTCCTTATGAGTCAATCACTGAACATCCAATCAACCACGGACTACAGATCTGAGAAACAGAGGAGACAAACTTCATGCCAACACAGCAAGAGGTGCTAGTGGCAGTGTAAAAAACAAAAGAGGAACAACACAGATGAAGTAGTGACTAAGGAAAGGGAGATGGAGGAATTTCACTGAAACAATGAATGTGTAAAAACAGTTAATTAATGAAATCTGTGTAAACATTGTGTGATAGAATATTGCATTGTGCTAAATGTACCCCAGCGATACTACTCTACTTGAAAAATGTTATATGCCCTCAAGTTAGCATTATATTCCATTTTTGCAATGTTAACATCATGAAAAAAGTGTAAGTAAGACCCATAACATTAAGTGTTCAGCATACTTTGAATTGTTCTAGTTGTTAATGTGGGAGATGTCAAATGATATCCTGCTTGCATTGAAATCTGTATTGTCTGGTAATTACTGTACATAACAAAAGAAACCAAGGGTTAATTACTTTAATGTACACATTTTCAATAGAAGACTCACAGTGTCCACTCTTTGAATGGTTAACATACCCTGTTCAAACACGAGACCCTGGATATTTGGTTGTTACATTTCTACATACTTTTGTACTTGGCATCTCATTATTTTAAGAATGGATGAGAAGACACACTGATACTCGTTCTGAGTATTTTATATAAATACTTGTGCATTGTTCATGTAAAAAAAAACAGCTAAATGAACTACAAGAGACTTCAGAAGTCATAATGTTGCCTTATTCCATTATTGAACCCTATAAATGAACTGCATTAATAAGCATATTGGGTATAGGTATTCAATGAAGAAGAGTGCTTTCAGAGGCGTATCGGAGAGGGACTATGCAGAGGAGATGAAGGTGGGCAGTGTTTTCCACCAGCGAGTCTATTATGTTATTATTACTCAAAAATGTCACATCTGTGTTAATTTGATTTCTGTACTTGTGACTCTGTGCAATTCCACTTTGATTATGGTTATTTGTTTTTGTCTTGGGAAGACAGATCCCATGTGTATGAATAGATGCTGCTGCAAAGTTAGGAACACTTTTGCCTATATAAGAAACATCACCTGGATGCACTGGGACGCGTCATCAGTGATGTATCCTGAGGTCTTCACACATTTCGGGTCTCGCAACATCATACACCCTCGCTCAGGCGACCCAGCTGGGGTTGATCAATCCCTAACTTGCATCCCAGTAGCGATCCACAGATCACCCCCCTTTATCCAAAGCCACCTTGAGGCTTTCTCTGCGGCTTCACTTGTGGATTTCATGGCCCTTTCGCAGTCATTTTGCTGATATCCAATACTTCTCCAGTGTTGTCAAGATAACTGCCCTTTACCAAAAAAAAAAAACGGGAAAGGTCCGTGATATGCATTGATGTCAGCCATGATATGTGTGGGACTGAGTATGTCATGTTTTAGAAGGTTGCTCAGATATATTAAAGCCTCAGATGTAAAACTGTAACGTTCATGCGGACCCTTCTCTGGGCATACCAGAATGACTGATCAGGGTTTGATTACATATTTATGGGCAAAATTTGGTGAAGGAGTTGTGCTTTTATGTTGATTGTTCATTCAGGAAGGGGCATGACATTTTAAACATTTTGTTGTATTTTTTCTGCTTCTTAGATAATGCAGCTGGGCTCAGCATTTCTGAAAGAACATTTAGGGACTTTGATTTTATGATTGGATGTTTTGCACCTTAATTATTGTGGCTGCAAAGTGTTAACCCTTCACATTAAACGTACTATTTGCAGGTTAGTTTCAGAGTATTGGTTGCCCCAGTAACTGAACTTGATTTTGCCAGATTTGTCTTTCTGAGCCCATTCCAAAAAAAAAGTCTTAGCAAATTATCTGCATCTTCAGCTTCATGGATCACATAATTCTACCTCAATCTGTTCCAGAATTGCAGGTCTGTATTTTCTGGAATGTAATTAGCCCGATTTCCTTTAATCCCAATTTACTTTATCCAGATTTTGTACTAATCCTACTTTCTGGAACAGACCCCAGATCAGAACGTGATCACCAGAGCTCATAGTACACTGCAAACGACCCTTTGTGGTTTTTGTTTTTAATGACAATTTGCTCATGTTGAGTGGTATTCGTGTCTGAGTTGTGGCAATTCATTTCTGTCAGCTGACCTAGAGGCAACTGGTAACTCTTTACTTTTTGCTCACAAGCATAACTGGGATGATCTTTTTTCTTTGTATCTGTGCAAACAAGCTGGTTTTCTGCTGTCTGGTTTATGAAACCTGAGCAGGCAAACAAAACAGACCACTTGACCATGTTTCTAGTCTGCTTGTTTTCAGCTATTGGGCAGCTGTTTTTAGGCAGATGGCCAATCCCAAGTCGAGGTAAACTTTGTTTCCCATTTAACAGCCTGCCTGCCTGCATAACTGCTTTTCCTCTTGCAGTGACAGCCATTCTGTTTAGTGCATTCTTAGCTTAAAGAGTGTTTGCTCCTCATACTAAATTCTGACCTTTTCTATTGAAATTTTATTTCTGTGTGAAAGATTCTTTTAAAAATGATGTTTTTTTTACTTTTTGTTTACTTTCAGTTTGCCTGTCTGGAGGTTGTCAATCATGTAACAGAATTTCATTTTCTAATCTTGACAAGAAATTTTAACCCTCTAAAGTCCAGTTTTTTGCATTTTGTTCTTTCTGACCAAGCCTTCACTTCTGATAAAATACATTTCTTGTACCAATTCATCAATCAGTCAGTACTGTGGAAGTCTTTGTATAACTTTAAAGTACAAGGGTCAAAAAACATATTAGCTCAGTTCATTCAAAAATAATGTTTATTACTATAGACAAAAGGCGACACATCTCTAGGTCATGAATATCTTTCTTTGGATGTATGGCAATAAGGGGACCAACACATCTTAATAAGGCATTTTTCTATATGTCTACTTATTTTTAGAGTGCACACTGCAGCAAAAAACCTATCATGGCTTTTTTTATATTGTATTAAATAACCACAACAAGAAATATTCCACCTACTTATTTGTTAATATCATGTAACGTTTTTATTAATATCAATATGTTCATGTGCTTTCATTTAGATTGAAAATGAGTACTAAACTGCAAATGGCTAGATTTCTGTAATGGGTTCTTTTTTTGGAAATTACTAATGCAAACATACTTTATTTTGCAAATTTTATTTGACAGGCAAATATATAATTGCCTCTCATCCTGACAGCATGTCTTTTGGGAAGGAATTAAAATTCCATTTAAAATATGCTTACTCTGAAATGCCGCAAAAAAGGTTTACCAAAACTAGGAACAGACGTTTGCAATACAACTTAAATAAATTATTTATGTTCTCCAATCTATGTGTATTATAGCACTGACACCTTAATTTGATAAATACGTATTTGTTTTTTTTTTTAAAAACTTTAATAATCAGTAATATAAACTATTGTATCATCTAATGCTGCCTTGTTATGCTTCCTTTGAGCAGTTAATGCCTAATTCATAAATCTCTTTCTGCTTCTGACTGTGAAGCCGTATTCTCTGTATGGGGCTTTTACCCAATGGCATAAATTACTTTTAGATATCTAGCTACTGTACTTGTATTAAGTCCCTTGCCATTAGTTAGCTTGTGGACTCAGTTTGACATTGAAACACATCACCAGTGTAATCAACCTTCTGACTTAAAGGGATTTTACCTAATTGCATTTGGTCATGAGATGAATGTATGTAGATATTGTACTTGTTCGACTTTAAAGTAAAGCAAGAACAATCAAACCACCCAGGAAAATCTGACAACCAAACTAAATAACTAAAAAAAAGTATTAAACCTTGGTTTACAGTTATGTGCAATAAGCTTCTATGACCATGTGTGCTATAAGAATTTTATCTATATAATACAAAGAGAACAAAATGTAGGTACTGTTGTGATTCTACATATTTATTTCTTTTTCAATGTATCAATTTGTTTTAATAGTTACTTTCTTTTCCTTTTGTGTGTTTAATATATGTTATTGATTTCTATCTTTATTTAATACATTTGAATTGTTTGGATTTGTTAAATTATTTTATTGTCTTATTTTATATTTACCATGAGACTATTTTGGATGCCACTATTTTTTAATCTTTTGCTTGTGCTTGGTTCACCAACACATAATTGAGATTGCTGAGGCTGATGATATTCAAATACCTACTGGCATTAATATGGCAATGATCTGCAAGTTCAGTATTCTTCCTTAGTGTAAACAAATTCTGCTCAAGAATTCTAGTTGTCGTTAGTTTACAAAAGAAATTATAATTATTAGGTTTTGCTTGGATTCTGACCAGTTCTTTGCTTTCAATTTATGCCTTTGTTATCTTGATGTGTCTGTATTACTGATCTTACAGATTTTGACATTGGTCTAACTAAATATTATGTATAATGACAAAATGATGATGAATTTTGTGGATAGAATTTTAAAAACTAGGATAAATTTAAAATAAAAAGTAAAGTTTTTATATAAAACTAAAATCTGATTTTAATTACAACAGTTGATTTTATCAACTGTCTCAGAACCTCTTCACTTAATGTTCATCCGTCTATGTTATTTTTAACTTTCCCAGAAGCCAAAGTCTTACCTTTTATCATTCCTGCGTTAAATGATAAAAACGTACACTCCTTCACACACACTGAGCAAAGTTACAAAACCATTTTGCAAGCTGGTTAACACCGGTTGAGTATCTCTAACCTGAAATGTCTGGAACGGGAAGTATTTCAGATTTCAGACACGTTTAGATTTTGAAATATTTGTATATAACATATTTTACTGTCAATGTGTGAAATTAGGCCTTGTATAGAATGCCTAGGAAATCTATAGAATGCCAAAACAGGGAAAGCAAAGTATGAAACAATTAAAATTTCAAACATTTCCTAGGCATTCTATGCAATGCCAAAAGGCAAACCAGCAAGTCATTCTGTATAATCCTTAGGAATTATATACAATGCCTAGGGAAAGTATATAAGAAACACAGAACATTTCATGCTTTACCTAAAATTGTCAAGCATTCATTATACATAATGAGATATTTTGGGTGATACCCTTGATCGAGTAGGGAATCACTTAAGTGACAACCAATAGATACTCAACCTGTAGTCAGAAAACAAAAAAATGGCTTTGAAATCTAGTATTTCCTATGTATGAGTTTGAAGTTCTTCTCTTGTCTTCACAGGTTTTATAACAGTGAGTCTTTTCTTTCTCCATCTTGAAGAAGTGCATCTCAGGTTAATAAGAAGCTCCAAACTCGCCTGGTCTGAGTGAGTGCGAGTGTTGATTTAAACACATTTATGGTTACAACCCACCTGACCCATTATTGGATATCAGCTTGTGTGGAGTTTGAAGAGAAAATAATTTGGTAAGAGAATTCAAATCGGTCTTTGTCTATGCATGTCACCCTTCTTCTCTCATTTCCCACAGTCTTGGCTGTCATGTTCTTAAATGATGGGAATTTGTTTGTCTGTTTCAACTAATGACAAAGAATTCTGACATACCAAACAATAACACTGCCAGTGACCTCTTCTTTGTCACTTTGTCAGACATGTTGACCACAGAGAACATTTTCTTTATATTAATAGCCTGTCTGTTACTCTGCTTGAGCCTTGAAAGCCTTTTTTGAACCTTTTCAACAAGACCCCAGGATAGGATGCTTTGGTGGTGGTGGTTCATTCTGTCATGAGTTTAAATCTCAATAGGTTGAGTTTCATGGTACAATCATGCCAGTATATCTGGGGTCCGCTACCACTATGCATGAATCAGTTTGTGACAGTTTTTGTCTGGAATTCCACTCAGCCTACCAGTATTTTACAGCACAGTTTTCACAAACTTTATTATGTTATCATTGCCTAAGCAGCCATTTATATAGATGAGACAGAAACACCTATCACTGACCCAATTTGAACGTAATCAATGTCGCTCAAATCATTACACTTGCCCCTTTTTCCTGCTTCCAAAACATCATCTTCAAGAACTGACTGTTCACTTGCTGACTAATATACTGTATCTCACTACTTGACAGGTGCCATTGTAACAAGATAATCAATGCAATTCACTTCACCTGTAAATCATTTTAATGTTGTGGTTGATTGGTGTAATTACTCTGGGGGCAGAATGAGATATAGAAAAATAATGTAACAAAAGTCCCCTAACAGGATTAACAGGTGGCAGCAGAGGTCCTCTAAAAATTTGTAGCCCTCTTGTGCATGTTTAGGACTGGCTATCTCAGGAGTTCTGAGAAGATGGCCCCGGAACTTTCTAGTGGTGTCCCTAATACCAGAAGTGATCTTTAGAATTGTTCCTGAAATAACTCCAGGAATGGGTTTAAAAGCTACATCCTGTCAACATCCCAGGGAGCTTGGAGCTGCAAGGATAGTTGGGACAAGGGCTCAAATGGTGAGAATCAGAGAAGCCAGATTTTTTAAAAAGAGGAATGTAACACGAGAAAGGGAAGTGTTACACAGGATGCTTAAGCGAGCAAGTCACCCCTCCAGATACATAGGGAGATTAAGCTGTTTAGGAAGGTACACAATGGCAGTGGGGCTTTGTTTCTCCTTTGTTTATTTTTTAAATCTATCTGTTTTGATATTCTATCTGTTCATCTCACCCTTGTGTGATTTATTTGTAACAAACATGCATCTAGAAATGTATCTAGTTTATTTTTTAGAGTGTGGGATTTAGTGGACATATGATAATAATCCCTGAACCAAAATGATAATCAAAGAACTCAAAGTAACTTCAGAAAGGGGTTATTTATTATTAAATAAAGAACAAATACAGCAGGTCAAAAAGTTGCTTCCCAGCTCCAACTTTCCAGGACTGGGCTCACCACTACTTTCAGGTAGCATATGGCAGTCACTTCTAGGTTACCTTGTGACTAGCCAATGTCTTGTTGCTGTGCAAGCATGACTTCCCATAACCAGAGGAATCTGCAATAGAGTTATTCTGGGTAAAAGCTTTGCAAGGCTTCAGCATAGGGCCCTTATGTGGCTTGGAGAACAGAAACTACTTAAAGTAATATTCCACTGAAAAATGATTTTTTTTTTTTATAATGTTACTTACAATACTTCTTGTAGTTTGGAGTGGTGACTCACAAAAAATTTAATGTCATGTGTCACTCACGAGGTGATGTGGAGCAGCTTAAGGACCCAATGTGCACCGCGACAAGTCGTGCCAGGGGACAATGGTGGGGTACTAACCTCTATCTTTTTGTTTCCTCAGAAAGAACGAAGCCCGCCACCGTAATTTCGCCCGGACGACTAAAGAGCCGCATCACTTCTGGGTTCCTTTCTACCCTCTGGTCCCTGCTTGATGATGTCAGTTACCCATCCACCACCAAAATTTTCCCAGCATCGCACTGTTTTCATTTCCAGTCTGCCAACCCTTTGGTGTCTGATGATTTTGTTTGAAAAATATCTGACCTTTATGTTACAGTATACAGGGCTAAAAACCCCAATCCTTTATGCTTGTTTTGTGCTTTTATTACACATGTTTTAATGGAGAAAAGACTTTATATTGACCAGCACTGGACAACATTAACCAATGTGAAAAACATCCATGGAAAAGAAAAAAAAATCTCATGTTACTTGTGATGCATAATCCATATGTCAGTTATCCAATTGTATGCTCATACTTTTTGCTAAAACATTGTTAAATAACTACTTCTGGATTAAACTAGGCAAAGCATACATAGGGAACTAAAAGCCTTTCAAAAAGTATGCATTTTGTATGTTTTAATCATATGACTGGATAACTGACATGTGAATTATGCAACAGGAGTAGCGTGGGATTTTTGTTTCTCTTTTCCGAGGATGTTTTTCACATCATTTGATGTTGTCGAATGTCAGTCACTATAGTGTCCAAATAGATTGAACATTTTTTCAGCCATCACTACAAACTACGAGGCAAACATTATAAAAAAAATACATCTATCATTTTTAGGTGGGGTATTATGCACGAGGGTCCTACCGGGGGTACATCCCCATATTTCAAAGTTGTTTATGTACAGTGCAATAAACCCACAATTCAATCAAAAGCAATAATGGTATTTTAACATACCCAAAGGTGTCTTCTTTCAAATTAATTATACGTTTCCATATTGTCTGCTCTCTTTCATTATTAAACTATGTGATTTTCACAGGTTTACCCTGAGTCAAGCAGCGCGTCACAGCAGACTTAGTCTGCTTTTATCAAATATCCCTCCTATGTCTAGCTGCATTCAGTGAAAGGCTGAGGTTCAGAGCTTTCTAATGATGTATAGTTGTCTATGAATGGTCATTTGTACTACGTGTCACAGCTGTGTGTAAACGATAACAAATGTAATGTAATCGCTTTTCTTTACACATTGTTACACATCACTATGCTTTTTTATACACACAGATTGAGTTAGATTCTGAAAAATGGTTTGACTTTATTAAGAACAGCATGTTTGATGAAGGACTTGAGGCTATGCTTGATGTGTGAGTACTGTTTAGTATGATTTTGAAGTGTTGTGGCATGCAGTTTTACAGTTCAAGTGTCATGGATTCAATAACCATACCTGGAGACTGTCTGCTGCATGTTGTTCTTTTTAGTTTTCACAGCAGTGCTCCTTCAGGTTCAACACAGAGTATACTGGAAATGTTCCTTAGCATATCGGTGAGTAACTGTTATGCTGTACTTGTGCCTCTCAAACTTTTACGCAAGGCATCTCTTCTCCTCCTCTTCCCAATCCAATGTCAGTGTATCATGCCATTCACGTCACTGTGTCACAAGTGTATGAGGCAATGTTCATGGTATATTGCCGCTGCTCCCTCCACCAAAGGGAGCGACAGTGCTGTAAAGTATTTTTTATACTGCTCACTTCAGCCCCGGCTCTTCCATCAATGCCTCTGCTCTGGGAAGGGACAAACGAGCATGATTATGAAAGGAAAATAAAATTGAACAACAGCTGGTGTATCAGGGAGACTAAAAGAAATGCAGTTAGAAACAGGATAAATAGGCTTGCAAGGCTGGGTGATCACTTTGGTGGCATCCTGGAGAAAAAATGGAGGCAGATTACACTGGGAACAAGTCTCGCATGCTCATGATCCGGTGACAACCTCCTGCAACTCAAAAATTTCTGAGAAACACTTGTTTAGGTGTACTGTATGTGTCTGTATGACTAAATATGCACTGAACATCTGTAGGGAAGCTGCAACGGAAGGTAGGAGAAGAAGGATGAATTGCAGCACAAAAATCCTAATATATTGTACAAAAATGTAAGCTTTCTCTGTTTCTAGTAATAAACAAAAATTATTTCAAGGACTGCCATGAAAAATAATTTTGAAAGTAAAGGTCTGGAGGAGTATATAGTTTTGTACATATATAGTTACATATTATTTACTTGTCGCTTCAGTGTTTTAAAGAGTTTGTGTGTATATGTATATTTTTTTCTAAAAAATGAAAAAAATGCATAAAAGTGCAACTACAGTACTTGTTTCGAGAGATTGTTTAGGTGCAAGAGACTAAATATATCTGAAAAGGGACACAGTGTTTCCTAAAAGGGAGACATCATCTGTCAAACAGTATAACTTTGCAATGCTATGTTGTAAAAAATCTAATCTTGGTACTGTACAATGATAGCTGACAAATATGGGCACAAAAGAAAACTGATTCTAGGGTCGTACATCATAAAATGGTTATATACAGTAAAATCCAGGTTTTTGGAAAGAAATCCTGAAAGCACTAATTTTTTTTTGTGTTATGTTTAGTTAATATTGGTGTGAACAAAGGTTTTTAATCATATAAAGTATTTGAAGTGTTGTACTAACTTCTCTTCAGCCATTTGCAGCTTCTTTATTACAATAAACAAGTAATAGCCATTTACTTTCGGTTAAGTAATTTTGGCACAATAATGCCTAAACTCCCTTAGTATATAAAAAATGAATAATGCTTTGTTGCATGTGCTTGAAATCTTCCTTTCTGAAGTTAATTAAAATTAAATTAAATTGTCTTTGCTTTTGATGATATTCGTAGACAAATTTAATACGCTGAGACCTCTAGATCTTAATCATATTTTCTGCTTCTTATACAATGTGAAGAGCAGTAGCAGCAAGGAGACCAGGGTTTGCATCCCCCGGTCCTCCCTGCATGGAGTTTGCATGTGCTTACTGTGTCAGAGTGGGTTTCCTCCCTCCCACTGTCCAAAGACATGCAGAGAAGGTGGATTGGCAATGCTAAACTGGTCCTAGTGTGTCTATGTATGTGTGTGCATGCTCTGCAATGGACTGTCACCCTATTCTGGGTCTGTTACTGCCTTGCACTCTATGCTAGCTGGGTTAGACTCCAACCCTCCCTGCAGCCCTGGTTAGGATTAAGCAGGTTAGAAAATGATATGACATTAACCCAGTTAGGCTCCTCTTTTGTGGTTTCTGACATATTGGGTGAAAATGCAGACAAAGAAAAATGAGAGATTTAAACTTAGAACCTTGGATCACTTAGGCAGCAGTGTTAGCCACTGTTTCATGCTTTGTCAATTTATCCTTCTTTAATCTAATTTCACCACCGCTATTCCATCACAAAATAAACTTGCATTTTTTGTATGATTATGGAGCCATATACTGACAGAACTATTTACAGTTAAAGATCTATAACACAATCCATTGTTGTGGCTTTATCATTGTAGCTTTCTGTCCCAGCTTTAAAATCCTCAACAAGAAGTGTGCAATTAGTTGTTTCAAGAATCTTATTATATGTTTTATGCTTTTCACTACTGCTATGTTATTGGTGATGACAGTACTTTTTGCATATGAAAATATGTAAAAATCTATGTGACAACCTACCGTAAAAGCCATTATACAGAGTGAAATTGAATTAAATTACATAGCTATTGCTATGATGATAATTACTTCTATAAACATGCAATAAACAATAATTAATCATGCCCTACTGCACTGCCAGTGCCTGCTGAATTATGTTTGAAAAAAGGGTGTTTAATAAAATCAACATAAAAAACTTATTTTTTTTAAATGCACAGATATTGTAAAGATAAAAACCTTCATTTGTGTAATACTGTATACACAATTACCTCTGTAAAAAGACATTCAAATTCAATATCAAAGAAAATTAGAAACACCCACAGAAAAGATTAGATGTTATTCCCGAAAGTTGTTTATTTGTGCCTTAAAGCGATAAGTCTCAGCTTCTTTGTCTCCTTTAGTTGTTTGAAGAGTTAGAAGCAAGATGTCAATTCTGAATATTAAAGACATTGTTCCCTAGGAACTCAAAGTTCCTGCCTCTAGCAACCCTTTTGTTGCTCACACTTGCTTCTGGGAGGGATTATCCTCTCTCCCACACAGATGCTCCCTAAATATATCACTGCAATATAATTCACACTGTCTTTTATTTACCCAGTGTTCTCTGGCTCTCAACCATCCACTCATTTTAAACCTGATTAATCCAATTATAGGGGCAAACCACATGCCAGCAGTGCAGATGCAAGACAGGAACACATATTGGACAGTGTGCCAATGCATTGCATGGGATACCCATACAGCAACCATATTTACTCACTAAGAGCCAATTTAGAATTACTGATCACCTACCAGAGTGGAAGGAAAGCTAGAATACCCAGAAAAACACACGGGGCAATGCTCACCGTGCACAAACAGGGGCGAGACTGGCATTTAAACTTAACTAATGTCTTGGGGCTCAGAGGTAGCAGCACTAACTACTTCACCATCATGCCACTCTCAATTTGCTCTTTTATAAACATTTTTTAAATTATCTGCACAAATTTACTTATTTTATTATAAAACATTTCAAAGAATGTAATGAAAATGTAATCATTGGACTTTAAATCACACAGGCCGCAAGATGAAATGTTACTCCATTGTTAAGCATCAATATCTTCAGGAAAGATTTATTGAGTTTAAAGCAGGGCTATTCAATTGGCGGCCCGCGGGCCAAATGCGGCCCAGAATCAACCTCCGAGTGGCCCGGCCCGTGGTTCCGCCCATAGATAATAAATTAATATATATTATTCATAAATTGTTATTTAATATAATTTAATATAAATGTATATATATTATATTAATATAAATATATAGCATATTAATATAAATATAAAGTATTTATTATGTCTATGGTCCCGCCTAAACGCGCATTCCTACATAAATTAGGTAGCCTGCAACACGCAAACAATGCAGAGCGTGCCGGTGGTAGCTTAGATTACTATCAATATGTCTTTCTCAACACTGAAACGTAAAATTGCCAATGAAAACCGTAAGTTTAACCCTGCCTGGACTGACAAATACTTGTTTATTTTACCGCCACATCCAAACGCCAAACCGATGTGTTTAATTTGTAATGAGTGCGTTGGAGTATTTAAAGATTACAATGTGCGGAGGCATCATGTTGAGAAACACCACACTTTTCGCACCAATTTTCCAGAGGGATCTCAAGAGAGGACTGCAAAAGTGCAGAGCTTGATTGCATCTTACAACCGGAGCAGTACTACCATGGTGCGGTCATTCACAGCCCAAGAGAGAGCTACTGTAGCATCCCTTCGTGTTTCCTGGATACTGGCAAAAAAGAAAAGGCCATTCACAGACTCTGAAACCGTGAAGGACTGTATGCTGGCTGTCGTGGATGAGGTGATAAATGACGATAAAATTAAAATGAGCGTGGTATCTGCTATAAAAAACGTGCCCCCGTCAGATACTTCAAACATTCGTAGGGTTGAAATTCTTGCTGCAGATGTGTATGAAACGCTGTTAGGAGACCTGATGAAAGCTGATACTATGTCTATAGCAGTAGATGAGTCCACAGACAAAACTGATACTGCTCAGTTGTGCATATATGTCCGTTTTTTTGATGGCAAATGCTTCCGAGAGGAGCTGCTCGGCCTACTGCCGTTAGAAGGACACACAACTGGCGATATAGTCTTTGGGAAAATTTCCGCCTTTTTTAAAGACAGTGGTCTGGATATGAAGCGTGTGTGCATGCTTGTGACAGATGGGACTCCGTTCATGACAGGGAATGTGAATGGTTTGGCAGCACGTTGGTCCGCTGTTGCACCTCAGTTGATCTCCTTACACTGCATTGTGCATCAGACGGTGTTGTGCGCAAAACTAAGCGGGGCGCTCAAAACGACAATGGACAGCGTTATGGCTATAATTAATTTTATTCGCTCCACATCAAGCCTCCAACACCGCTTATTCCGCGTGCTGTTGTCAGAAATGTCTGCTGATCACTGCGACCTTCTTTTGCATAATGACGTGAGGTGGCTGTCCAAAGGCAAAGCACTGGAGCGTTTCTGCAGTCTCAGAGAAGAGATCATAACTTTCCTCCGCGGCAGCAAGCAAAAAAAGGCAGAATCGCACTTGAGTCGCATTCTGGACGACAACTTCATGGCCGATGCCTGCTTTCTGAGTGACATATTCAAACACCTGAGCGATCTCAATTTGGGACTACAAGGCAGAGACAAAACTGTCATCGACCTTGTGGAACAGATGCGCGCATTCCAAGTTAAACTGGACCTTTTCACAAATGATTTGAGCACAGGCCTAATGCTGCATTTTCCGACACTCCAAAGGCTTCTAACCCCCCGCACAAATCACGGATGTGATGACAGATTTCATTGCGATGTTGAAAAATAATCTGCCCACAGAGTTGGCCGTTTTTGTCAGAGACCCGTTCACTGTTGAAATAGAAGGGGACTTATCCGCCAGAACTAAGAAACTGGTCCCTTCCATTGACGAGTGGAAATTCACACTCGAACTTGTTGACATGCAGTCATCTGTAACTATGGCACAGGAGCTTTCCACTAACGGGCCTGCAATGTTTTGGACTGATGTCAATGCACATCAGTTCCCTAACATTAAGAAAGTAGCGATCGTCATGCTCAGTATGTTTGGATCAACATATACATGTGAGTCGAGTTTTTCACACATGAACTCCATAAAAAGCAACTCTCGTTGCTCCCTGACTGACCATACTCTCCACCAATGCCTTCGAATTGCATTGACAACTTACGAGCCTAAAGTCACTGCTCTCGTTCAAAACAAAAAAAGTCAGCAGGGTAACTGTAGCCTACAATACATCAATATAATGTGGGATGCGTAACAGAGGCATGCCTAATCACACATGGTGATTTAAAATATGTTCCCTCAGTGTTGTTATAGTTGTAAATACTGTGCACTTTTTATTTTATGCACTTTATTGAGATGTTCCTGGGTCAAATGTGTGCAAGTTGTTTATTTTGTTTCAAAAGGAAACAATGTTATTTCTAATAGCCTACTACTGTGCACTATTTTGTTTTATGCACTTTGTGATCAGAGAGGTCAGATATGTAGCCTAGGTCAGTTTTTTTGTCTTTTGTAAGTGGAACAAATAGGGGCTACCTCAGATTCTGTTAATTCAGCTCTTTTTGTATGCACCTTTTGCTTTGCAAACTGACCAAATTAAAAGAGAAACAACGAATAAACCTTATGTTTTTCAATAAATTTGTTTGTGTTGGTTTTAAAATTTGTCATTACGAGCTGCTTTGCCGCTAAAATGACTGGCCCAGCTAACCTTCTTGGTTTGACAATCTGGCCCAACTGAATTTGTAATTGAATAGCCCTGGTTTAAAGTATCGTGGGTCACTATTGGAATAAAAAACAAAACAAAACACTAGAGTGTAAACATTAAAGCAATTTGATGCCAGGCATTATGAAGAGCACAAAATAACTTTTTATTGATTAACTTGTAGCTCACCCCTTTTAAATGTCTGATTCCCCTTTTGAAATAATGCTGTTAATTGTCTGTTATATAAATCTTTATACTATAAGCTCCATTATGTACCTCTATACATTTTTCAAATATACTCTACTTGACAGAAACAGAGGTATTTTACAATTAGGTTTTATGGAGTCACCACAGTTTGACAAGTAAGTAACATTTGATAACAATTCAGTTTCTATCTTTTTTCTGATACATATTCATTACTTCTTTATTGTGATAAAATGTTTAGTTCTTTTCTTTTTATAGAATAAGGCACATTGTTCCTTGAAATCCTTATTCCTTAATTTTAATTTACAGTTTGCTCCATCAAAGTCACTGACTGTTTTAATGAGGGAAAAAAAGTATTTTTATAATTAATATATCTGAAAAATAATAATAATACATTTTATTTATTTGTTGGCGCCTTTCTAAACACTCAAGGACACCGAACAATAGATAAAACACACATTATAAACAAAACTAAAATGCTAAAATTAAAATCAGACAGAGCAATTGTAATCAAAGAGAAAATAAATCTTAAACAAATGAGTTTTAAGTTTAGATTTGAGAAGTGAAAATGATTCAATACTTCTAAGCTCAGATGGTAGTGAGTTCCAGAGCTGGGGAGCACCATAATGTGAGTATAATAGTTAGATTTAGTTTGGGCAATACAGTCCTTGTAATAAAGTATATGGTTTTAGTACATCTCTTTGTGAACAAAGAGTCCAGTTTTTTTATACAACCGTTCAAGTTGCCGGCCTTTGGCTTTCAAAAGCCGAATTTCAGGAGTGAACCAGGGAGCAGAAAAGGAGAAAGAAACAGATCTAGTTTTTAATGGAGCGACAGAGTTAAGAATACCATTAAGTCCAGTGTTGTAATGCGAGACCGGTTCTTCAGGAGTGGATAAATTATCATTGTCTATAAGGGAATCAATACTAGAGGAAAGAGAGTCTAAGTTAATATTCTTAATATTGCGGAAAGACATGAGACAGGAAAGCTTAGTATTGGAAAGTGCAAGTTTAACATTGAATGAAATAAGAAAATTATCAGTTATGGGGAGTTCATCCGCAGTACAATCAAGCCGGGTAACTCCAGAACAGCAAATCAAGTCCAAGATATGTCCTTTGGAGTGAGTGGGAACATCAGTATGCTGTTGGAATCCAAAACTCTCAAGGCAGGATGTAAAGTCTCTAGTAATAGGGATATTGATATTATCCATATGTATATTGAAATTCCACAGAAATATTATGTTTGATGAAACAGTAGATAAGTGTGTAAGAAAAACAGCAAAGTCATTCAGGAAGTCATTATTTGATTTAGGGCACCAGTAAACAGTTGCAATAATAGTAGGAATAGGTCCATTTAATTGACATACAAGAGATTCAAAAGAACTGAAGGCAGGAACAGATAATGGCAGGACTTTCCACTTCTCATTATACATTATTGCAAGACCTCCTCCTTGGCCAGAGCCACGGGGTTGACAGATGTAAACAACCCCTGGGGGAGTGGATTCGTTAAATTGGGAAAAGTCATGAGGTTTTTGCCATGTCTCGGTTAGACAGAAAAAGTCAAACTTACGATCAGTGAGGAGATTGTGGATGAGATGCCCCTTGCTCATAAGTGAACGGATGTTCAACAGACCGAAGCTGACAATGGCGTTATCGCATTTAGCAATGGTGTTAGCCAACTGGGCTAGGCTGGTTCAACACTGTGGTCAGCGACTCTGCCTAAGTTACGTGGAGGACGTTGAGAACTGAACCAGATGGAGATTATTATTTTTGAACTGTCAGCTTGGATACTCCGGCGGGACCCGCAGTGGATGTATCTCCGATGGGGGAGGAATATGATGTCCGGGTGGAGATACAGCCCAGTCAGTGGAGGCTCGGATAGGTGGAAGCGCAGTTAGAGGAGCTCGGCAGTTGAGTACTAAATACATTCTAGACTGCATGAAAGTGGCAGTAGTAATAGTCTTATTATTAGTATTGTTACATGTACAGAGTACAGTAAAATTCTAACTGTCATGCTCGACCAGCATGCAATACATCACCACTCTATACCCCAAAGAAAAAGTGCTGCATTTGAAACTGGAAAGATTTCAGCTTTGGACAAATAAATGACAAATGAATTCTATTGTCTTACACACAGGAAGACAAAATCTTATAGACCACGGGGAGATCATAAAGTGACATGTAGAACTGCTTAAACTATAAAGACAAAAGATATGGTTGAAACCAGTTATTAATTTAAAACTATTATGTCAATTCTGTAATAGTATGGAAGAATAAGGATAATAGGAAATAATGGGTTGTATTAGTGTTTATTCTATTTTCTGCAGTTGGCAAGATTTCCAAAATTTGTCACTTTGTTTTTAGTACATTAAGAAAATGTGAATATTTAGCATAACACATATAAAACATATATACACCACGGCCCTCACCAGGGGCCTCATGTATAAACAGTGCATACGCACAAAAATGTTGCGTACGCCCGTTTCCACGCTCACATCACAATGTATAAAAACTAAACTTGCCGTAAAACCACGCACATTTTCACGCCAACTCAATCCCTGGCATATGCAAGTTCTCCACTTGGTTTTGCAAGCTAGTGGCACCCAGCTTCAAAGCAGTGCTTTTGTTCCAGTGTGGTTTCCATTTCTTTTTTAGATCCACATTCCTGACGAGGCTTTATCAAATACACTGAAATTAATCGCATATTGTTTATTAGTTTAAGGCATCAGATTGTAATTAACCTGTAACAATATAATGGTCCACAGAATGGCCAAACTATTCCAAATCCCATAGCTACTTTAGTGTTGTTACTCTCAAACATTTATCCCACTGTATCTGAGTGTGGAATCACAGCTCTACAGCAGCTGATCAGAAAGAGAATTATCGGGATACAGCATCAAGCACACGCTGCCTCACCCATGCGCATTGTTTATTGAACTGCTCTCATACAGCAAATGCTTGAGAGCCTTTCCTGTAGGGACATTATGGATCAAAAACAGTTTCATCCCAAGAACTATAAACGCACTCAATCAGTCCATCAAGTGCTCCCAGTAGAACTGTTTGTACTTTTTAGTACAATTACCTCACTGTAAACGTGCATTACATTTATAATATTGCACAACCTGAGCCACTTCATAAAGCGCATATTTACATATGATGACGATATAATTTTAAAGATGAAATGCAGCAAAATATGTCTATTACATTATACAGATAAAATGCTAACATCATTTACATAATCTATATTGTTAATAATTAAACATGTGAGGACACGGTGTCGCAGCGTTAGCAAGGAGCTTGTGCTCCGTTCACGGATTGTTCCTGCCTCGTGCTGTATTCTTGCTGGGACTGGAAGGATAGATGGATAGAATAATTAAACGTGTACTACAAAGATATTGAAATGTTCCTTCAATGTTTTGAAAAATCTGCGTTCTAAGCTTACAGATGGCTTGACGTCTATTACAGAGCTAATTGTGTGGTGATTGGGTACTTGGAGAAAGAAAAGTAAGGACAGGAATTGGGGGTTAGTACGTTTGAAAGAGACAGTACTGCTGCAATAAATGATTTCATCTAAGGTTGCGCATGGCGCAGCAAGCATCTTGTGGAAGGCAGGAACAATCTCTGGACGGGGCGCTGGCTCATCACTATCACTGCGGGACCATGTTCCCATCTTTAATAACATTCTTTAATTCCTATCATCATGAAAATGACAGCAATATACATCTCAGTATTTAAATTATTCAGAGAGCTGTAATATTATAAATGTAATGGATTCTGCGTCCTGTCGGAGGAAGAGAAAGCTGGTTTAAAGAGCATGTAGTGATTCACAAACATAGAGCACATAGAAGAACACATACAATACAAAGCATTTAACATGCTACTTTAGTTACAATGGTATTTGAAAAACTAGTAAATTAAAGATTTTAAGATGAAGTTTATGATGTTCTACTTTAATGACAAAATAAACTACATGATTAAAGTGGAAATTTCAAGATTAAAGTTTTGTGCTTTTTTTCGCACTGCGTGCCTATTTTTTTTTTCTCTGTACCTAATAAGCTTCCATATGACTCTCAGACAGTGGGCTACGACTCACCTTTTCACAGCGACTTTGATATCTGACAGCTTCTTTTTTATTTTGGGCACTGTGCGACATTTTGAACTTGAACTTTTGATTTTTTCCAATATTCTATGTCACTCGATCAACTTCCTTTTGTTGTTTATACCATTGTTCAAACCAACAAATAGTAAGTTTTTCCTTGCCTCCACTTGGTATTCGCTGAAATTCTTCTATTTCCCCCCCTGTGCTTTTGCCATTGTCTTTTCACAGAACGCTGAGCTTAAGGACTATTTATATGGATTTGCATATCCATAGAGGCGTAATTCTGGGAGGAATTGGGGAGTGGCAGCAGGCACGTGCACGTGTGTTACTTTTCACGCTGGCAGGGAATTATGTAGCGGAAGAACGTGGAATTTGGCGTATGCACAGATTTATGCATCTGGATTTTTTTGTGCATACGCACATTTCTGCTTTTGTCCATACGCCAAGTTTTAGTGTGAATTCTATGCACGGCATTATGCATGAGGCCTCAGGAGAAGCAGTATGAGTTGATATATATATTTCTCTGTGTGTGAGTGTGCACACATATGTAAATATCTTGTAGTAACATCCTGTTCAAAGCTAGAATTGCAGGCAGTTTAAGTTGACCCAGTAAAGAGACTGAGCAGTTGCATAAGGAGATTCAGTGGTAGGGACAAGGGAGAAGGAAAGGTGTTGCAAGGGGGTAGTATATGCATTATTTTGCTGGGTGTCCTGGAAGTTTGTTTAGATGGTGCACCAGCAAAAAAAAGAGATTAATTGCGAGAAGTGTCAACATCCTTACACTGCTAGAGGGCACATAATGTCACATAGGATCATGCTGTTCTTCAAATGACACATAAAGCAGAGGTACCTTAGAGACCTATCACTTTTTGGGCCAGCAAAAGGGTGAAAATACTAAGTGGAGCTCTAGTGCATTGTCAACCCAGTCCATATTGAGCCCTCCCTGACCTTAATATTGATTAGGTGTTGCCTCCGAAGTAGTTCTGGAATCAGGATTAAAGTATAAGTCTGGCAGGACAAGTGGGTAGAGATTGATAGAAAAAAAAGGTAACAGAGTATGTGTTGGTAGATGAGGCATGGGTTTTATAACATGGTGAAGTGAACATCACACTCTCTGAATAATCAGTGAGAGAGGACCAGATTTATGATATGGGAGGGCAGTAGAAAATCTGATCACATCTCACCAGTCGTGGCATTGTGTGGTAATGTGCCTCACTAGCATTACTAGCAAAAAAAAATGTTTGTGTCCTCTGCAGTGTTAAAAGACTGGCAGTAGTTTTAGGAAAAGAAAAAAGGGACAATAAGTTTACAGAATAAAAGCCTGCCTTTTTGTCCTTTTAGAAAGTGCAGAGGGACATCTTCACTGACGATATGAGCACCTTCTGGGGAGTGTCGCGTAGAATAGAAAGGCGGCTCTACTATTGACCGGCCACGATGGCATTGTCTGCCTTCCACTCGTGCGCGTACGTCCCACGACCTCATAATGCTAGAAGAGTAAAAGAAAGTATGAAGTGCTTTAATATTGGCTTTCCACAGCTTATAAAAGGGATCCCGTATTGGCAGTTGTCTGGGCAGTAGCTCAGGGAAGGGAAAAAAAAGTGCTTACTTTCACTTTTGGGAGAAGCACAGGCCGCGTCTCAAAAGCCGGCAAAGCTATGTGAGCGCTGGTTGCTCGAATTTTTATAGTAATTGTGTGGGGAAGGAGACGCCACATTTCGCAGACACATTCACGTCATCGCGTGCCTGCAGAGAGATGACGTTTAACAGTTTAATTGGTTGGCGCGAGGGCACCGAATACAAAAGGCAATCATGGCCTCTAGAGGGGATCTTCTGGTTAGATCTTGCTGAGAGAAAGGTACTTGGTAGAACACAGTCTTGAATTTACCAAGCATTACTGCTTGTGAATTGATTGTTGTAATTTTTTTTTCTTGTATATATTTTGATAAATATCTCTGAATTAGCTTTGGTGGAGGTATATATTGGGTAGTGGTTAATGGTGCACTGTTTATTTTTGCATATACACTTTTTCTGTATTTTGAGTATTTTTCTTAGTAAACCCTGCACTGTTTGAAAGAGCAGCTTCCTGACATGGATTTCTGTAGAGGAAGACTGCTTATTTTTGTGTATATATGGGTTTCCTTATTATTCCAAGAGCCAAGCATAAAAGAAGTGGTGAGTTAGCCTTTTGCTGTTATGTACCAAACTAGTTGTGTAAGCCCATGCGGTAAAAAGCCCGGGGTCCTAGAAACTATTGAAATCGTCAGAAAAAAAACTGAAATATAGAGATGTCAAGAAATTGAAAGGAACTACTTTGGGCATCTCTCTCCTAGGATGATTCGTTTTGCCGATGTACTCGCCTCGTTTGTGTATTAGCGGTGGGAGGAAACATAAAAGGGATACCATTTTGCCGATGTTAGCGGATAAGTGACTTTGTCTTTCTTCAGAGGTTTCCTTTTGCTGTTGTACTGGCCCTTCTTGTGTTATTAGTGGCTAAGCGAGTTTTCTGTTTCCTCGGAGGTGGAGCCCTTACCCCGCCTCCACCTTTCACTTCTGGGCTGGACAGACACACACTCTTCCATGCGTAGATGTTTATATATAAGATTCATACTTGAGTAAAAACAGACATACATTTTCTCAAATAAAAATAACAGCTGCCCATTGTCAAAAGTATCCAAGTAGAAGTAGATGCTTCCCTCTCTGTCCTGGGCCTGATGGATTCTGCCAGCACCTAATGTTAAACTTTACTGCCTGGGAACTCCTTTCCCACTGGCTAGCTTATTAAAAGCTAAAACCATAATAAAATTATCACGAGTTCACTTTCATTAGCATTTTTGCAAATTGTCATGAGTGTAATCTTTAACAAAAATAGGTTTTGTCCTTCGCCTGGAAATTGACAATCCAGAAGAACTATGACCATCAATCTGGCTTTATCCTCATTGTTTGTCTTCAAATGGGATCCCTATATAAGTGTCAGATCAGGCTGTACTCCAGTAAAGAAGGAGGAGGTGAAGACTCGTGTTAGAGATCTGAAAAGTTAATAGAATTAAAGTACTGCAAATGGCAGTCCAAGGGCCATTTTTTCCACCATAAGCAGAATTAAACTAGGACCCCAAATCTTTATCTTCTTTCTGTGTTTATTAGTGCAATGTGTAAACTAAAAGCTGTGAAAATATATGCAATTAAAACTTGTATCTAAGCAATGTTATGTTTGTTATATTCAGAAAAAACAATACTCAGATCATCCCTTCATTTATGATACAGCATATGACACTGATTTGGCAATAAGGCACAAACAGCTACTTGTATTGCCAGTTTGCAACCACAAATTTATTGTTAAGGACAGACCAGACTCCAAACTGTTAATGACATATTTAAAGTGTTCTGCCAGCATACTGCTACTGTAATATTATGTAATTAGGCAATACTTGTCACTGAGTATGTGAACAGTTTTTTCTTGTTACTTTGTGAAATCAACTGAAACCATTTACTGCTAAGGAAATCATTAGCTCCAGGAGGCTAGATTAGTTTAAGTACGTATTTGGCACACATTTACTGTATCTTTTAAAGCAAGGCCTTTGTGAATACATGATAATACAATTTTAATAGTGCTTGTATGAATTTCAAACAGTGGACAGCATATTCAGGCTGGACTGAAGTGTACATACGAAAGCATACTATAACAACAAGAAATTGTGTTAGTGTATAACAATAATATATTTCCGCATGAAAGCTGAAATTAATCATATCTGCTCAGGTTTTTCAAAATAAATAAACTATTAAGATAGAAGCCACTAAAATTCATTATGGCCTATTAAATCTGTATCTCAAAAATCTACTTAAGGCATTACTTTACTAGAAAATTAATACTCTTTTTTTGTCTGCAAATTTATGTTTTACTGCAGTTAAGACCATTCAAAAAATGATTTCTCATTCTTTGTAGTAAAATTAGCATATATTAATACATTGTGCATATTTGTAAAAGAGTGATGATCAATTCTAACTATTGTTAGTACGAGCCATATATGACAATAATGTACTGTAAATAATTTATTTTAGGCACATTAGGAACAAAAAGACACTTTATGTCAAAAGACTGAGTTTAAAATTTCTCACAAGTTAAGCTAATTTCGATCTTTTGTAATTTTGGAAAAGAAGACTGAGGAATTCGAA
The DNA here is from genome assembly GCF_016835505.1 of Polypterus senegalus. Taxonomy (NCBI): domain Eukaryota; kingdom Metazoa; phylum Chordata; class Cladistia; order Polypteriformes; family Polypteridae; genus Polypterus; species Polypterus senegalus. The sequence continues at coordinate 85,001,657 of NC_053168.1, forward strand.
AGTTTGGGGAAGGTCAGCCTATGATGAGGCCTAAGAAAATAGAGAGAAAGAAGAATTAAAAAATATAATCAAACCTGTAAGGCATATTTATGTATCTAAAAGTAATAGCCGTGGACATGGAATTGTAGGGTGTAAAATCACAAAGAGTAAAGTATGGTACAGACAAGGCAAAAACAAATTGCGAGAATGCATTGAGTTGGTATAAAAAACTTTCTTAATTTCTAAAATAATGCAATTAGCAGGAGTTCAGAAACTTATTGAATATCAGAAAGAGACCCCATATGAGCATCTGGAGATACCTTGAGAAGAATGCTTTTTGTAATGAATGAATTAAATAACTGTGGCACTAGGTGATATATGCCTAAAGTCATTGAGATTGACATAAAGAGAGCAGTTTAGGGACTTGTTGAAAGTCATGATAACCTTACATTGGGTACCAGTGTGCAAAGATTCATATTAACCGTATATCTCTCTATTATAATAAAAAAACGAGACGTGACATTCTCAAAAAGACACTTTCACGTTCCGTTAGGTTAGAGATAATGGAAGTACAAAAATTCAAAAGTCTCACAAAATTGATAGTAAAGATCGCATTAGTGCAAACAAATGGAAATTATTACTCAGTGAAATAATAGAACAGCAAAAAGAGCTTGAATATGTTGTTCAGATTTAAACTTTAAGTCAGAGACTTGTAGATCATCTAATTCATGTTGCCATCAGGGAAAAGTAGTGTTTCTTCCCAATGAAGAGGTGTATCCACGAGAATTAAACGATTTGTTTGTTTGGTGAAAGTAAAATCCCGTGTGAGAAAATTTTAAGCCCTGCGAGACAAGACTTTATGCAAAGAGATTTGGAAAAGTCCTGCCCACATCTAAAACATTTGCAACCATGCACACAGTTCAATCATTTCTCATTTGTGTGAATGCTATTGTCAGACACAGTTCATGTAGAGGGAAAGAAACGATATTCAATCACGGGCAGTTATACATTGTGTTGTCACAATGTAATTCCAAACACAGAATCAAAATTCAATGTGATACTGTCGAAAAGGTAAAAGCGAAAAGAGATCGAATATATGGACATAGGTGATATGACAGAAGTATGTAGATATTGTTTGGCTTTAAACTTTAAGTTGGAGACTTGTAGATCGTCTAATTCATGTTACCATCAGGGAAAAGTAGTGTTTATTCCCAATGAACAGGCCTATCTGCGAAAATTAAAAGTTTTGTTGTTTGGTGAAAGTGAAATCCACATACGCGAGCAGCAGAGATGTGAAGTTGCTGGCATATAACGCAGGCAGTGGGGTTGCCGAGCGAAGCCCCCTAGTATTAAAAAAAATAATTAAAACGTATACTTTTGCTTATGTTAGGGCTAAAAGTAAGATTATTTGTGATATTTTTTGATTTTTAACTGTGATAATCTTATAAAGGAAAAACAAATTTTCATTTTAAGAAATATATTTAAAAACGAAAAACCTCTTTTAATGCGTTGCTTCATTCGGGTGTACACATTCAACTAACACATGGTCAAAGCAGTTTTTGGTTTGATTATAGCAAATAGGTCTGTTTGGACTAGTCTTTATCAATTTAGCAGACCTGAATTTTGCAGTGTTATTGCACTGTTTTTTGCAGAAGAGTTCTAGTTCAGTTAAATTGCAAAGTGATCTCCTATCTACACTCTCTTTAAATACATCCATAGATTTTCATTATGGATTAAGGTAAAGGGTTATTCCAGAGCATTAATCTTAATATCCTTCAGATTGTTGTTGCAGTGAAAGGCAAAATTCTTCTTTAAATTCAGTTTTCTTACAGTGGGCAGCAAGTTCCATTCCATATCTTCTTGATAACTGGAGATATTCATTTTGTCTTCTTTTCTGACTAGAGACTTTGTCCCCACTGAATGATAACACTCCTATGTTATGATGCAACTACCATAATCCTTCACAGTGAATTCTGTTTTCTGCATGATGAGCTGTTTTTGCTTTGTTCCAAACATATCTTTTGGATTTGAAGACAAAAATCGCGACATTGGTCTCATCAGACTATAAGACACTTTTCCAAATACAGTGGAACCTCGGTTAACGACCATAATTTGTTCCAAAACTCTGGTCGTAAACCGAGTTGGTCGTGAACCGAAGCAATTTCCCCCATAGGATTGTATCTAAATACAATTAATCCATTCCAGACTGTACAAACTGTATGTAAATATGTAAATATATGTAAAGATTAAGCACAAATATAGTTAATTACACCATAGAATGCACAGTGTAATAGTAAACTAATGTGAAAACATTGAATAACACTGACACAAAACACCCAGGCTCGCTCACGCAGGCTTCTCTCTCTCTGTAGCACACCCCCACCCCCATTTGTCAGTGCACGCTCGCTCTCGCTCTCTCTCTCTCTGTAGCACACACCCCTGTCAGCAGCACACGCTCGCTTTCTCTCTGTAGCACACACACCCCCACCCCCCCTCTGTCAGCAGCACACCCTCCTCCTCTCTCTCTCTCTCTGAACAGAGGGAAACATTTGAACAAATCCGAACTTTAATTTAAAAACCAACCACAAGCAACCAAAAAACATTGCAGGAGTTCATGCCAATAGTCTTACAGCCCGATCGCTGTAAACAATTTTTAAAATGAGTTTTAAGCACAGCGGAAAAAAAGGAACATTAGAACAAATCTGAAATTTATTTAAAAACCAACCACAAGCAACCAAAAAAGTAACAAAGATCACGCTATTTTAGCCTTACAGCCCGATTGCTATAAACACTTTTTTTAAAATGAGTTTTAAGCACAGGGAAAAAAGTGAACATTTAAAAAAAGAGAAAAGTAACATTGCAACTAATCACGCTATGAACAACTCCATCTGTAAACACTTTAATTATTTTTAAGCACAGGGAAAAAAGAGAAAAGTAACATTGCAACAATTCACGCTACGAACTGAAAAATTAACTTTTGAAAAATCCGTAAAACTAACCTTGCATGAGTCGAGTTCTGGCATGAAGTGTTTTCCCTCAGGTGTTTTCTCTCTTGTGATTTTTTGGGTTTCTGGTGTTTTTAGCTGTTTAGCTGGTGGGAGCGAAAGCCTCATGCAGCCATTCCAAAAAGAAAGTTCTTGTGACCCAACCCTTCGTGTTTGCCCTCCACATTACTGGCAGTCTGGCTTTGTTTACATTGTGCTGCTTGAAAGCACGAGGGTTCTCAAATTGGTAAATGAGTAAACTGGTAAACAGTTTTTCCACCTCTTCCAGCACTTGAAGCCTCTGCCTGGTTAACGTTGTAACTCCTTTTGCAATATCAGCTGCTTTAATAGATTCTTTCTGCTTTAGAATAGTCGAAATCGTAGATTTTGACTTCTTGTACTCAGTGGCAAGATCAGTAACACGATACCACGCTCAAACTTTTCAAAATTTCTTTCTTTACTTTGATTTCAGTTTTCTTCAAAACTTTCTTCTCACCACTCTTCACTTGCTTAGAAGCCATAGTTAACTGCAAAAGCACACAAAATACTGTAGAGCACAAAGAGAGTGCAAGTAAAGCACGCACGTCTGATTGAGAACAATGAACAGGGAGCGACTCGCTCTCTCTCTCTCTCTCAGCTGTACCCCACCCCGGCACAGACAGGCAGGCAAACATGTGCAGCAATCTCCCCCTCCCCCTCCCAGCAGGCATGTGGCTCGCTCGCTCTCTCTCTCTCTCTCTCTCTCTCTCTCTGCAGCAGGCAGGCAGTCTGACCGAGAACAATGCAACACGCGCACAAACCGAAAGGAAAACTGGCTTGTTCGTATACCGAGTGTGTGGTTGTGAACCGAGGCAAGAGTTTGGCAACTTTTGGTCGTGAACCGAGTTGTACGTGAACCGAGACGTTCGTGAACCGATGTTCCACTGTACTTGAGAAAACAAAATCTTCGTGCAATATTTCTATAAGTTTGGTTGTTCTCTTTTCACTAACAAATGGCATCTGTCTTGCTAATGTATCCTACCTATCAGACTTATGGAGAAAACACAAAATGGTTTGTTTTAATATGTATGTCAATTACTGCCACACATACCTTCACGTCCTTTAAAGTTAGTGGTAACTCTTAGTAGACCCTTTGATATTTGTAAATTTCTGATGGTGCCATATTTCTTCCCCTCTTAATGGTGATTTTCACCTTGTTGCATAATATATATTACGTCTTCAAAATTGTTTTGCACATTTTCTGTATCTTTGCACAATAACACCTTGCAGCTTTTTTCTTACCATTTTGTGGACTGTGAATATCGTTTTACTGTGCAACAATTAAATATTTAGGGAACTCTTACAGGAACAGATGATTTTATTTAAGAAAACTAATATCCCTTCATATAACGTGAAGGGAACTCATATTTGTTCATGATTTGAAATGTGATTGGTTAGATATAAGTCCTGGCCTAAAAGGTGTGACACTATGCAAACCTGGCATTGGAAGTTTTCTTGTATTGTTTTAGTTAACAATTATAGTATTTTTTTCATTTAAATATTTTTAGCTACAAGATTTTGTTACATTTACATCTATTCCTTTAGTAGATGATTTTACCCAAAGTGATATATAAATTGACTAAAACAAGTTAAAAATGGTCTAGATCTTGAAAATAGGCAACCATTAAACCAATTAAAGTACAACACTATTTTAATTAGCCTTACCTTAACTACAAAACAACCTACCATCAAAACCATTAGTACTTAAGACATTCACAAAACTTAGGACGCAAGACATTCACTAAACTGGGAAGTCTTCAAATGCATCTTAAAAAAATTGAAAGAGTCAGCTCTTTGGAAGAATGTTGGCAACTCATTCTACCAGCAAGGAGCTGCACATGGAGCGTGTCTAGATTGAAATGTGATATTACATAGAGGTGGTATCAACAAATGCCATTCATTAGCAGATCTGAAGAAGATGACCTAATAAGGACCTCCAAATAGGTAGGTGCTGAACCATTGACTGCCTTGTAAAAAAAATAACAAATTGGACAAATGAGGCCATTCAGTCCATCAAGCCCATTCATTTAGCTAATAGCTAAGCTGTTCCAGTATCTCATCCAGATTTTTCTAAAAGGTTGTCAAGGTTTCCGCTTCAACTATATATCTCGGTAGTTTGCTCCAGAGTCCCACATCCCTTTGTGTAAAGAAGTGCTCCCTGGCTTCAATTTTAAATTCACTTCCTCTTGTTGGTGGAGGCCGATTCTAGCTCTGTGTTTTAGGATAAGGCCCTTAAGTTTAGGTTTAGTTCTTTTGCTTAGGCTTAGTGTTTGGGCTTTCCATAGGTTGGGGGTTCCCTTGGTTAAGCTCAGAGTTTTGGTAGGGTAGGCAGGTTCAAGTCATTAGGTTCTCTGGGGTTTTTGTCTGGTGCCTGTGGGTAGTTCTGATTCTGCTTCCTTGGGTTTAGTTTCCCTTGTGATCTAGGCCTTTCTTTCCTACTGTTTTGCTACCAGTCTCCATTCACTTTCCAGATTCTCTTAGGATTTCCTGTCTATCTGCTATTTCTTGATTCCCCTTTTACCAGGCTTACTAGGTGAGTGGCTGGGGAAGGATTGGTCTTTCTTCAGTCAGGGGAGTGGGAAGTTTTGTTTTTTAGAAAAAGACTCTATTCTCAGTAGTTCTCCAGAATGCACGGGGGACTCATTTGGAAGGCAGAGGCACTGTCCTTTTGACCTCAGAGCCACTTATCTTTTTCCCAGCTTTGAGCTATTATTATATAGGCCAAATATGGGTACAGATAGCGAGGAAGGACCTTAGAATTATTGGCTTATATGCTCTTATGCTCCAGTCTCCCCTTTGGCTTTGTGGGCTTTACATTTGGGTTAGGTCCTGACAACAGAGCTGTTTGATCCTTGTCAACCAGGCTTCCCTTGTGCCTAGTAGGCTGTAGGTTACGATTTGGGAAGTAGCTTGTCTCAAAGCTCTGAAGTATTCTCCCTTGGCCTTGTTTGGTTAGTTTGTTGGTTTAGATCTAGTAAATACATCTTTTTTTTTACTTAGTACCAAATATCCAATCCACAACACGAGAAAGTAGATGCTATAGAGGGTAAAGAGGCATCAATGCTACAGGGAGCCATTGAAGCGACCTAAGAAAGATAGTGACATACGTCCATCTCAGATGGTTGAAAGTGAGACAAGGTGCTGCATTTTGAAGCACCTGCACTGGCTTAACAGTCAATGGTTGTGTCCTACCATTAAGGAGTTTCAAGAGACAAGGTGCATCATGACCAGTGCATGGAAAAGAAGTTAAATTGACTAGTCTGTCAACTAATGTCTGATTTTACAGATTACATATAGACTTCAGAATAAAATTTAAAACGGGGTTGCAAAGACCCAAATAAATCCATGGCAGCTTTGGGTGCAAGGCAGGAATAAAGACCTGCACAAAATGTCAGTATACTGTAGGATAGGCTACATACTCACATTGTGACAGTGAGATGTGGGAATTCGAGTAACTCAGTGATAATTCCTAAGACACAGAGAGAACACACCAACATCTCATTGGCAGTGGATGGGCAGGGAAATTAACTCAGATGCCTTCAGCTATAATTTAGTAGCAGCAACCATCGCATCACAGTGCGTTTCTGGGTATATAGTGCCTTTGCTCTTGATGAGTGTATCACAAGTTAAACCTCTAACTTAAAAAGTGCTCTCCATCTTATCCATAGAAAGAGGGAGCAGCACTACACATACTAAATTAAACAATTTAGTTATTCGGTTCTTTTTTTGTGTTATACATGCTGGGAATTAAGTTCAGTAATGCAATATGTTTGTCATTATACAATTTTTGGTAATCGATAAATATAGGTTAAGTTTTACATCTTACAATAAATAAAAACACTTGAAAAAAAAGAACCAGCAAAACAAATTTATTGTATTAAAAGACCTTTACACATAGAAACAGAATTACACCACAATCAACAGTCAAACTTTAAATGAATTAATGCATCCCCTTCTGCCATTCTGTCACACTTCTGCAAATTCGTAATTGTATACTGTGACAAAATTGTAATGTGGTAGTGTGTTCAAAAGTATGCAAAAGAAGACCTTAAACATTAGCTACTGTGAAATCATTCAAACAGAACTAAAGGAGGAGAGGAGTGAGACGAATAGCTGCAATGAATTTTTCATCAGGCGACTCCAGCATTTACTGCAACAGGCATAATGAAGCAATTGGTTTCGGTTCTCAGTAATGGCTTGTCATGAATGTTGAGTGGGATGGTGGGGGTGGGGCAGGGATCATTACATCCACAATAGAGTGACAAGACCTAAATAGTCCCTCGAGTACACACTGCTTTACTTTAGCACTCTGGCAGTTGTCCCAAGTATGGTAGCTGGTGACCAGCTGTGATTTAATAGAATGGCTATCAGCCCACCAAGAAGAACACAAGGTTGCAGAGGCATTCAAAAGCAGCACCTGCTAGGAATTAAACACTTACTGAAACCAGGTCTCCTGGACTCATTTAGCTGGCTTGAAGAGGTTGTTACTGCTTGGAAAAAATACAATAAAATGAAAAAAAAGTGGCATGCAGAAGCATAAGGATTGGGGGATCCACAGACAAGGAGTGTCTTCTTATGCAAAAAGTTATTCAAATGTTGATACTGTAAACCTCACCTGGATTCTATCCAGATCTTAGCTCCCTCTGAATACTAAATTGCATCTGGCAGTGCAAACATTGTGTTTTCAAACATTTGGCTAATTAAATGAATACAACATGAGATTTCCCCCTCAAAAAAGGTAAAGAGCAACTACAAATGATGCCTGAATAAATTAGGATAAAAATGACAGTCTTTCCTTTTTTTCATTTATTGTTTTTCCCTTGAGACACTAAAGAAGCTAAATTACCTTTGTTAACACATAATTTACAACCGCCCTGCCGACTTGCGTGGATGACTGCAAATAGTATCAAAGATATATTTTCCATTTCTAGAATTACAACAAATTTGCAAATTATTAGCCGTTCATTGGTTCAGGTGACATTCATTAAAAGGGGAACTATAAATGTTTAAAGAGGCGTGACTGTAATTTGAAAAGCCCCTAGATATGTCTGCCTGAGACTGCAATACTGAAAGAAGCCAACAGAACAAACAAAAGAGAAAAGCTTGAAAAGAACTTTAAATCAGCTCGGCTGTTATTGTTTACCATGCCAATTTAAGGTTGACAAACTAAAGTAAGTATTGATTTTCTATCTACATCATGAAGTGTTCAGGTGCAAAGGGTCATGCCAATTACAGAGTTTCTTCTATTTCTTGTTTTTTGCTCTCTTGTTAAAGGTTGAAATCTCTAAAGATTACAATATATAGTTTTATATAACGAATAGGCTTATTTCATTGCTGAATTGAGTTTTCCACACAGTAATGCATGTTGTGGTGAGCGGCTGGGGGCGGCACCCAGCTGGGATGCCCGGAAAAACCGGAGGAGGGATTACGCCTCCATTAGACCACGAGGGGACGACTACCCTGGTGGCTTTGGGGACCACAGGAAAGGAGCTTGGAAGATCAACCCTATAGGAGTGCTTCCGGGTGCACAGCCAGGGAGTGCTGTCAGGAGTTCATTGGGAGGCACCTGGAGCACATCTGGGTGGATATAAAAGGGGCCGACTCCCTCCATTTGATGGCTGGAGTCAGGAGGAAGAAAGACGGGCCTAGAGAGGAAGGCATTGGAAAAGGCCTGGGGCCTCATGCATAATGTCGTGCGTAGAATTCGCACTATAACATGACGTAAGCACAAAAGCCGAAATGTGCTTACGCACAGAAAAATCCAGCTGCAGGAATCTGTGCGTACACCAACTTCCGCGTTCTTCCGCTCCATAAATCACAGACAGCATGAAAAGCAATACTCGTGCACATGCGTGTTTTCCTGTCCAAATGCCTCCCAGAATTACACCTCTTTGAATATGCAAATCAATATAAATAGCCCTTAAGTGCAGCGTTCTTTGAAAAGACAATAGGAAAAGCACGGGGAAAAATATAAGAATTTCAGCGAATACCAAGTGGAGGCAAAGGAAAAACATACTATTTGTTGATTTTTTTAAAATTTTTATTTATTAATTTTATTACAATCAATACATAGCAATCAAGTTTTTACAAAAAAAATAATTATGTTAAGAACAGATCGATCTCCACCCTGAGAGAGAGAGCAAGCCAAACAGTGTAAAATTTAAGGCTTGTAAAAATACCTAAATTAATAAATTCTCTGTGCTTTATAAACTTATTTTAAAATATTACTGATTAGATCCTGCCATGTTTTGAAAAAGTCTGTACAGATCCTCTAACTGAGTATTTGATTTTTCCAATTTTAAATAATATAACACATCAGTTTCCCACTGACTTAAAAGAGGAGAGTTTGGGTTCTTCCAGTTTATCAGAATAAGTCTGCGTGCCAACAGTGTAGTGAATGCAATCACAATTTGTTTGTCCTTCTCCACTTTAAGCCCTCTGGAAGAACCCCAAACACAGCTGTTAATGGGTTAGGAGGGATTGTGAGTCCAAGGCTGTCTGAGAGGTAATTAAAAATTTTTGTCCAGAATAATGTTAATTTGGTGCAGGCCCAGAACATGTGACCCAGTGAGGCTGGGGCTTGGTTGCAACGTTCGCAGGTTGGATCATGCCCTGGAAACATTTTGGAGAGTTTTAGTCGAGACAGATGTGCTCGATATATAATTTTGAGTTGTATAATTGTATGCTTTGCGCATATGGAGCTTCGAGTCAATTCTCTGCATTGCTACTTTCCACTCCTTTTCTGATATATTAATTGAGAGGTCATTTTCCCAGTGTCCTCTTGGATCTTTGAAAGGAAGGGATTGTAAAATGATTTTATATATTGTAGAGATGGAGTCTAACTCCTTGAAATTGAGCAATATTTTTCCAGCGTGGATGAGGGTGCAAGATGAGGAAAATCTGGAAGGTTCTGTTTAACAAAGTTCCTGATTTGAAGATAGTGAAAGAAATTTGTAGCTGGAATGTTAAATTTGGAATGTAATTGTTCATAGGATGCAAAGACGTTGTCTATATAAAGATCTCTAAGCAAGTTAATTCCAAATTTTTCCAGATATTAAAACTGCATATGTTTGTGAAGGTTGAAAGAGGTGGTTCTCTTTGCAGGGTGCCACAGAAAGAAGCTTCTCCGTCTTAAAATGCTTTCTACATTGGTTCCAGATTCTAAGTGAGTGGAGCACAATTGGGTTATTAGTGTATTGCCGATAACGTGTGTTTATTGGAGCACAGAGCAAGGAATACAAAGAAGTACTGCAGGATTTTACTTCTATTGCGGTCCATGCCTGTGTATGTTCTTCTATTTGTGTCCAGGTTCTTATCGACTGTATATTTGCGCCCAGTAATAAAACTGGAAGTTAGGTAGAGCCATGCCGCCTTCTGCCTTTTGTCTTTGTAGGGTCGCTCTTTTGATGCGTGGATGTTTAGAATTCCAAATAAATGAGGTTATTGTTGAATCTAATTGCTTAAAGAACGATTTATTAATGTATATTGGTATGTTTTGAAATAAAAAGGAGCTTAGGAAGAATATTCATCTTAACAGTGTTAATTCTTCCAGCTAGTGTGAGATGAAGGGTTGACCATCTATGCAAGTCTTGTTTAATTTTTTCCATGCAGGCACGAAATTTTGTTGATAAGAGCTTTATGTTTACTTGTGATGTTTACCCAGGTATTTAAACTGTTCTGCAATGATAAAAGGTAGGGTGTCTAATCTAATATTATATGCTTGAGAATTCACGGAAAGAGTACACTTTTATTCAGATTAATTCTGAGACCAGAGAGCTTTTGAAATTCTGTGAGTGCTGCTAAGACTGCAGGCACAGAATTTTCTGGGTCCGATATATACAGTACCATGTCATCTGCATATAATGAGATTTTCTGTTCCAGTCCTTCTCTGCTAATCCCCTTTATCTGATCAGTATTTCGACAATGTATTGCCAGTGGTTCAATGGCAATTGCAAACAGCAGTGGTGACAAAGGGCATCCTTGTCTTGTGCCACGTTCTAGTTTAAAGTAGTCTGAGCAAATGTTATTGATGCAAACTGAAGCTTCTGGGTTAGTATACAGTAATTTAATCCATGCACAAATGTTGGGCCAAACCCAAACTTCTCCAAAATAGTAAAAGGTATTTCCATTCAATCATGTCGAATGCTTTTTCTGCATCCAATGATAATAATATTTCTGGGGTGTTTGATTTAGTTGGTGAGTATATTACATTAAACAGGCGTCGAAGATTTGAAGATAAGTGTCGGCCCCTAATAAATCCAGTTTGGTCTTGTGATATTACTGAGGGAGCACTTTCTCCATCCTTCTAGCTATGATTTTAGAGAGTATTTTAACGTCGTTATTCAGAAGTGAAATTGGTCTGTATGATGCACATTGTAATAAGTCCTTATTTTGTTTTGGAAAGACAGTGATTAGTGCTTGGCGAAAGGTTTGTGGAAGAGATTGGTTATCTCTGGCTTCTGTAAATGTTGCTAATAGGAGGGAGCTAGCTGAGCGGAGAATTTCTTGTAAAACTCTGCAGGGTAGCCGTCAGGGCCTGCTGCTTTTCCACCTTGGAGTGACTTTATAGCATCCAGTAATTCTGATAATGACAGAGGTTTATCGAGTTCCTCCACACTAAAAGCGTCAATTTGTGGTATCTGTAATGTATCCAGAAATGCATTAGATTGTATATTGTCTTCTTTAAACTCAGTAGTATATAGGGATTTATAGTAGTCTCTAAAAGTGTACATTATATTTTTGTGTTCGATGATTTTATCTCCGTTAGTGTTAGTGATTACGAGATTGCGTTATACATCTTGCTTGTGAATTTGTTGCTAAAAGCTTATTAGCTTTCTCTCCATGTTCATAATAATGATGTCTGGATTTGTAAATTAGTTGTTCAGTTTCTTTAGTTGTCAAGAGGTTTAATTCTGAATGTAGAGCCTGCCTCCTCTTATGTAGAGTCTCGCTTGGTAGTCTGGCATGTTCTTCATCTATTTTAGTAATTTCGCTTTTATCTCTGCTACTTTCTTGCGGATTTATTTCTGTGGGAAAGATATGAGATAATCTGTCCTCTTAAGAAGGCCTTAAGAGTTTCCCAGAGTATTCCTGCAGAGATCTCAGGGGATGTATTTGTCTCTAGAAAGAATTGATTTGTTTGGATATAAATTCAGTACAATTCTCGTCAGCTAATAGAAGCGGTTGAGGCCATCTCTGGGGTGAGTGTATGGGGCTTAGTAATTTCAGCTCCAAGATCATGGAGCATGGTCTGAAATAACAATAGCATCGTATTTACAAGATTTAATCTTAGGCAAGAAGTTATTATCTATAAAGAAGTAATCAATCCTTGAGTAGCAATGATGTACTGGTGAGTAGAAAGAATATGTTCTTGAATTTGGGTTTAAAACCTCCAGGGATCTGATAAGTTGTGATCAGTTATAAACTTTGTAATTATCTTTGCGGTGTTAGTTGCGTTCCCCTGTGGAGGAAGTCTTATCTAAAAGTGGATTTAGAACACAATTAAAGTCCCCAGCCATTATAAGTTTATGAGTGTTCAGATTGGGAATGGATGCAAATAAATTTTGTATAAATTCCTTATCATCAACATTAGGTGCATAAACATTTATCAAAATCATTTTACAGTTAGATAAGTCTCCCATGACCATCACATATCTCCCTTCAGGATCCAATACTACATCTGATGCTACAAATGGTACTGTTCTATGTATGAGAATTCCCACCCTCTAGTTTTCTTTGTAAAACTAGAATGGAACATTTGGCCAGTCCAGTCTTTTGCAGCGGAACTGATCCTTACTTAGTAAGTGGGTTTCCTGTAAAAATACTATTTTAGCATTTAGACCTGTTAGGTGAGAAAGTACTTTCTTTCTCTTTAATTCGTGATTCAGGCCTTTAACATTCCAGCTTACGAAGTTAACTGTCCCATCATGGAGACACTGATTCTGAGTTTTTGATGTCATTTTATAGTCTTAACTGGAAGTGAAATAGTTTAGGTCTTAATTTCCTATTCCCCAAGAGTTGTTGCCATGCAGCTTATTATTACGTTGATAGTTATAATTATAAAGATTGAGATGATAGATTAGGTATAGATCAAGCCTGCTCTCTTTCTCTTCCCCTTAACCCCCACCCTCCCTTTTGCCTCCCCAGGTGAGGCTAAAACCCACTTCACGCAGTCCCAGTCCTCTGACATACCCAGAGACAGAGCACGTCCAAAGCACATCAAGCCCCCATGCAGTGGCGCTTTAAGGTTAAAAGATAGAGATATCTGTTACCAATATAGTCTTTAAAAGAGGAAAAAAAAAAAAAAAATTTTGCACTTAATATATATATATATATAATCTTCAGCAATTTTAGTGCATTAAGATGATACCCCCAGATAATAAACCCAGGTGATGGTGTTAAAGATGTGTCCAAAATAAGCATAACAAGTCTTAATGCAGTAATAGCAATAACAGTAAACCAAGGGTATGATATTGAACAGTCTCATTTAGGGTACACATGAAATAATTAGAAAAGAAAAAGAAAAAGAGGAGGAAAACGTAATTAAGCACAATAAAACATAAACATTTAGCGCCCTAGTAATACTAAGTAATAATAAGTAATAAGTAAGTAATAATAAGAATATGAGAATATATGCTGATAAAAAACCCGTATTTTAAAACAAATAGATCAGACAGTAGATTATTAATCTTAGCTTTATCATTTACCGCCATGACTCACAATTATGTATCAGAATAGTCCGGGATCAGCTTTCTTAATTCATTTTCTGCTTCCTCCTTGCTAGCGAAACATAGAAATGACCCTGCCATTCCACTTTCAGTTTTGCGGATACAGGAGGCGTATTTGACACTGGCTTGCCGTAGCAGCTGTTTAATATTATAGAAGGCTGCGTTTAATAGCTGTTGCTGGAGAGAAGTCAGGGAAGACACGAATGTGGCTATTTTCATATATAATATCTTCCTTTTTTCTGAGGAGTGCCATCACCTCTAACTTAAATGATAATCGTTCAAAACGAACTATAAAAGATCTTGGTCGGGTCTGACGGTGTTTGATCGCGCTGTAAGCGCTGCTATCTCAGATTCTGCTTTAAAGTCGCCCCCGATTATTTTAGAAAAAAGTTCAGTTGCGAATTTCACAGGGTTTGAACTTTCTCGATTCTCCGGCAGGCCTTCAATTCTGACATTATACCTTCTACTCCCATCTTCTAAAGCAGCCAGTCTGTCTCCAAGTTTTTCTCCGAGTTTTTTACATTCCGAACTGACATTTACTGCTCTTTCCTCGGCACTGGCAGCTGAATGTTTGGCCATTTCGATCCGATTCGTGAATGTCTCATTAAGATGCTCCAATTGATCAGCAAGCGTGCTCAGTTTAACCGAGTTTTCTCAATGCGCTCTTCAATTTTACCCAGCACCTGTCGAAGTTCAAGTTGTACCTCTTGACGCAGCCTTTCATTTGCCTGTTGGAATTCCTGTCGCAGCCTTTCATTTGCCTGTTGGATTTCCTGTCGCAGCCATTCATTGGCCTGTTTCATCTCCTGTTTCAGTCTCTCATGTGCCTTTGCCGTTGCTTTCTCATTAGCCTTCTCGCTTTTCTTTATATCTTGCGTGAGCTCAGCGAGCAACACTTTCAGTTCAGATAGCTCAATTGTGCCTTCTTGTACCGTAGATGAAGCAGCAGACTCTGCTGAAGCGGTGTCCCGCTGCTCCAGTCCGCGTAATTGCGTAACTGAAGCCGCGGACCTCCCGGCCTTTTCCAGTTTCAGGTAATCCTCTCCAATCGGCGAGCTATCCACATCTGCACTCACGATCGCACTTTCGCTCCCCTTTTCCCTCTCAGCCGGCGACGATGTAGCGGACCGTGGTCCCGAGGAGTCTGTACTTTCACCCATCTGATCCAGGTCCGTCTCTGAGAGGCCGTATCTCGAACTAGGGCTTGCTGATCGTAGCTTGGATGTAGCTTTAGTCTTCGATTCTTTCGACCCCCCTTCTTGTTGGCCATGTTTATATGTGTTTACATATACTGTAGTGGTCCCTCTCGGGTTGAATAAATACAGGATATCTCAGAATAATAAGCAAATAATATGAAAAATAGCACCACTGCTAGCGGAGCTCCACTTCAGACGTCCATCTCTCGCATAGGACGAGACCAAAAAAAAAAAATTTCAGCCAATACCAAGTGGAGGCAAAGGAAAAACATACTATTTGTTGATTTAAACAGTGGAAAACTCAACAAAAGGAAGTTGATCGAGTGACATAGCGTGTCAGAGAAACTCGAAAGCTCAAGTTCACAAAGTCACACAGTGCTAAAATAAAAAAGAAGTCACATATCAAAGTCGCCGTAAAAATGCGAATTGTAGCCCGCCATCTGAGCTTATTAGGGTACAGACAAACAAAAAAAATTAGGCACACAGTGGGGAAAAAAGCACGAAATGTCAACCTTAATCTCAAAATTTCCATTTTAATCTCGTAGTTTATTTTATCATTAAAGTAGAACATCATAAACTTCATCTTAAATTCATTTAATTTACTAGTTTCTCAAATCCCATTGTAACTAAAGTAGCACGTTAAATGCTTTGTTTTGTATTTGATCTTCAATGTGCTCTGTGTGTGAATCACTACGTGCTTCCGTTCTTTCTCTTTCCCCGACAGGACACAGAATCCATTACATTCATGATATTACAGCTCTCGGAATAATTAAAATACTGAAATGTATACGTGATATAATTTTCATGATGATTGGAACGAAAGCATGTTATTAAACATGGGAACATGATGGCGTAGTGATTGTTCATGTCTCACACAAGATGCTGTTGCGCCATACGCGCCCTTCGATGAAATATTTTATTGTAGCAGTACTGTCTCTTTCAAACGTACCAACCTCCAATTCCTGTCGTTACTTTTCTTTCCCCAAATACCCAATCGCCACACAATCAGTTCTGTAATAGATGTTAAGCCATCTGTAAGCTTACAATGACGATTCTTTCCTTTTAAGGAACATTGAAATATCTTCATAGTATGTGTTTAATTACTCTACCAATCTATCCTTCCAGTGTCTCACCAGCCTCAGCAAATATACAGCATGCAAGGCAGGAACAATACATGAACTTGCTAGCGCTGCGGCACCGTGTCCTGACATGTTTAATTATTAACAATACAGATTATTTAAATGAAGTTAAAGTTTTATCTGCATAATATAATCAACATATTTTGCTGCAATTCATCTTAAAAATGATATCGTCATCATATGTAAATATGCGCTTTATAAAGTGGCACAGGTTGTTAAATATTATAACTGTAGTGCAAGTTTACAGTGAGGTCCATACAGGAAAGGCTTTGAAACATTTTGCCGTGGCTTTGGCAGCATGTGTTTGATGCTGTAAACCGATAATTCTCTTTTCGATCAGCTGCTGCTGTGATTCACCACTCAGATACAGTGATATAAATACTCAGAGTGGTGCAGTGAGAGTAATATGGAAAAAGATGATCCACTGTGGCAACCCTTAAAGGGTGGAGCTGAAAGAAGAACAAGAAGAAGAAGAAGATGGTGCAGTGAGAGTAACGATGCTAAAGCAGTTATGGTATTTGGAATACTATGGCTATTCCCTGGGCCATTATATTGTTACAGGTGATCTACAATCAGATGCATTACACTAATAAACAATAAGCGGTTAGTTTCAGTGTATTTATAAAGCCGTGTCAGAAATGTGGTTCTAAGAAATGAAGGGTAACCACACAGGAACAGTAGCACTGCTTTCACGCTGGATGCCGCCAGTCTGCAAAACCAAGCGGAGAACTTGCGTACAACAAGGTATGAGGTACCGTGGAAAAGTGCGTGGCTTTACGCCAAGTGTAGGTTTTATACATCGCGATTTGAACGTGGAAACGTTCTTACGCAACATTTGCGTGCATACACTCCGTTTATGCATGAGGCCCCCGGACTTTGGGGGTGAAAGTGGGTTGTGTGCTGTTTCACTGTAAGTAATGTTTAATAAACATGTGTTGGTGCTTGAACCATCGGTGTCCACCTGTCTGTGTCCGGGCCAGCTTCCACAATGTACAAACTCTAAGTTAATATTTTACAAAAATTAAATGCATTGATTATCGGAATAAAATATTTTGTACGAAGTGTAACATCATTATTGTGACCAAACGTTGAAAAAAGTGTCCTGTCCAAGACTGAGCTTAGGAGATAAAACAATTTATCAAGAGAATGGTCACAAACATAAGCCGGCTTCTAAATTAACAAAACCAAGATGTTAACTCTTATCAGAATTGGCTGATGTTATCGGTGGTGACCCACAGGGGTCAGTGTTAGGGCCGCTGCTATTTTTAATATATATAAATGGTTTGGATAGGAATATAAATAACGAGTTGTTTAGATTTGTAGATAACACAAAGCTAGGAGGATTGGCAGATAATCTGGAATCCGTTGAGTCATTACAGAAGGACTTGGACAACATACAGGCTTGGACTGATGAAATTTAATGTAAGTGTAAAGTATTACACATAGGTAAAAGTAAAAATGTTAAATCTGAATACACAATGTGAAGTCTTGAAAATCAAAAGTGCACCTAATGAAAAGGATTTAGAAGTCATAGTGGACTCGACACTGTCAAATGCCAGACAGTGTTCAGAAGCCATTAAGAAAGCTAACAGAATGTTAGGTTATATAGCACGATATGTGAAGTACAAGTCCAAGGAGGTCATGCTCAAGCTTTATAACACAATGGTGAGGCCTCATCTGGAGTACTACATACAGTTTGTTCTCCATGCTGCAAACAAGACATAGCAGCGTACTCCAGAGAAAAGCAACTAGGCTGATTCCAGGGCTACAGGGGATGAATTATGAGTAAAGATTAGAAGAGAAGAGCCTTTTCAAATTAAGGCAAAGGAGATTAAGAGGAGAATGTATTATAATGGGAGCATGGTGGCGCAGTGGGTAGAGCTGCTGCCTCGCAGTTAGGAGACCTGGGTTCGCTTCCCGGGTCCTCCCTGCGTGGAGTTTGCATGTTCTCCCCATGCCTGTGTGGGTTTGCTCCGGTTTCCTCCCAAAGACATGTAGATTAGGTGTATTAGCGATTCTAAATTGTGCTGTGTGCCCTGTGGTGGGCTGGTGCCCTGTCCAGGGTTTGTTTCTTGCCTTGTTGGGTGGGATTGGCTTCAGCAGACCTCTGTAGTTTGGATATAGCGGGTTAAATAATGGATGGATGGATGTATTATCATGGTATTCCCCTCAAAATACCCTTACTTATTTTCTTCATGGATGAGTGAACTCACCAGGTTTATTATCAGATTGATCTACTCTCCCATGTTAAGATTAATACACACACACATAGAAATAGACATACACACAGACCGTAACTACAAAACTGCCATATGAATGATGTATACACAGCCTGACACTTAACCACATAAGTGCCATATGAACTACGCGCTACTCCCTTGCACTTACTTATCTTTGGCACAAACAATGTACAATAACTTAGATATATCTCAGACCTAAATATTACTTTTGGTCTCAAAGAATATATTCAAACATACAAAGTCTCAACATTCTTAGCTCTAGGCCGTTTATCAACCAATGATATCTTACTTTACGTACTGTTCACTATTGGATAGAGGTCTCATTGTCAGCCTAATAAACTTTGCAGTTCAGATCATATTGCACTTCCTTACTCTTCCAGGTGCCCTAAATATTTACCTTATTACTTTAATCACTCTAGATATAAAGACAAAGTATAAACATTTAAAAAGTAATTTAAAGAGTAATAATACCAGTAGGAGAAAGTATAAAAAAATATAAATAGTAAAGTCTGGATTTATATAGTCTTACAAAGCTTACAGAAAGAAATTAGACAAATGTCTTAGGGTGGCATTTTTATTTATTTATTTATTAATTAATTTTATTGTAATCATTCCATACAAATCGATCAATTTTTACAAAAAATAGGATTGAGAGCAAGTCGACCCCCAACCCTGAGAGAGAGAGCATGGCCAAAGGGGTAAAACTTAGGGCTTGTAAACATACCTAAATTGATAAGTTTAATAGGCCAATAAAGATGAATGGAGAAGAAAAAGAAATGCAGAGATAATTGCTTCCTCTGTGCTTTAAGAGCTTATTCGAAATTATTATTGATTAGATCCTGCCATGTTTTAAAAAAACTCTGTAAAGATCCTCTAACTGAATATTTGATTTTTTCCAATTTCAAATAGTACAACACATCGGTTTCCCACTGACTTAAAAGAGGAGAGTTTGGGTTCTTCCAGTTTATGAGAATAAGTCTGCGTGCCAAAAGTGTAGTGAATGCAATCACAGTTTGTTTGTCCTTCTCCACTTTAAGCCCCTCTGGAAGAACCCCAAACACAGCTGTTAATGGGTTAGGAGGGATTGTGACACCAAGGCTGTCTGAAAGGTAATTAAAAATTTTGGTCCAAAATGATGTTAATTTGGTGCAGGCCCAGAACATGTGACCCAGTGAGGCTGGGACTTGATTTCAGCGTTCACAGGTTGGATCTTGCCTGGAAACAATTTTGGACAGTTTAAGGTGAGACAGATGTGCTCGATGTATAATTTTGAGTTGTATAATTGTATGCTTTGCGCATATGGAGCTCGAGTGAAGTCTCTGCATTGCTACTTTCCACTCCTTTTCTGATATATTAATTAAGAGATCTTTTTCCCATTGTCCTATTGGATGTTTGAAAGGGAGGGACTGTTAGGGTGGCATTTTGATTCAGCAATTAGTGAAATGCATGAGTTTTGTCTTTCGGCGGTTAGATGAAATGGTCATACATGTTTTGGTCTCTTCTTCTGACATCACCTTTTCGTCGTTGCTGCCTTTTGGTTTGCCAGACAAGGCATATTTATTTTAAAATTCCATGTGGGACACATATTTGATTGGCTGGCTGGCTGTCAATGTGATGGATGACTTTGCTCACAGTTTTTGATCTGTTTATGTATGTCCTTTTCCCAAGCAATAAAATAATCAACAAAGTTTTTGATGTTTTATGTACTTCTGATCCACTCCCTATCCCAAGCTGTAAACTAGTTTGGCAATACCTAGTCCCACAGTGTCCATCTGTTCAGAGGTTATAAAGTTATCAATACGTCTTAGGCATCATAGCCATTTCCTGAGCTTCTGCTTCATTTACGCAGATGTTTTAAAATGATTGATTACTAGTGCAATTCAGGAAGAGACACCTTTGATGTTAAATTGTCCTTGTAAACATTTTAAGAAGATTCAATTCAGGAAGAGAAGGAACTTTAACGTTAACTCTCCTTGTAAAATAAAATAATTTAAAATCCAGGACACCACAGAGACATAACTGAAGTGTTTAAAATTATAAAGGAAATTAGTACAGTGGATTCAGACTGATACTTTAAAATGAATTCAGCAAGAACACAGCAGCTCAATTGGTAACTTGTTAAAGATACATTTGCACAAACATTATGAAGTTTTTCTTCACACAGAGAACCACAGACACATGGAATAAGTATGTACGGTATACAGTAGGACCTTTTAAACTAGGCTTGATTTTATTTTGGAAGAATTAAGTGAATGCGAATGTTGGTCTGAATGGCCTGTTCCAGATTGTTTTAATGTTCTATTCAAAAACCAAAAGTCAGTAAGTCAAAGCACTACCTGTTACTAAGACTTTTTTTTCCTAACTAAATTAAGTTAAAAAACAAACTATTGTAAGAGTTTTTCTTTATATTCAAAAGCTTGGATGCTATGTGCTGTGCACCATCATCTAAAATACCTTGACATCACATACAACAGAGACATTCATTGCCAACCACATGGCAGAAGACATAAACAAAACATTCAAAAATAGTGAGGTTCATGAGAAAAGTTTGTAACCAAATAGCACTGCAATGGTGAGATGAAAATACTGGGAAAAAATTATGACAGTAATTAAACAAAATTGATTTAATGCCAAAACCCATACCAAAATGAGAGCAGATATTCTTAAGCAGATTATGATAATTGTATGATACGTGAATCTGTTGTAATGTGGTAACAGCACTGATCGCATGGGTAACAAAAATTCAAACCACCTGTGCTACAGAAAAAACATCTTTACCTCTCTTGATCAGACTGCAGCCAGACCGTGAGTGCAACAGCCAGAGTCTGATACCAAATTAGAGAACATGCTGCGGAAGAGGCTATGCTTGGACTCGATTTTCTAACAATGGTGCTAGAAGTACAATTCCTTTTATCAACAATAGTGGAATAAGCAATAGGGACCCATACCTAGGAGCTATAGAATGAGATGTAGCTTGGAAGAAGGGGAACTGATGGCTTAGGTGAGCAGGAACACCGTGTACCACCAGAGAGGACACTAGCTTGGTATTCCTGTTGTAAACGTAGTAATGGCTCTTGTTATAGTTTGTTCTCCACGTGCCTAATCCTTCCCTTGTTTGTGCTTCAAAAACACACCAAGGAAACTCTTCCTCTCACTGCTCTATTCCAATATCCATGGGCATCTGGCAAGGAACAACCTTTAAATTCCAGCCTGGATAACATGCAGTAAAATTCCCAGGGCACAAGCATAACAAATGAACTCTTTTTCTTCATGTCTATGTGATAACACAATCACATCTGTGTCTTCTGTGAGGAAACATAGTGTCTGTCATCTTTGAGTCCTTCCTTTCACATTCAGCTAAAAAAAACGAAAGAACATTTCCTCCAATTCCACAGCGTCATTTCAAATCATTTCGTGAGATTAAGAAGTTTGTCCGGATTTTTATTACATTCTAGATGTGTCCTGTAGGACTAAGGACACAATCTTCTTGATAACTTATTGTATGTAATGCTTTAACCTTGCCCTAGAGTAACATTCTCCATTAATATAATCCACTGAACAGGAACAAATACATTTATTCACAGCAAAAACTACAGCATCTTTTAATAACTGATCAGTATGAAAGGTTCATTTTCCTGATAAATATATTTAAAAAATCCCATTGGAATGAAAAATCAAAAAAGAAATCTGAATATCTTTTTGTTTTCTCCTAGACAACATTGAGGTCCGAAAGAAATAAACTAGAGACATTTTCTTTTGTTTTTCTCAGATTTTTCTCCTGAGACAAAAATATTCTCACAAGTGTTTCCTTCTGAGTTTCAGCAAAGATCTCAACAAAGCCACATGATGGGCTCAGATCTTCCATGTAGTGTCTTGATATTTTTTTGTAATTTGAAAGCATTTGCATTGTGTGCTTAAGTAATATATGGTGAAATGTATAGACAATTGTTTGTGGTAAAAAAATACTCCACTATGATAACAAAACTGTATTCCTTGCTTCTAAATAATACTTTAAGTTGCTCGGATTTAATGTGCTGTGCTCCGATTAGTTTATACTCATTCTAGATAAAAAAGACATAGCAGTTAAGACTTTGGACTTCAATCCCTGCAGCTGTGGGGATCAAATCTCACTACTGACACTGCATGACCATGAGAAAATCATTTCATCTTCCTGTGCTCCAACTGCAAAAACAAAAGAAATGAAACTGATCATATAGTATATCAAATATTGCAAGTCACCTTGCATAAAACATCAGTTCAATAATAAGTAAAAATGTGAAATGTTGAAAGAGATTAAAACACAACTAAAAAGAGATCTCACAAAATATAAGATGCTTTTCAAACCAAATTTTCAATTTTGTCTCTTTTACCTTAGGTGTACCTCATGTCTCCTTTCTGTCTAAAGCTGTTTCTCCTAAGGAATTTTAGGAGAAACCTCTGTGCCAATGTTGATTCTTAAATGAAACATAATCTCTTAAGTCTCATGAGCCATCAAAGATCAGCCTTTAAGCATTAACATTTTCCTGTGGGTCGTTTAGGTTCAGAAAATGTAAGCGTTTAGAAGCCTGCAATCTAAAGAAAATATATTCCAAGGATTTTTTTTGCTATTCTAGTTATTTGCATTATTTTGTACATTTCACAAAAATCACATTTTTATTTTCAAGGAAAATCAAATGCTAAAAGTTTTCTTTTATCAATTCTATTTAATGCTGTTTACCAAAACGTAGTACTCGTATAACAGGTATTAACAAAAAAAGACTTACAGACTGCTCAAACATTTTTGATGGAGTAAAGCATCCTGTCATTGACACTATCAGAAAAGAATTGTCACAGTGAATGGGAAGTAAAGAATAAAACTGAAAATAAATAGTCACATGAAGAACTAATATTACAATATAATGTAGTGACCTTCTACCGTATGTGTATATATAGGTAGAAAGGATGACAATGTGGATTGTTGAAATAATAGCAAAATATAGTAACAATTATTCTTTACAATAAAATGTATCAAATAATAGTGTCTTTAAATGATATTACAGTAAGAAACGAGCAAGGCCATAATGATTTCCATCCATAACTGCTATTTCTCCATTGTTATGGCCACAGAGAAAGAGCTCTGCCTGCTGCTCTGGTGTTACATTTGGCCCCAAAGCATGCTGTATAGCTTATTGTAACTTCAACACTTTTGCAACTTTTAAGCCCTGGTCATTACTCATTTCCTACCCTGGCTCTCCTTTTTAACCCTTTCATTTCTTCTTGCCCTCTCCTGTGTACCTCATTGATTGCATGGAGCCCAGAGAATTCAGCCCTCGGTTTCTTTCAGCAGCTTTAATTTGAAACTCAAAGCTTGCTGAACCTCTTACTGACGACCTTACTAGCCAGTGGCAAAAACAAATGTCTTGTCATCTACTTATGCTTATAAATGTGCCACTTTACATCCAAGACACTACAATACTAACTCGTTATGTTTATAAGCAGAGGGTGAGATTGACACTAATAAGGGACCCTTCTCTGAGAACTTGTCAAAATCTGGTGTTTCATATATTAATGTTTTGCGACTAGGGTTACTAGCCAGGCACCCCACAGTGGTGGAGTGGTTAACTCTGCTGCTTCGCAGATCCAGTGTAGTGGGTTCAACTCACACACCTCGTCAGTTTCTTTGTAGATTCTGAACATTATCTCAGTGTCTTCACGTTTTCCTCTTGTCATACTCCCTCATTCCCAAAAGTATTCGTGCTAGGTTAATTGGCAATTATAAACTGAGTCCAGTGTCAGTGAGAGCAGGGGTATGGTGTGTTTGTGGATGTGCTGCGATGAACTAGTACACTGTCAAGAGTTATTTCACTCTGTGTCCATTGTTGCTGGGATAGGCTCCAGCTCCTTGTGACCCAGAGTTGGGTTAAACAGATTTGAGAGTTAATGTATATGTGTATGTATAACCTAACTAACTTTAATCTAGCCAATGTCCACACATCTTTAGTGCATGATCCACTCAAAAATGTCATAATGAAGAAAATCAAAAAGTGAGTGAGAATAATGCATTTTATTTATATAGCGCCTTTCCCATGCTGAAGGCACTTACAGAATATAAGAAAGAACGGCAGGTTATACAGTATATAGCATTGTACAAACCAAATAAATAAATAAAGAAGATTACGACAGTGAATTCAGAGAAAAAAAAAGCCTAACAGACAACATAATTGATGGTCCAGCACACACACATACAGGTTACATGAGCATCTTGACAGAGAGGTAAACTGAGAGAAGGGTTATAAAGTCAGGTAGAGCTAAAAGCCTTCCTAAACAGATGAGATTTGAGTCGTTTTTTAAAAGAATTCATGGAGTCTGCTGACCTGATTAATTTCGGTAGGTCATTCCAGAGTCTCGGCGCTATACAGCTGAAGGCCCTGTCACCCATGGAGTGTAGATTAGTGTGGGGCACAACAAGATTGCCAGAATCGGACAGACCTTAATGGGCGGACAGGCACATAATGATGGAGGAGGTCACTGATGTAGTTTGGCGCAAGGTTATTTAAGCCTTTGTAGATTATTAGTAAGATTTTATATTTGATTCTGTAAGACACAGGGAGCCAGTGAAGACGGAGCAGGATGGGTGTTATGTGCTCACTGCTGCTGGTCCTTGTAAAGACTCTTGCAGCTGAGTTTTAAATAAGCTGCAGTTGTGATATAAGATTAGAAGGAGCACCTGCCAGCAGCGAATTACAATAATCGATGCGGGTTGTGATAAAAGCATGGACAAGTTTCTCAGTGTTAGAAAAGGAGAGGAAGGAGCGAACACGGGATATGTTACGGAGGTGAAAGTAAGAAAGTTTCTTAATGTGATTTATGTGGGCAGAATAAGAGTGGGAGGAATCAAAAATGTCACCAAGATTCTTTGCAGTACAGGCAGGTCTGATGAGATGACTGCCAAGATGGACTGGGAAGGAGCTCATTTTATTAAGTTGCATTTTAGTCCCAATTTGCAGGAGTCCAGTTTTGTTGCAATTTAATTTTAAAGAGTTTTCTGCTCCATCCAGGTTTTAATTTCACTAAGGCAGGTTGTGAACTGAGAAAGCTGTGATGAAGTTCCACTTTTAACATTGAAGTAGAGTTGAGTATCATCTGCATAAAGGTGATACCCCATTCCACAGCTACGAATAATATGGCCAAGGGGAAGCATATAGATACAGAAGAGAAGAGGGCCGAGGAACTCCTTGTATGACTGGCGCTGTGCTGGATCTGCTGTTGCCAAGACTAGCATACTCTTGCCTATCAGTCAGATAGGACTTGAACCACTGTAGGGCAGTGCCAGAGATACCCAGCATGTTCTCCATTCTGGACAGTAGAATGTCATGTCTGACAGAGTCGAATGCTGCATTGAGGTCTAATATAATTAATATGCTGGTTTGTGCAGAGTCTGCTGCCGTAAGCAAATCATTGGTTACCCGTAGCAGAGCAGTTTCACAGCTGTGCTGTGCTCTGAAACCAGATTGAAAGGGCTCCATCAAGTTATTAGTGATTAAGTAATTGGTGAGCTGGGAGGCTACAACACGCTCAAGAACGTTTGACAAGAAAGGTAAATGGGAAATAGGCCGGAAATTGTTAAGATTGTCAGCATCAAGAGAAAACTAAATGACATTTTTTTCACTTTTAAGAAAAAGAGTTTAACAGGTATATTGTGTTTGTTCTGGACATACTGTAGATACATATAATATTGGATCATACTCGAGAATGGTTTGATAAAAAAATGGACAATATATAGAAAAAAGCTAGATAAAATCACACACTGTCCTGCATTAAGAGATAATCATAATAATAAATAATTATTGTTAAAAATAGCACACTATGTGCTCTTAAAATCCAGAGTGCTGTAACATAATCAGAATATGAATAGGAAATTGATGGTCTGTGATGGTTGCAGTCTTACATTCTAATCACATAATGTTGTCAAATTTTTAAAAAGAAGAAACACTTCTTCCATCTAAGTAAGCACATTATAAAGGGACAACCACTAGCCCATTATGTCACCCCTTTTTCTAAGGTATAGTATTAAATTCTGAGGTCATATTGTCAGTTTTTAAATTACAGTGCTTGATTTTTCCTTTTGTGCTTATTTTAATTACTCATTACCTATTATTATTTTAAATTAGCTTCACTAATCATATAGCTAATTTGAAGTAATTGTGTTGATGAAACAGGATATACAGGTACATTTATTTACTCTCTTTCATGTGTTCATTATTTATACCCGCATTTACTGGTTATTAAATTTGGAAAGTGTTTATACACTTTTTTTTTTAAATCTATATCTTGTTCTTTAAACAGAGAAAAAACAAATTTGCAATCAGCTCTAGGTCTACCATTTACTGTATATTGCTAAGATTAATTAATATTATTTGTCAGCTGTTATCTGGTCAATATTTTCATCTTTGCTTTAAAATCTGTAGAAAACTGAGCTCAGGACTGGATCAAACATTTAGAAAATCTACAAAAAAAATAAAATATCTTATTTGTGATTTTATTGTCAATTTTCCTGTTCCCACTGCATCCATTACAAGATGGCAAGTAGCTGAAGCCTTTCAAACATGAAATAGGAAGCATACGTGGATGGGACTATCATGTATGTAGTCTAGCATGTATGAACCAACACTTATTCATGCTGGGGTCATTTTATAGTCAGCCTTACATTAGTGTGTATATACAGTATGTGTATATATTGTGATGGATGGCAGGGGCCCATGCCTGGCCGGGACGCCCCTGCACCACAAGGGTGGGAAACCGAGTATCTCTCCCTGGAGGCTAGATGGCAGCCTCCCTGTGTTGCAGCGGTGGCTCGGACTCCCCCAGGGCTTCATGAGGGTCGGAGGTCTGTGCAGCCCTGATGGGTTCCGCAGGCGTCACCAGGGGATGCTGTTGCAGGAGCTGCTGGCCTCTTTTTGCCATTGGTTTCACCACACCCGGAAGTACAGCCTGATGTCGGCAATCACCGAGTGGCTAAAGTGACATGACGTGAGATCCTCCAGCCTGGCTGAGGCGGCAGTACAGGTAAGTGAAGGGGAGGGCGGAGCGCAACAGCGGCAGCAGTGATCAGTCCTGCTTGCCCAGCAGCCACGATTACCGACAGCACAGCAGGGGAGCATGTAGGGAGGCAGCTGGTGGAAATCGGCTGCCAAACAACCTTGCCCCGACTGCCGGCGCTGGTCTTGCGGGTGTCAAAGAGGGTGCAGACGGTAAGGGGTCTCCCTTCTTCCCATAAGGAGACCCAGACCGTCAGTGCACCCCAGAAAAAGAGGAGGTCCCAGAAGAAGAAAACAGGAACTCCTGACAGTGCACTGCGTAAGCCCATCTGCTTAAAGGCGGTGGAGGGCTGCGCAGTGAAGGGGCAGAAATGTCAGGTGCCCTCAGGGGAGCGGACAAGGGAGCAGGACTTTCCATCATACTTCCAATCCCTTAGAGGTCGACTTTAGGGGGGAGTGGCGTTGCTATAACTGCAGCTGCTGTGGTCACGTCAGGCGGTGTTGTCCTGAGAGGATGTCTGATTGGCAGGGACGTCGGGGCAACACCCCCAGACCTCTTGCTTTTGTTTCCACAGGGAAGAGCCGTGGTATTGAGGACACCGTCTATTCGTCATGGAGAAGACCAGCCCTCACGGAACGTGCTGCTGAGCCCTACGGGGCTCATCTGAGGGAAGGGCACTGTGATGGATGGCCGGGGCCCATGCACCATATGTACAAGGGGGGAAAGGGTGGGAAACCCAGTATCTCCCCCTGGATGATAGATGGCAGCCTCCCTGGGTTGCAGCAGTGCCTCGGACTCCCCCAGGGCTTCATGGGGGTTGGAGGTCTGGGCAGCCCTTTTAGGTTCCACAGGCGAAGCCAGGGGATGCTGCAGCAGGAGCTGCTGGCCCCTTTTGGGCATTGGTTTCGCCACACCTGGAAGTGCAGCCGGATGTCATCAATCAAGCAACTGGAGCACTTCCGGGTAAGCCAATAAAGGGAGCCAGCGACCACCACTCAGTGGCCAGAGTTGGGTGGAAGGAGGACAAAGCTTGAGGAGGAGTGGTGGTAGAAGGGACAAGTGTGTTGTGTGTCTTTGCTTGTGCTTTTAGGACGGTGTTGTGGCTGGAGAGATTATGGGGAAGATGTGCCCTCCAGCTGAAGAAAAATAAATATTTGCTTTATTTTTATACGTGCCTCTGTGTGAATTTATGTCAGGTCGGGCGCTATATAGCCTTTTTATATATATATATATATATATATATATATATATATATATATATATATATATATATATATATATTTATATTAAGTATGAATCGCAATCTGATTATTAGGTGGTTACCTACCAGGTAACACTTGTGGTTGGTGGCCAGTTGGCAAACATCTGCCACATTCTCTCAGTTGCAAGAAGCAGCTCATAGATGTGTGAAAAGAGTACACAATACGTATTTCGCCATCATTGGGGTGATATAGATATGTAGCTAGGGACCTACAAAGGGAGGAAATAGTTTTTTATTCCTAAGCCTTCGACAACCTGCCAGGTGTTATCATCAGAGGAAAATTATTAGACATTGTGTTGCCCAGTTTGCGTACAGCCACCCTGTCCCCGATACAAACAGGCAGGACACCAATTGCCACACAGCACACAGTTTATTTACATTTCAGCACTGTGCACAAATCACCAACACAACACAGTCCCTCTTGCCACCAGTCCTTCCACCTTCACTCCTCCTCAGGCTTTGTCCTCTTCCTCCTGACTCTGGCCATTCACTTCTGGGTGTGGTGGAAGTGCGGCCCAATAGGGCCCTGAAAGTGTCCATGTCCCCCCTGGTGGTGGCCACGTGCCCCAGCAGGGTTGAGCTCCCATGATTATGACCCGTGGCCTGATGGTTTGGGGGAGAAACTGTCCTGGAAATACTTTCTCCCCTGGTCCTTCCACACTCAGGGTGTGTCATGGCCAGGTTAACAATATATAGCTAGTGAAGAGTGGGGTTGGAGAGGGATGTTGTATGGGGGTTGGGGGAGGATTAGTAAGGTGGGGTTTCGGAAGGAGCTGATCATAAAGTCTTTTTTCATTATTTGGATGTTCTTCTTTTTAAGCCTGCATATGCTGGGTTCAAGTCTAAGTGTCTGTTAAAGGCGTTTTCATTAAAGAGCCACGATTCAGCCAGCAGTCTGGCACTCTTAGTGTTGGCCCTGAATTTTACTTTCACAGTGTGTAAATAGATGTACATTAATTATAGATTGAATGATTGTTTTATAATCAAAGTAACTTTTAAAATGGTAAGTTGTGATGACTAACAACTAGTCATTAAGGAAAAATTCACATTCATATATGTCTTTTCAGCTTAAAATGTTTTGAAATCCTGTCAGGGTAACAAGATAGTTTTACAACTTTGCATTTTCAAGTATTATTTCTTTATCTATTATAGCATTACTCTTAATTGTGCAGCTTGTTCAAAAGCAAATACTCTTCATTTCTGAGCCAAGTATTACTTTAAAAAGCCATCACTTCAATTATGGAGTGTTTCATCATCAGCCGTCTGCCTAATTCAGGCAACAGTCATTTTCAAACAACTGGACATCAAGTGTTCACTTCCCAAAATGTAAGCAAGTCATCTGGGAGCCTGCAACTAAGCTATCAATTTTTAATACATACAAACAAAACTATTTAGTCGATATATATATAGTGCCTCTAACATCATACAAATTGACATGTAATAATTAAAATAACAATAAATAGAGCCTTATCTTACTGTTGATTGAGAATATGTGTGATACAATATTAGATTGCTTAGTGCAAGAACCAATTTGCTGGACAAACTGGTAAAAAGAATGATCAAAACTACAGCCCAGAGCAGACAATGAAAGTGTAATGCACATAAAATTTAGGAAATCTCACTAGACTTGCCAGTCCATTTTAATATACTTACCTTATATCTGGCAATAATAACAATTTGTTGGCATTGCCTTTTATACTGCTTGCAAAATTTAGTAATGATCTAAATTCTTTATAAAAATGACTGGCTATTTCCTGGGCCCAGTTTTTCCAGGGCAGAGTTGAGGGGGCTTTAGAGTAAGAGCCAACCCAGAGTGTGGCACCTGTCTACTGCAATGCACATCCATTCCCACAATCACACCCTTAAAAGGCTGATCTAAACTCGTCAGTCAACTTTATATGCACTTCATTGGGATACGGGAAGAACAATTACTGAAATACTTGGAATGAAAAACAATTAATGCCAAGGGAAACGTTCATAAACTAAATGCAAAGCCAATACTTTGGAACTCTTAGAAAGAAACACTAGAGGTTTCCTAGAATTTTTATGATCTCTGACATTTCTGCATTAAGAGCCAGGGAGCACAGCCCTACCAGATGTTCTGCAAAAAAAATAAAATAAGCTTCCTTTAGTAATTTAACATATTAGGAAATGTTTATAACAACCTTCATTTCTTTAACTTTTCATCTCACGCTCAATGTAATTTCTTGTCTAGAAAAATATTGCTTTTTAGAGTTAAGTGAAATTGTCTTTGGGCAGCTGCTGCAAATCTATATCCAGCTTATGGCACTTGTGCAGCTTTTGGGTATGTGCATGGATGTGCAACTCTACTCTCCATTTTAGCCAATGAGCTTGGCTACAGGCCCATATTCTCTTAATATTGTGTTTTTTTTTTTTAATCACGTTTGCACTTTCAATTAAAGCTTTTCCCAGTCAAAGCTATGTAGCACAAGCCACCAAAGAAGTATGAAAAGTTCATTACCATCTACTTCCTTAAAGGTAGCCACAGGAAGTGTGTGAACTTGAAGGTCTTACTTGTCATTAGAAAAGAGAAATAGATAGTATTAGTTACATACATTCAAGTTTATGTTAGACAAGTCTGCACAAGTAAAAGGTAAATTAAGGTATGCCCCCATCATAATCTGCATTCCACAAAGGCCATTGGTCCAGATTAAGAAAAATCTTGGCTGTGAGGAGAAAATAATGTTATATACAAGAGAAGCTTTGAAGAACTGCTTTTTTATATTTAAATGAGGTGTAAAAGGGAACAAAAACTTAAAATTATGTATGGACGGTTTTCATACAATGCAAGTACTTTATAGATATATATTAATAAGTCATGTGATACCCTCTTTTGCCTTTTAGATCAGAGTCCTTCCATTTAATTATTTGTTAAACTCCACTGCAGTGATGCTGTGCTGTCATACCATCAACTGTGTGCTGATATTGACCTTCTGACATTGTCTCATTCATTAATTGCAGTTCTGAGACGTGTGCTCTGGACTGGCATTCTGAGAGACCTGCAGTGGAAACAAATAGGGGGAGAGAAATGGATTGAGCAGAAATGGTAGTCTCACCGCCTAGAAGAGCAATGTGAGAAACAGGCAAACATCTGTGTGACTGGAAGCTTCTGTACTAAAAGCAGGCCATGAATTTTGGGTAGCCAGGAGGAGAAACATGTAAAATGCTATAGTGAAGTGTATGTACATTGTGGGCACTGCTGCCCTATGTGGGAAGGGTTTGCATGTCATTGGTCACCACGCTGCAAGCTGCTGTGATTTCATCCCCCGAGGGGTGGATTCTGTTCACCCAGGAAAGAATCTCTCCTTGGGGCACTTGACTGGACCATTCTGGTTTGTTTTCATGTGTCACCTGTGATGCTATGCATGTCTGCCAAGCATTTATATTTAAACACTTTAGTTATTTTGCACTATTGATATCTGTACTTGACATTTGAATTTCTCAGACATTATTTGATTTAATGACTTCTTATTTATATACTACATATATATATATATATATATATATATATATATATATATATATATATATATATATATAGTGGACTGTGCCCGGCAGTTTATCCCGGCCAAGTCCCCAACCAGATGGAGCCCTCCCTGCAGTATGGAGGTGCCCCAAAGACCAGCAGGGAGTCATGGACTTTGTAGTTTTTATCCTCAGCCTTGCTGGATACCACAGGGGCCGCAAGAGGGAGCTGCAGGGAGGACCAAAGACTTCTTTTTGCCCTATCCCCCTTTAAAAAAAGGACTTTTATCTGACCCGGAAGTGATAGGGAATTATGGACTGAAGGATGAGAAACACTTCCGGGTCAGGAACTATAAAAGGATTGTGGGAGCTCCCAGACGGCGAGCTGAGCTGGATGGTAGGAAGGCAACGTGTCTGGGAGTGGAGGATTGGTTTATTGATTTATTATTGGAGTATTGTGGTTGTTTATGAGTAGTGTGGAGTGGAGGGTGCTTAGTGCACGTTATTATTATAATAAAAAGAATAATTGTGGCACTTTTACCAGGTGTTTGGTGTGGTACCTGAGGGTTCAAGGGAGCGATACTGCCCCCTACTGCGACAATATATATATATATATATATATATATATATATATATATATATATATATATATATATATATATATATATATATATAGTAACATGATCCACACAACACAGCAAAGAGGTTTGGAGGCAATTGGCTGCAAAATTATAGCAAAGATGTGGTTGAAATTGGTACAGATCAGTCCATAACAAAGAACAATCAGTACAGGAAAAACATGGTGTTTATATATATGGCAGACGGGAAATGATGTCATCAGGCAGGGACTGAAAGTGGTGTTCTCGGGGCCGGAAGTGATGTTGCCAGAACTGAAAGTGACATCCTTGGGCCAGGACCGGAAGTAACATGGCTGAAACCAGAAGTGCCGTCCTTGGAGCCAGAAACTGAAGTGGCGTCCTTGGTGTTGGAACAGGAAGTGGTGTCTTGATACCGGAACCAGAAGTGGCATCATTGGACCAAAGCGGAATTTCCCATGATCGGTCTGCTAATGGAAAAGAGTAAGGATTAATGCACTCTGCCATCCCCTGGTTTGGCGAGGAATTACTGTCTTTTGAGCCTTTTAGCCGTCTCCCATGCGCACGTGCGTGACTATATATATATATATATATTTATATTATATATTAATTATATATATATATATTTACGTTAGTACTTTCAGTATTTATGAGTATTGCAGTATTACACTTTTACTTGGTTGGTGGTAAATAATGGTAACTGGTGCACAGAACGAAGTATACAAAGTGGGTTTAGTGCAGGATTTCCTATTCATGGCTAACCAACCACAGCATGGGTTAATTTCTGTCCAGTTACTTCAATTATCTCATAATATTGTAGCAAACACCATATAACAGGTTTGGATGGAAGACACTTTAGGACAAAGACATGGTTGCAAGAGTAATTTATTCTTAACATTGTAAAAAAAAAGAAAAATACATGAATGTAAAACAACAAAGAAGGAAATTCAACAGAAACTATTTACAATTACATGTAAACCTCTCATTGCTGTGGCCATGAGAGATGCCCTAAATTTTCTGGTTTCCTACACTGAATCCTTTCTTTTTTTCCTCTGGCTCCTCCATGCTTACACCTCACCCTTATATACTACACCTTCCTGACCTTTTCGCCATCTCCTAAACCATCCAGAAACCCCACACCTCCCTTTTTTGCTCCTTCATTCAGTGTACCACCCCTTTTTTTCCTTCTTACATCAATCATTTCCCTAGCGGCAGTCCTCTGCGCCACTCCCCACCTTCCCCACTAGACTCAATAATGCCTCAGCTGCCAGGCTACACCCTGACTAGGATGCTACAATATGTATATTCTCTTAATACTTTTTATTTTTTTTTATGTCTGGCCTCTATTTTTTTCACATGAACAAAGTTATAAATGTGCTGTTTGAATTAAAAGTTTAATGTACAGTATAACAAAATACAAAGAAAAAGATATAAACAATCTGTCCAAATAGTCATTTTTACAATATTAATTCTCTAAGCTAACATAAGATAAAGACATGTGCAGCTGATAAGGCTTAGTTTAACACATGCCATCAGACTGTGAAAGTTAAATTTGAAAAGGCGTTTAAGTGATTGTGTTTTTATAATTCCAATTCCAATTCCATAATACTGCTGTGAGACAGTTAAAGAATCCTGATCAAATTTAAGCTGAAGTGCAAGGTTATTCACAGGAGATAATAAACTCTTGTTCATATTAATCTTCAACTGTGAAATTGTGTTTGACTCTTCCGATATACAATACACAGTGCATATGGAACTAATGAGCATAGATCAGTACTATAAAGCATCTGCATGGAGCGATACCTTTTGTTCTAGCACTTCACTTATAAGTCCCCAAGCCCCTGATTATTTTCGCAAGTCAATAGTGAAGGGAATGAAGACAGTGACAAATGAAATTAGTGACAAAGGTCACTCCAATCTGGGTCCACCTTTTAAAACTATTATAATCCTGCGACGTGTTAAGATATCACAGTTGCATTTTGCCTTAATCTGTTTGATACAAAATATTAACACATTTTTTTGTGCATGTTCAGGATTGAGCTTAGCGATATGTTACAACAGGTCTGAACTGTAAGTCTCTGTCGGTTTGCTTTCTACAGCTTTGTTGGAAGTTTATATTTGTGTGTTTTTGCTTTTCACCATCAATTTGTCTGCTCTCACGTTTAATATACAGTGGAACCTCGGTATACGTCCTTAATCCATTCCAGACCCTTTGATTTATACCAAACAGGACGTATACCAAACAAATTTTTCCCATAAGAAATAATGGGAAAATTATTAATCCGTTCCCATGAAAAAAAATCCTATTGCTATTGGCATATTATACGTTGATGGGGTTGTATAAAATAATTTAAACACTGCTTAATACTAAAATACATAAATACAAAAGCAATTAGATGAAATAAATGAAAATTTTACCTCACTTTACTTTTTAATAACATCTTTGTTTTTCACAATCGTAGATACCGTCGTTCTCGGCAAACGGTATGCAACAGCCATGTCCCGGATACGCATGCCACCTTAATACTTTTCAACAATCAATTCAAATTTACATGAAAAAAACACAAAATCACGTTGTGACGATGCAGGTTTGCTGTATGCTCCCATTTGCTGCCGGGGAGCCCTTGAATCCTACACTGTCGGTAATGTGCCTCGCTGCTAACCTCATCGGTAACAACAAAGCAAGGGGATGGTGAAAAAGTGCAAAGTGCTTTTATTAAAACAATTAACAAAACAAGGTGTTCAAATTAAAGTGCAGTCTCCAAAGTTCCAATAAATAATCCATAAAATCAGAAGTGAAACGTGGAGGTTAAAAACAATAGAAAAAAACGAACAACAAAGTTAAAAGTAGGAAGCATTCTTTAAAAAAAAAAAAACAACTGGGGAGTCGCCCTACTTGCAGCTGACCTTCGCTCTGCCTGCTTCAGCCACTTTATCCATGCGCGCTCTCACTCACTCTCTCTCTCTCTATCTCTCGCGTCCGTTCTTTCTTTTTACTCCCCTTCAAGCCAACTTGCGCTTCTGTTTATCAAGATAAGCAGCCCTCTCTCACTCACTCACTCAACCTCCCATCTTTTTTTTCTTTTTACTCCCCTTCTAGCTGACTCGTGCTTCTGTTTATCAAGATAAGCAGCCCCAGGAACAATCATGAATGCGGACGGTCCCTCACAAGTGCACTTTGGTGAGAAACGCCCACATCGCTAATCGCCCTGACAACCTTCAGCCACATAACCACCACGCCCCCTCACCAAGCTGGACTTTGACAGGAGCTGTGGACCCGCTATATCACACACGTGAAAGTTCACAGAGAGTTATAGTGAGGGTTGTTCACTGAATGCTAGCAACTGGCGCACTAACGCTCGTGGGCAGTCGTGGCTTTGTCTCGAGAGAGGTAAACAAGGTTAGCACGCGAGTCGTATTCCAAACAAAGGTCGTATATCAAGCAAAATGTTTTGTGTCCAAATAGGACATATACCAAGTTGGACTTATTCCAAAGCAGACGTATACCGAGGTACCACTGTATTTGGTATTTTGCATCTCTCTGATCTAGTAAATCAAAGCATAGGTTATAAAAGAAGCACAAAAATGTGTGCTTATTTAGTAAAAAGTAGAGACTGTGAAATTCTCCAGTTGCCTCAGTAAATCTGAGACCCAACGCACACCACGATAAACCCTGCTGGAGGACGAAGACAGCGTACTTACCTCTCTCTCCTTTCTTCTGTAGAAAAGACGAAGCAACGTAGCCATAAAACAACCTGGAATACACAACGGTCTCCACTTCCAGGTTCCTTTCTTCCCTCTAGTCCCCAAAAGATGACGTCAACCTCCCATAAAATATCACGCCTTCCCAGCAGCCATCACGTCTGATTTCCGGTCCATCCCTTTATATTGTCCCCCCAACCCACCATGTTTGTCTTATGATTTTGGTACATTTATGTCAGAGAAAAGACCTGTTTTTTTGTTACAGTATACGGGCAAAACGCCAAACCTTTATGTGACTGTTGTGTGCTTCTTTTACAGTGGCGTAGCTGGGAGGATACAAAGTCCGGAAAAGATGACCGAAGGACAGGACCTGAACTCGGTGCTGAACACCCTGGCCACAGAGTTACAGGTGCTGAAACTAGAACACGGTACCACGAGGGCGGAGCTGACAGATGCAAGGAGAAGACTGGCCGCGGCAGAGATGGTAATTTTGCCATTATCCAAGGCTGACGACATCGAGTCATACCTCGCGATCTTTGGGCGGATGGCCACCCGTAATCAGTGGCCGCATGCGGAGTGGGCCGCTATTTTGGCCCCGTATCTGAAGGGTCCGGTGAAGCAGGCCTGAGGAGGAAGCCGACCAATACACCCTCCTGAAGGCCGAGATCTTTAAACGCTACGGCGTTACCTCCGACCAGCAGGCGAGGGAGTGGCGGCACTGGCTATTCGACCCCAACAGCCCTCCTAGGGTACAGGCCTTTGAGTTCTGGGGTAAGATCGGGCGCTGGCTACAGCCAGATGTAAACCAGGCTAGGCAAGTGGTAGAGTTGGTGGTCTGTGAGGCGTTTCTATACGCGATGCCAGAATATCTCGCCCAGCAGGTCCAGAGATATCCCTTTAAGACCATGGACGGCCTTCTAGAGGTACTCGAGCGCCAGCTGGTGGTGAACCGACTTGGGGAGGCAGAAAAGTCAGCTTGCGGGGCCCGACAGGGACGTGTGGCCATCCCACAGGCCACCCGCCGCGGTCTGGAGGCTCGACCCCCCTCCTTGCCGCGCTGTTTCAAGTGTAGTGAGCTGGGACACATCATCAGCTCCTGCCCCCTGGATCATGAGCTGGATCCGGGGTGAGAGGCACTGTGCACTGTCGAATCCCCTGGCGGTAAAGAGCACGGGAGTGGTGTTACTTAATGGGCACTCGGTGGTCGCGTTGTTTGATTCCGGGAGGTGCCTCAGGCTTCTAACGGGTTTTCCCCTTTCGAATTTTTGTATGGACGTCAGCCCTGGAATATTCTGGATGTTCTAAAAGAGGACTGGGAAGGAGAGGCGCTTCCCTCCATTAGTATTCTAGAACATATCGCCCAGTTACGTGATAGGCTAGAAAAAATAGACCTATCCTAAAGGAACACATGTCCAAGGCTCAAGCAGCGCAGGCCCGCAACTATGACAGGAAGTAATCCCTACGTGAGTTCCAGCCGGGGGATCGTGTAATGGTGCTCGTGGCCACTTCCCCCTCCAAATTGTTGGCCCATTGGTAGTGCCCGTACGAGGTAAAGGAGAGGAAAGGGCTCATGGACTATTTGGTGATCCAGCCGAATCGTCGACCGAGCGAGAGGGTCTATCACGTAAACTTGCTGAAACACTGGAGGGACAGGGAGGAACCGCCACTCCCAGGGCCGACCCTCTCCCTTTTCTCGGAAAAAGATGCCCTTAACCTCGGCCCCAATTTGAGTCCCCAACAACAACAGGAGCTCCTGGGAGTAATCCAGTCAGTCCCGGAATTGGTCAGCGAGACAACAGGGCAGACTCCGCTGATTCAGCATGACATAGTGACGGACCCGGGGGTGGTAGTCAGGGAAAGACCTTATCGCCTCCCGGAAGCGAAACATACAGTGGATGTTGGATTTGGACATTATTGAGGAGAGCCATAGCCCCTGGTCCAGTCCGATCGTCCTCGTTTCCAAGCCGGACGGCTCTTGGAGATTCTGTAATGACTTCAGACGTCTCATTCAGGTCTCCAAGAATGATGCCTACCGTATGCCCCAGATAGACAAACTTCTTGAGAGACTGGGGACGGCCCGTTATCTGACTACCCTGGATATGACCAAAGGGCACTGGCAAATTCCCTTAACGGCATCCGCAAAAGAGAAGCCTTTAGTACCCCTAGTGGACACTGGCAATACAAGGTCCTCCCATTTGGGCTGCACGGGGCGCCAGCGACCTTTCAGCGTCTGGTAGAAGAGTCCTATTGTGCCACCTACCTGGATGACGTGGCCATTTTTTCCGGCACCTGGGAGGAACATGTATTACAGGTTTACACGGTTCTCCTGACACTAGCAAAAGCCAGCCTCCGCATCAACCCTCGTAAATGTTATTTTGGTTTGAGCAAGGCCAAGTATTTAGGCTACCTGGTGGGGGGAGGACTCGTGAAACCCCAGTGTAACAAAGTCAAAGCCATTTTAGAATGGCCCCGCCCGGTGGTCAAGAAGCAGGTGCAAGTCTTCCTGGGACTAGCTGGGTATTATCGTCGGTTTGTACCTCGGTTTTCTGAGAGGGCAGCATCCTTGACAGAGCTGACAAAGAAGCGGGTCCCTTTCCAAGTGGTGTAGAATAGTGAAGCGGAACGAGCATTCAGTGACTTGAAAAAGCCCCTTAGCTCAACACCTGTTTTGAGAACACCTGACATTTCCCGTCCTTTTCTCCTCGAGACCGATGCTTCGGACACAGGTCTCACACATGAGCACATCGGGAGCAGTTGAAAGACCCGACTCGCACCGCGATAAACCCTGCCGGGGGACGAAGACAGAGTACTAACCTCTCTCTCCTTTCTTCCGTAGAAAAGACGAAGCGACGTCGCCGTAAAACAACCCGGAATACATAACGGTCTCAACTTCCGGGTTCCTTTCTTCCCTCTGGTCCCGTAAAGATGACGTCAACCTCTCATAAACCATCACGCCTTCCCAGCAGCCATCACGCCTGATTTCCGGTCCATCCCTTTATATTGTCCCCCAACCCGCCATGTTTGTCTTATGATTTTGGTACATTTATGTCTGAGAGAAAAGACCTGTTTTTTTGTTACAGTATACGGGGCAAAACCCCAAACCTTTATGCGACTGTTATGTGCTTCTTTTACAATATATTTCTGTTTCAATATAAGATTTGACATGAAAAGTGCACATTGTAAATCAAGTCAAATTAAATAGTTTGATTCTTTTCTGCTTTAGCCACATATTGATACTGAATCAACCCTTTGCCAGTACATTTGTAGGAAGTGGTAAAGGAAAAACGAAACATTGTGGCCCATGGTAAAGTGCATTATTCTGCGAATTTAGGATAAGAAATGCAATTTTTCATTCAGAAAGTTTATGTATAGTGAATAATTTTACATGTTGTGTTTTCTGCAAACCCTTTATTAAGGCAAATTTGTAATAAGAAATATAAAAACATATTTCTGTCTCATTAACAAACCTTAATGTTTTAAACACATGCAAAATACTTTAGTTGTGTTTTACTGTTTCTATTTGATATACTGCATACATTTCATCTGCATCCATCCAGCTATCCTTACTTCAACACATTCACGCCTAAACTGGAACTGATAGCAAGGTGGGAGTGAAAAACTAGACACAGTGAAAGTCCATCGTAGTCCATCACAGTCACGTATAGTACACATACTCAGCCTTAGCCATTTTCCTATCCGATGTCTTTGGAATGTGTGAGGAAAACTGAAGAATATGGAGAAAATCACATGCAGAAATGAGGAGAAAATAAGTCCACACAATGACAAACATGAGACTCTGTACCGGTATCCTAGGATCACCATGACATACCAAGTTAGTTATAACAGTATGTTAAAATTGATTCCTCAGAACAGAGCTTAATATTTGTCAAGAAAATTAAATATAGACTAAAAACAACATATACACACTTAACTTCAGAATTTCTTTTTGTATAAAATAATGTTCTTGTTCTTTTCATACAGTACTAAGGATTTGACACTGATTCATTTTCTTTACTAAAGTAATGTATGGTTTTGGATTTGAGTAAATTCTGCTTATATCTTACTGTATATATGCTATTTTTGTACAATGATTGAATTTTCTGACACTAATCTACTAATGCTGTGCTCTTGGTTTTACCCCTTATAATGCAGAAGAATCCTTGTTGTTGCTAGTATGATATATTTATGATTTAATGACACCAGTACAGCAGATATACGGTATGTATTTCAGGACTTATAGTAAAAGATGTTACTGGAAAAACTCACCTCAGTAATATTAAGCATTGCTGAATTAGAACAAACTCAACTTAGTTATTATAGTATAACCACCAGGGGGTGTCACCGAGTCCCAAACCTCAGACACAATAATGCCCAAAACTATACTGGGATAAAATAAAAGGTATTTATTCCCCCAAGACCACCAGTGCAAAGATCAATGAACAAATCACAATGCAAATCCAATTCTTCCTCCTTCTGTCCTTCAATTGAGTGTTGCCCGGTGCCTCATGAGTCTGACTCCCTGATGTGAGGCCAAGTCTTTAACTTTGGACAGACTTCCTGTTGTAGTTTGTGGCCTTTGGAAGTTAAAGAGGGGCCCATTACCATTTGTATGATTTTTGTTACAGTAGGAGGATGTTTTTTCTTGGCACCCTTTTATCCTGTAGGAGCATGATTTTTTATTCATCATTATCAAGAATCCAACCAAGCACCAAATACCATAAAGTACAGCCAACATTCATACAAAACAATGACTCTTTTTCTGTCCTTCCGTCCAAAGTTAAGTGTTACCATGGGGAGTCAGAGTCGGGATGCAGTGTGCTCATTTTATACTGGATCCAGAACAGCTTTGAGTGACCCAGCATGACTTGTGGTGAGTTGTTTGGGAACCAGGGTAGTACTCCTCCGAGCTGCACCCTCTTGAGCTACCCAAGGGCTGCAATTCTAGACTCCAGTTTCAATTAACTCCTGTGGGTGTCCCAGCTGGGATGCCTCCAGCGTACCACTGACATCTAATGTTTGGAGAATGCTGCTTCTGGCCTACAGCATTTGCTTGTCCATCCCCTGGCACCTTCCATTTTGTCCAGATGTCATGTCATCATCCAGCCGGGATGCCTGTCTGTCCTCAGTGGCACTCACAAGATGTTAGGTAAATTAATGTAAATCTGATGTTTCAGTATGGAGTATACTTTAGTTAGGCACAAAATAAGTAAACACAAATATAATAACTTATAAACGTAACAATGTAACATAGTAATAAACAAGTTAATTGCTTAATGGTAGATTCATTTTTCAAACAGAATACCAGTTACAAGTACTAATCACTGAAATTCAGAACTGCTACAGAACTAACTTCATGTTTGCAAAGTTAGTAACAATTCCTTTCAAATCCATTGTTTCAGCTGGTTCACGCTCCACTGATCAGGTTGGTGAGAATAAAATATAAACACCTGCATATCATTAGAGCCTACAACAGGACGTTTCCCTATAAGTACCCGTTCATGGGGCAGTTATTTCTGATAAGGAAAACAGACGTTTTGAGGTAAGGTTGTGGAAGTCACTAAGCATGGTGCTGGAAAATGGCAACATGTTTCATGTAGATTAGCAAATGCAAATAAGAATTTCCATGTACCTTACAAACATATATATATGTATGTACACACACACACACACATTACAAATTGCACAAATCACTGCTCCGTTGTATGAAATTGTTTTTTGACAAATTACATGTAAAAAATTATTCACATTAACACTAGTAGCATAAAAATATTGTAATGAATACAGGAATAGAAGAGACAGGCACAGATAGAGATAGGGAGGGAATTACCCTCTAGGATGTGTAAGTTTTTACCCTTAGACATCTGATCATATTATTGTTTAACATTGTAACATAGGACGGCCAGACTATTAAATCCTAGTGTGCCTGTGCAAACCTCCCTGCTGTTAGGGGCCACAGGAAGCACCACCAAAACAAAGAATATGCTTCTAAAAACCGGGACAAGTTGTACCTCACATCACGTTG
Source organism: Polypterus senegalus (assembly GCF_016835505.1). NCBI lineage: Eukaryota > Metazoa > Chordata > Cladistia > Polypteriformes > Polypteridae > Polypterus > Polypterus senegalus. The sequence continues at coordinate 85,044,046 of NC_053168.1, forward strand.
TCTCCACTGCCTGCACACACGGGATGAATTCCAGCTGTTTTCTGTCATGCTCTTGCTGACTTATGGCTACCACTTCGAATTCCTTTTCTCACATATGAATCATCAGGGCTCTAGTTTCCAGCCTCCTCATAGGTGCCAAGATACTTTGGCTACTCCTGTCATCCACCCAGAGGTCCTCCTGCCACTGGAAACACACAAAGCTCCCATTTAAATAATCTGGGCTATGAAAGCTGTGGCACAGTCAGGATGCTGCTAGTTCACTGTCAAAAAGGTGGCTCTCCCTATAGTTACATTGCAGTTACTTGGCCCCATGCAACTGATACGTGTTTCCATCTACTGGTTGCTACAATAACAATAATTACAGCCATGCAAAACAGGCATTATATACATTGTATTAAATATGCAGTTCAAGAAGTTGTAACATATGCTGACCAGTTTTGTGATTAAGCAGAAATCTAGCATTAGAGTATTTTTGTTCTTGATGTGGTGGGGGTAATAATTGTCAAGATTGACAACAGGCACATAAAAGATAGTTCTAAAACTGCTGGAAATGGCAATGTCCTTGGATTGCAAAATAAAGGACAAAACTGAAGGAAAAATATGTAAATCTGCATTAACCAAATGTCAAAATAAGGATTGAAATTAAACAACAAACTGGCTAAAAAGGCAACAGTGGTAAAACAAAAGTAAACTACATGCATGCACCTGAAAAAAAAAAAAGAAACAAGTCATTCTATGTGAAGCAGAAGGCAGTGCATCCAGGGATTTGGAAGACCACCTGTAAAGGGCTTGTGAAGCTTGTCAGATATTAAAACCAAAGATTATTAAACAGTATAACAGGGTTAATGCGAGTGGGACAGTTGCATTGAGTCCGAGTGTTTGTAAATCAGAGTCTATACTGTTTAAAATATGCCAACCCCCAGATTTTACTGACTAGTTTGCCTAAATGGTACAGTTGGCCATGTTTTATGTTCTCAAAAAATGTTAAGCTGTCATTTTGGAGGTTCTTGATGCCAAGTAATTCATAAGCTGCATTAATTTTGTGTTGTAATGTGTTGTTATGTATGTTTCTTTTTCAGTTCTCAAATAGTACCATATTACTTTTGTATACAAGCCATCACTTTTGTTGTGCAGTTCCTAGGTTGTTGTTAGGCTTAACAGTCAGACGTACGCGCTTTGTGATGGGATATGAAGGTTGTTGCATTTTCAAATTATCTGAGTACACGGATATCTTCAAAGAAATTTGTGTGCACCGTACTATATGAGTTTGATCTTTTGATTTTGACTCCTTTTGGTTAGCTGATTTTGATTCTTCTCTATCGTTTTGGCTAATGAATGGCTCATTTTTCAGACTCTTGGCCCTCCGCTACATCGTTTTGACTAAATTTTTGCTTCGCATTTTGGGTTCTGTTAAAATTTTCTTACTTAACGATATCAACTTTGTTTGTTTTTCTGATGCCCCGTATCGTGAGCCTAAAGTAAAGGCCATCCATGAGTGGAGCATGGGAAAATGGCAAACTTAAAGAAAAGCCTAAACAGTGGGAGGGCATCTAACAGGAGGAGAATGACAGCAACTCCTTTTGTTAGCAACTAAAAACACACACCTGGAGGTATTTGTACATCTGCTCTTCTGTGTGGGGTAAACACAACACAGGAGTTTCCTGCTCAGCAACAAGGTACTGCCCACCATACCATATCTCCTTGTTAATTTTTTAATTGTGAAATGGAGGTTTGTTACGAAAATCATTTTGCTGATTGATTAAGTTAGAACTCTGAATAGCAGATTCGGCTGAAAATATAAGGTAAAAAAACAAGTAAGAATTGTTAGTTATATCTTCAATAAATGTTTTCCATCCATCCATTAATTATCCAACCTGCTATATCCTAACTACAGTGTCATGGGGGTCTGCTGGAGCCAATCCCAGCCAGCACAGGGCGCAAGGCAGGAAACAAACCCCAGGCAGGGCGCCAACCCACCGCAGCAATAAATGTTTTATATAAACAAATATGTTATACAATAGTATTCAGAAGTATATTTTTTTACGGAGCATACTATATATGTTCAAAATGCATATACACGTATCTCCATACATTATGCTCACCTACAAATATAGAAAGAAAGAAAGAAAAAAGTCATCTTTGCCCACAGAAGGCTCTTTTTGTAAACATCTGAAGATATAATCCGCCTTATTGAAAAATGTGATTGTCAGTTTTATATACAAGGCAGACAATACACTAAACAGAATCTCAGTTAGGAAGACCATTGGAGAAAGCGTGATAAAGGGATTTTGCCAGCTCGGCACTTGTGCAATTTCAGTTCTCATTACAAAGCTGAAAAGAAAGTTTTGCTAATTGACAATGAGAATGAAATTCAGCTGCCATTATAAATCTCTTGGATGAAAGCCTATTTAGATCATCAGCCTAATGCTTCTATTCATTCACGCCATAGCAAGTCATCGAGAGGAACACATTTCCATTTTCAGAGTTCTCTGGGCAAAACAAGGGGCAGTAGAATAACAAATGAAACCTTTAGCTTGAGTGCACCTTTTTGGTAGGTATTATTAAAGAGTCCATTCAAAAAATATTAAAATCATTTATCTCAGGTTTTTCCTTTTTTATTTATATTTATTTTCCTGGCTAAGGAATTAGAAAGTATGGTATTTAAATTTCTGAACACAATAGAAATGAATTCCAATGTCTCTGGTTAGAAACATTCATTAATGTGAAATTCATTTTTTGCTGATTGAGTAGTGATTTTGTATTGAATAAGCATTTTCTAGGGCATAGGGCAGAATGAATGTTTAGTTTAAATGCCTCGCTAGTGTTAGTTATTTTTCTCTTGTTTACATTTTATCAAGAAGACGTAACCCTTAAATAATGGAATTTTGAAAGAAAGAACAGAAACGCTAATAGAAAACAAATGAAAGCAAAAACAATTATTTTACTGATCCTTATCCTGGGGAAAAGCACAATACAAGCGTGCTAATATTTATAGCTGAGAATAAAGCAAGCAACAGAACAATGGTGCACATTCCAGATTTGTGCCCTTGTAAATGAATACTCTACTGCCTACGGTAATTTTGTTTATTGCTCTAAAGATAAAACTATCCAGCTTATTTTAATCACTGAGTACAAACATGGATACATGGAAATACACAATGAGGTGAAGAAGAGTTAACCATCCTTTGCATAACTTAAAGCAAGTCATACTTTCTAGCTCTTGTTATAATCCTTACCGCTACATTTTGAATCAGTTCTAGGACAGATCACTTTTCTGGCTAATACAGATTTCACAGGTAAAAGTTATACATTGACAGAATACTAAAAATTAACTGCAATATATTATTATAACATGTCAATGGATTACATTGTATAGCATTTGCATTTATAGTACTATGAAGAACATTAACAGAATAATTTAATTTTGTATGCAATAATCAGACCAGGCATTTATAGTAGTATACACAGATAGAATTGGAGATGGAGAAAAGTCATGGAGGAAGTGTTATTCCTAATAAATATATTGTACTTAATATTTTAATGTAAGAACTTCATAATGAATGGGTTAATAAAAAATAAATTGCCAAGGTAGAACAATGTGAAATACGGACTTTGCAGTCCTTCAATTATTAATGTACTCTATAAGCAATTCAATGTGTGTGTTTTAAATGTGTGCATCAATACATCAAAATTAATTTGATGTTTTCACAATAATCTGAATGCAGTCATTAACCACTGGCAAGGCCACTGCCACATTCTAATCTATAGCACAAAGCCATCGGCTGAAGCCTTGTCCAAAGGGATGTCAATAAAAATTGCTTCATTTTCTGTTGAATTGCTACTCAGTAAAAAGCGATTTAAAAATATATCTTATGAAACCATTGGTTTTATTTCGGAGATCTTGATAGGAAGCTGATAAACAGCACAGGGGGTTCCTTGTTGAAAATCTGACTCCAGTTTAAGATTTAGCTGTGGAGTGTATGTTTTACTTCAGCTGTGTATAACTTTCATTCTGTACCAGGAAAGAAACTGTCATTTTCCAAATTCCTTATCACAGACATTTCTGACCAGTAGAGAGAGTTAAATTACAGATGTGATTGTATTCAGTCAACAATTTACAATCACAATTTTCAATTCATTTCCAGAAAACCTTTTGTGCTATTTAGAGGTACTGAAGGGTGGAGACTAAGTGAGGCTGTTCCCAAAGTAGCTTTATACAAAAATATTTCCTTTTGAGTCCTCAGCATCTTCCTAAACAGCAATTTAGTGAGGAAAGCTTTCTATAAACTACATTTCTGCTGTATAATCTTGGTAAGAGTCCACATAAAATAAAACTCTTTGTTTCTTTTGCGTTATGACACTGTGGTATTAAACTGTTCTTTGAAACCTCAGAAATCTAAAAACATATCATTTGTGCCTGCTTGAACAACTAAGGTACAGTCATCACTACTGGCAAGAAAATTCAATTCAGCCTCAATATCAGTGGCCACGGGGAGGCATTTTAGAGAAACTGCTTTGTTATTACAGTTACCAATTTTAACATTAGGATTTATTGACTTTTCTATCACAAGCTACTTTTTAAACTTAGACAGGTTGCTGAGTGCTGATCTGTTTTAGGTCCAAATTGGCTACTATTGTGTCATATATTTAACTTTCAAATCACGGTCTAAGTGAGATCCTAGAATCAAAGATGCTTGTTAGATTGTGAGATCACACAGTGGCAGTTTTCCTCACAAAAGGAGAAGTGATATTGGAGAAGTTAGACTTCATGAGTTTGAATTTAATTGTTGCAACCTTATTACAGTAGTTAGCAGCTTCACTTTTGTTCGTTCTTTTGCAGATTTTGATTTGAGTTTTTGAGCACTACTTGTTTTTCAGTTATTCAACACTGTTTTTTGTGTTACGGATAGGAAGTGTACCTACTTGAATACAGCAGTGCTCCAGATTCAATGACCTTTCTAATTACTGCATATACACATGGATAATTTCTCTCGCGGATAAGTTGGGACTTGATTTTACCGTTTAATTTCTGATATTTTATAATGTCAGTTGTATAAGTAAGAATGCGGAAAACTCACACTGTTGGTCCAAGAGATAATGATATGCTATTGCCCACCTGAGAGAGTAAGCACAGAGCACACTGCCTTTTTTTCTAGGCGGGTGCGTCAATGCACTGTATCAGCGCGTGCTCCTAACCTCTGTCTCTCTATTGTGCCTGAATACCCGAATCATTCTGAAGCAACGTTTATACTGATCTGTGTTTTTTGTATCTCACACCCTTATACACCCTTATCTATGATGGAGCGTTTGATCAGAAGAAAATATGAAGCTGGTTTTAAATTAAACGTTGTTTAATTTAGTAGCAAAAGAAATTGGTAACTGTGCTGCTGCAACAAAATTCGATGTGTCTGAGAAGCTGATGCAAGATTGGAGAAGGCACGAATATGTAAACAAAAAATTAAGTGTCGCATTTTTGAAAACTCAAAACAAAAAATAAACAGAAACTTCAATAAACTTGCAGCCTTTCCAGGCGTACCTAAATGACTTTTGAACCCCTGTCTACCTGGTGGTGAGGCTTTCCCATATTGTCACCACACTACACTCTTAAATATGATGCTTCTTTAAGAGCATTTTATTGGGTTGTGTGGTTCCTCGCTAAACCGTTGAGATACAAAAAGAACCATTTCATTTTGAAAGGAGTTCTTTGTATATGAAATTGGTTTATTGGGCTTTGAAAAGTTTCGAAATATGTTAGGCAAGCGTAGTTTTGGAGGAAATGGATTCAAATTCCATGACCATGACCAAGTCACTGCGACTGCCTGAGCTAAAAATTGGAAAAAAAAGAAATGTATCCAATTGTAACTATCAAATATTTTAAGTCACCTAGGATAAAGGTGTCAGCCAGATAATAAGAAATAATAATAATATGAACAAAACAGAAATCTTTGATTTATAGTGCAGGATACTAACAGATCATGAAAACCTGACCTTAGACTATGCTATTCTCATTATAAAAGTATGGGTCAAAATTTGTTATCATCTATTTATGATTATTTATAGCCCCGATTATGGATCTAAAGGTTTTTTTCTGGAATGCTATTGTGGATGGTTCTTTTGGGAACTACACATTATTCCCCTATGGCATTACTCTGAAGAACCACTCTGGCACCTTTATTTTTAAGAGTGTACCACATTAAAGTATTCCCCGTCTCAAATCTCATCAATCAGGCACTGGACTATCTTTTTCCAGTCAGCTGAGTGTTTATCCCACTTTTTTCTATTAACTTTGCACTTGAATTAATCTCTGTCTGTCATGCATTGAGCTCACCTTCATCCAAGCAGCAGAATCACTTCCAAGTTTAGGACTGTCTTTTGATTTTCCTGAGTAACACCAAACATGAACTCGCTCTAGTAGGTCCTGGAGTCTCTGAACCCCCGAGCATTTGGTTGCACTTAAACGACCAGGCCCTCAAGTCAGATCGGCAGCTGCTGGCTCCATTATAGGGACAGCACAGTCCCATATGTTTCTTCTCAGACTACTTGCCCTGTAGCAATCAGGACGTGTTGCCACTTCTGGGTTTTCCTTCCTGGTCTTGCTCGTGTTTCAGCCAGGGGGCCAAACCATCCCTGCCAACTGCTGTTTCATCTGCCAACTCTCTCTTCCTCTTTCTCATACAGATACTGCTGGTCTTTCCTAAAGCCTTTCTGGAGCACGCATCATCGATACAGGCTATGCCCTTTGTGCTTCCACAATGGTATCTGAACAGCCTTTGCTGCCACCAGGGTGTCTCCCTCTTGAGCCCACAGGTTTTTTTCAGAAACGTTTACCCACCCTGTGCCATCCTGGCAGTTTCTGTGTTGCTAAACTCTTGCAAGCTGAGAAAACCTTGATGACACATAAATATATTTGAAATGAAGATGGGAAGTAAAGCACTGCAGGGCTCACAATAAACTTACAGTATATGTACACTTGAAAAATATTATTGAATGAAGAAATACTCATTTAACGAAAAATACTGAAAACAAATCAGTTTTAGCCACTGGATGGCCTTTCAGCAGCAAAATATCTTATTCAAAAATCCTGTGTTCACCAGTAAACATGTGCATGTTCTGGATGAAACTTGTGCAATGTTAAATTCATTAAATTCATTGTAATCCTAATTGAAGAGACTATAATGCAAGTTATCAGTTGCTGCTAGGCACCAGCCCACCGGGAGGTCGATTAATCCTCATTATGGACTCAAGAATAATATTATGCTCCTCTACTGGTGTGCTGAGATCCAAATATGCACTATACTCCTATTTGAAAAAGAAAATATGGCATGATCTTGCATAAAATCTTTATAAAAGCAGAAAAACATTTTGCAATATTTTCTTAAATATGTGAAAAGTCCTAGAATAATGCAATCTTCATAACAAAGCATATAATCTGTAAGGGATTATGCAAAGTATGTTGGTGTTTTAATAATATTCTATACATTAAATAGATCGATTAAATTGCATTTCTAGAAAAAATATCTGGACATTATTATTTTTTTTATTCTTATATTCCATCAAAAGTGCAATTGGTTTGAGAACATAAATGTCAAGAGAGAGAAGTGAAAAAAGTAACAAAAAATCCAATTTATTATCAAGCTCTCTTCTTTGTTATTTGATGAGTGATTCAAGAGTCAGCTGCTGTCTCAAAAGAATTAAAAACAGATGTTTCGGCACTAAGGTACAGGGAAGCAAAGTACTATAATAGTGCAGGGAAGAAAAGGAGGTAGTAGCAAAGAAATTACTTTGAACTTGACCCATGCTTTAAATACTTCAAATCGATAAGGTCACAGAGCTCTTTACTACTATATGATGAGGTCGTGACCCATCACATCTTCACGATGACATGCTGATGGGCATTTAAAGAGCAGGTCATAAAAATTCAGACTCTTTTCTTAAAACGAGTGCTTTGTGTCTGAGGGATACTTTTGGAGTTGACTCACTGATGGAACTTAAGTTACAAGAAGGACGCTTGATGTTTGCCTTCTAAATGGAGCTGACCTTGCATAACTCGCAGCTAAATGCCAGGAACTTGATCTATACCCAGCTCACTTCATCAGTTTTGTTTATTCTAAACTGCCTGTCACAAAACCTATTCATCACATTCTTTTCGGGGGTTGAGCAACAGCACACATTAAGTTCCCTGAAGTGGAGCACCATTAAATAATCATTAGATTTCATCACCGGTCTTGAGACCTGCTTAAGATCCACAAAGATAGCTGTTACTATTCATCAGAACTGCATTTAGATGAGCTGTTTGACGGATATAAAAAGAGTGTTTTGTATTCTTCTTTATTAGTTTAACAGCTGCATTCTTTTTCCTATGAGAGGAGTTATTTTTGACTTAAAACCTAAAAAGAGAAAGGCAGATGGCCAACTTCTTTCAGTATCTGCTTGCTTTATTTAAACAGTGAAGTGCAAAATGGAGATTGCCTGCTTTAGCAAAGCAGTTGCATTATCACCAAAAACCAAACACATCTTAGAACAAGTGAAAGAATGGTGTTGGCATTTCCACACTGCAAATATATAGACAGCTCTCATTGTGTGCTGATATTTTAAAAAAATCTGTTGGTCCACCTAGCACACCGAATTTCTCCCCATGGAGACTGATACAGCCATAATTCTTACATTATATATGAATACTGAATTGTACTGTGGCAGCAGGACTTTGTAATATTAGCTTAAAATGTAACATTAAAAATAACATTTTGAAAGAATGAGTAAAAAAGTAATTGTTTATTCTGAAAACTGACATTTTTCACTCTGCTATTACCTACTATGAAGCAAAATGCTCTCTGTTTAATGCTGGGTGCAAAAAATCAATGTGATAAGCCACGTTTCTCAAGGAGCCCACCAGAGGTAAATCCTGATTGTAATGGATGTTGTACAATACTAGGAATATCAGGGTTCCCTAACAAGATAAGAAAAGCTGTCTTATCCATGCTGGGTCATTACAGGAGATACACAGGAGGAAAGGGATTTGGCTCCCAGTAAGTTCATTGAGAAAAGATTGAATGTCACACACTGCGTGAGAAGGTGATGTTAAACATAAAGAAAGGTAGTGAACAGCCAGCCTGAAATTTTACTAGCTGATTCTACTAGAATCCACATTTCCATTATTCAGAAAGGCATAAAGAAATGATTGTCATTTCCTTTGGAGCTGATATTTTACTGCTACAACATTTTAATAGTGCCGTTTTGTTACCTCATAAACATGAGATTTAAGCTCATTGTTGAGCTTGGTTTCAAAATGAAATAGGCTTGAATAATACATTTTTGTCTCCTCAAAATAAAAAAATAAAAAACCTTTTTAAAGGAAAGCCGCTTGCAAAAAATGAAGGATATTGACATATATTAATTAAATTCTTCACACTTATCTCAAACTACAAGGACCATGATTATATGATACATTATTTGATAACATTTTAAATAAGGATTTTATTTTGTATTCTATTTAGTAAAAAGTGTTGAGCCAATATCTTATAGTTAAAAGTTTGTGATTGTTACTTTTATTTTAACAAATAACAAACTCTCAATGCAGTATTTATACTGTGTGTAATCCTCAGATAAGCTATAATTTTTTAAAATACTGTGTAGGAGTGCCACATATTAGTAAAGTTTTTTTCTATATTTTCCTTGTATTATAGCATCACTAATGTATTGTCAAGAGCCCCTTACTTGCTTATAATTCAGTTCCTATTGAATGTAATAAAGGAGGTCCTTATAGTAGTGAAATATGTCTTATCCGATCATTACACCACTTCAGCTGTTAAGGCCAGTGACAAGTCCACCTTTGACCATCAGTATGGGTTGTCTATAACTGATGACTAAGTGACGAGACAACTGAGGAAGCTACACACAGGAATAGTTGCAGGGCCAGATGGAGTTAGTCCTCGAGTCCTTATGGCCTGTACTGACTAACTTTGTGGTGTCCTCTGTCACCTGTTCAGTGTGTCACTAAGGCTCCAGAATGAGTCACTACTATGGAAATGAACATGCACTATTCCTGTTTCAAGCAAGTCAGGCACTTCTTCACCTAATGATTACAAACCAGTGGCACTTACATCCCACATCATGAAGACCATCAACACACTAATCCTGGACTATAAGAGTCCTCTTGTAAAACAACACTTGGACCCACTGACATTTGCCTGTTGGACAAAGAATTGAGCGGAAGATACAGTTATCTGTTATCTTTTTTAATTTCCCCAGTAGCTTTAATACCATCCAGCCATCTCTGTTAATGTAAGCAGATGAATGAGCCTATGATGTCCTGGATAATGGACCACCTATTCTGCAGACTGCAGTTTGTGAGACATAAGAACAGTGTCTCTGATATAGATGTGAGCAACAATGGAGCACCACAAGGACACATTCTTGTTTCCATTTTTTAAAATTCTGTACACCTCAAATTATAAATATAGAACCACATAATGTTGATTGCAGGTTTTCTCAGATGATTCTGAGCTAATGGGGTGCACTGAGAAGGGGAATGTGACAGAGTATAGAAGTGAGGTGGAGAACTTTGTTTCTTGGTGCAGAAAGATGTCTTCAAGTTAATATCAGCAAAACCAAGGAACTGAGTATTGATTTAGATAGATAGATAGATAGATAGATAGATAGATAGATAGATAGATAGATAGATAGATAGATAGATAGATAGATAGATAGATAGATAGATAGATAGATAGATATTTTATTAATCCCCAAGGGAAAATTCACATACTAATTAAAATATCTGCTGCACCAAACAGCCTCTACAACTGATCACTATTCAGGGAGTGAATGTAGAGGTGCTACATTGCTGCAAGTACTTGTGGGTCCACATCCATGACATGGAATTATATAAGAAAGGGTAGAGCAGGTTCTTTTTTCTTTAATATGAGTGTTCCTTTAATATGAGTGGTGACATCCTTTACATATTCTGCAAATCTGTGACAGCCAGTGATTTTCTAGGTTGTGATGTGCTGGGCTGATAACATCACTTCAAGAGAGGTCCACTGAATCAATAAACTAAAAGGACAGGCTCAATTATGGGGCACACTCCTAGCCCGCTGGAGGTGGTAGCAAGGGAGAGAATCAAAACAAAGCTTTCTGATACACTGAGGACTTTCAGCCAATAAATTATTTAGCAGAAGTGTGTCAAGAAACACTACTGGGGCTCCTTCATATCAACAGCAATACCCCTGTATAATGCCTCACTGTGAACGTGACTGCCAGGTCAGAAGTTTTATTTCTTTTTAATGATTCCTTTTGTTATTTGGGTGTGTTTAGTCCATAATATGTGTGTAGATCTATCCTTCTATTTATTTAAAGAGCACCCTTAAGTCAAATATCTCCTTGGGGACAAGTAAGTTCAATGTAGGAGAATCTAAAATCAATAGTTCATATTTGATCTGTCTAGAAGGCAATGTAGGCATTCAAAGGGTGACATGCCAATAGTGGTGTTTTACAAGGTAATTTCAGTCAGTTGCAGTATCAGCCTCCAATCTAAACAGAAGCTATTAATTGTACAACACAAAAACTTTTCTAAATCTCATTTAGTTCATTCTATTTGGCCATTACTTTCAGGATGGTACAGAGGAATAAATTAAGTTTACACCCAATTTTTTTTACAAAGAAATTGCCATAACCAGTTGTAAACCTTGGTCTGGGATAACAGATATAGACAGACTGTGGAGTCTAAACACTTCCATTGACAAGACGTTGGCTAAATCTCTATCAGTAGGAGTTATTTCAAAGGAACAAAGTGAGGACCAATTCACAATAACTAAAATTGCGGTGTACTTCTGTGAAGGTGGAAGATTGGTTATAAAATCCACGAAGATAGCATTCCATGGATGATTAGAGATTGGAATTGGTTTGACATAGCTCTACAGTAAATCCCTAAAAAGATTTGGCTCTCTTACAAGTTTCATAAGCCTTAACATTGTCACTGACATCCATGCTCAGCCTTGTAGCAGTGCTACCATTGGTTAGAACTGCATCTCCCAGCAGTCCTTGCAGGGCTGTTGGGGGCAAAGGTGGCCAGAGGAGTTCAAAAGGAGGGCAGGGGATGAAGAGGGGAAAAGTTTTGTTCTTGTTTGTTTGGTGCTTGTTATAACTGTTGAACTGCCTGTCGTTGTCTGCTTTACATCTTCGTGTCCTGGATTGTGTTGTTTGTTGGGGTCTGGAATCATTCGTCTACCTGTTTACTGTTACTGAGGACGTTGTCTGGATTCATTGGCTTTCACGGAAGAAGGAGCGCTCCTGAACCATTCATCGGTCATCATACTTCAGCAATTACCGGTAGGACTGTGTTTTTCCATTTCCCTCGCTTCATACAAATCACTGGACATAACTTCACCGCTGATCATTTCATACATGGACTTTACTGCGTGTTTGTCGTGTTTATCTGTTAATTGTAATATCGCTGAAGGGATCAGGGGTGGTATTATTGTTTTCATTTAGTTAATTTAATTTCATTATACTTTTTTATCGTTTAAGTTCCCAGTGCGTTTTCTTTGTCTCTGTAGTGAGTGTGTGTGTGGGTCGTGCCAAGGCTGGGGTTGTCCCTGGTAATCCTCATATAAAATAAATAAATCACCGTCTTCCACGACGGTGTGAATCTTAGCGGCTTCTGACCGCTACAGATTTTGGCGAGCCGGGTAGGAGCCAGGGTTATTTACGACACCTTCTAGTGCGACTTCACTAACACCCTTTCAGAAGCATGTCTGTTGTAAGCGCAGTGCAGGGCGAGGAACTTGAACTTAGTGAACCGCTGGTTGATGTGCGTCCGCTGCCTAGGCCGCGTCACGTTACGGTCAGAGCCCCTCTCGAGGAGGAGTTGAGCCTGCTGGATACCCTGTGTGTCTCCAGCAGCCCGAGATCGGCGAGGGACAGCTTCTGCAAGACCTGACGTTGCGCCTAGAACAGTTAGAGACGCGGGTTGATGACATCGCCCGCAGTTTTCTAAATCGTGATGAAACTGTCCATGATCTTATCGATGCCACGGCCGCCCGAGTTTCCGGAGAGGCGGTTGTGAGGGTGCAGCGTCTGGAGCAGTCCTTCGCGAAGTGTGTGCAGCGCCTGGAAGCCAATATGAGAGAGGAGATCAGGAGGCAGGTGCAAGAGAGCTGGCGTGCCGCCACGCAGCCACTGGGGCAGTCGACTCCTGTAACGGGAGTGAGGAACAACTGGGGACAGACGGCCTTGTCCGTTGCGGTGCCGCGGATGGAGTTTCCAAAGCTGGCCCCTCAGTGTGCACCCACGGGCATTGTCGACTTTGTAGAGGAGGTCAACGTGTTCGTGGAGCTGCATCCTCTGAGTGGAGCCGAGCTGCGGGGATTCCTGAACACGGCACTCAGCGGGCCGGCACGCTCTTGGTGGTTTGCTGAGCGGCACAAGTACAACTCCTGGGCGGAGTTTCGCGCTGCTTTCCTGAACGCTGTTGTAAGAAAAGCTCCGGACCTTTGTGCAAAAACCATCGCAGAGCCTCCGGGACTTTGTCTTTGAATTCCGTGCGTTGTGTCTAAAGTGGCGATCTGACATGCGTGAGGAAGAGATATTGCGACGTGTCCTTGATGCATGTGACCCTCGGGTGGCTGCTACTCTGAGGGGGGTCGTGAAATCGGTCGATGAGTTGGTGAAGGTGGGGTCCCGAGTGGAAAAGGATTGGCCGGCTATCGGACTTAGTGGGTCTCGAAAGGGTCTCACGTCTCGAGATGTCCCCTGTCCGAAACCACGAGGGAAAGCCCCAGTGGATCCCCGGGCCGATCTCACCTTGGTGCAAGCCACCTTGCCCCTCTTAGTGGTGCCCATACAAGTGCGGGGTGTCACTGGAGAGGCAGTCGTAGATACAGGGAGCACTTATACCCTTATGAAATACAGCTTGTGGGAAAAGCTTAAAGTGCCTCATGAGCAGTTAAGGGAAAGTGCAAAAGTAAAATTCTTTCTTGCGGATGGAAGGGCGCACGGGGCAAAGGGCAGGGTTCCCATGAGGTTCTGCTTACATGAGACACACTGGGAGACAGAAGTTTACATCCTGAAAGATGACCACCTGTCAATGCCCTTGTTACTGGGAATGGACTCTCTGGTGTCGGTAGGTCTTACCATCCATCTGTCGCGGCTGGAGTATGAGTTGCCGGGGGGTGGAGTCCATTGGTTTGGGACGAAGGCTCAAGGTAATCTGGTTTGGCCTAACTTGTGTTATTACCTCGCGCAATTGGTGGACGAGCCCAGCCCAGTAGAGAAGGCTATTCTTGAACAGCTGGAGCTCGTTCAGCCGCTGCTTAGGAGGTGGCACTCTGTGTGGACGGACAAATTGGGTCGGACTGAGGTGGTGTGTCATCACATTCACACAGTCGACCCTGTCCCTGTTCGGCACAGGGCTTACAGAGTGTCGCCTCTGAAAAGAGGAATAATCAAGGAGTGGGTCGACCAGATGTTGGCGGATGAGCCTTCCACCTCGCCTTGGGCTAGCCCTGCGGTGCTCATTCAGAAGGCCGACGGGACCTACCGATTCTGTGTGGACTATCGGGAGCTGAACAAGAAGACCTTAGATGATGCTTACCCCATGCCCCTCATTCATGACATCTTGGAGTCTTTGCATGGGGCAGCGGTTTTCAGCTCCCTTGATCTGAAGTCCGGGTATTGGCAGGTGAGGATGGGGAAGAGTAGTATGGAGAAGACCGCCGTCATCACCCCGGAGGGGTTGTTCCAGTTTCGGGTGATGCCCTTTGGACTTAAAAACGCTGGGGCGTCATTCCAACAGCTAATGGAGCAGGTCCTCCGGGGACTCATGGAAAGACCTGTTTCGTGTATATTGATGACATCATCGTATTCTCCCCATCTGTCTCACAACATCTGAAGGACCTTGATCACATCTTCCAGAGACTGCAGAAGGCTCATCTGACACTCAACACCACGAAGTGTAGATTTCTACAGGACCATCTAAACTTCCTCGGCCATTTGGTGTCGGCAGACGGGGTCCGGGTAGACCCAAAGAAAATTAAGTCCATCTTGGACTACCCAGCCCCAGGAGGTAAAAGTCTCCAGCGCTTCCTGGGGATGGCTGGGTGGTTCCACAAATTTGTGCATGGGTTTGCCGACATCGCTGCCCCTTTGTTCCAGCTGCTGAGGAAGGGATCCCCCTGGGAGTGGTCACCAACGTGCCAGGACTCCTTTGAAAGACTTAAACAGGCATTGATATCGCCTCCAGTCCTGGCACAGCCTGATCCCAAATTAACCTTTCAGGTCCACACAGACGCAAGTGACCTCGGACTCGCCGTTCTTGCTCAAACTAATCAAGGAGAAGAGAAAGTGGTGGCCTATGCTTCACGGTCACTGAAGGGCGCCGAGTATAATTATTCCACCACAGAGAAGGAATGCCTCGCTGTCGTGTGGGCCGTGGAAAAGTGGCGTCACTTCCTGGAGGGGACATCCTTTGAAGTCTACACCGACCATAGGGCTCTGACCTGGGCATTCAATTGCCCGAAGACCACGTCTAGGCTAACAAGGTGGGTTTTGCGCCTCCAACAGTTCACGCTCAGGGTGTGCTATCGGAAGGGTTGTGCTAATGTGGTGCCCGATGCCTTGTCCCGGGTGCACGAGCCCGCACCGATGGTATGTGCGGTATCGGTCTCTAACCCTTGGCCTGATCTTCCCCTGAACATGCAGGAAATTGTTCACTCTCAAGCAGCCAGTCCTGTGTGTCAGGGGTTGAGAGAGGATGCAGGGGGGAGGCCTGACCGCATACATTATAGGGAACTACAAGGGGCACTCTATCGCTGTGTTCCAACAAAAGACCGGGGTTACCATTATCAGTTGGTAGTGCCCGAGACATACGTGCCCAAGTTCCTACAGTATTACCATGACAGCCCGATCGGTGGTCACCTTGGACGTACTAAGACACTGTTTAAAGTCTTGGAGGTGGCATGGTGGCCGACGATACGCAAAGACGTCTGGTCCCATGTCCAGACTTGTACCACCTCTCAGCAATACAAAACCCCACCTGGTCTCCTCTCAGGTCAGCTCCAGCCAGTAACCATCACTACCCCGGGGGAGAGCCTAGGCGTGGACCTAATGGGACCATTACCCACTAGTAAGGACCAGAAGACCTACCTGATGGTGGTTGTGGACTATTTTACCCGATGGGTGGAGCTATTCCCATGGCTAATGCCACAGCCAAGAAGATATGTTCCACCCTGAAGGATGAGATCTTTACCCGATGGGGGTGCCAAGAACATCATCTCAGACCGGGGCCCGCAGTTTACCAGCTCAGAGGCCGAAGAATTTTGGAAGCAATGGGGGTGGTTCACCTGAAGACAACAGCGTACCATCCCCAATCTAATCGCACTGAGCGGGTGAACCGGACCCTGAAGACAATGATTGCATCCTTCATCGGAGACCATCATCAGGATTGGACAAAGTGGCTGCCTGAGCTGCGGTTCGCATTGAACACGGCGGTGCACGAGGTTACGGGTGAGACCCCTGCATTGTTAGCTTTAGGCAGACAGCTAAACGGTCCACTAGAGAGGATAATTAATCATAAACCACCCAATCCAGACACCTCAATACATGATCATTTGCAAACACTACAACTTATCACACAACAGGTAAAGGAGAGGATGGTGAGGTCCCAGTCCAGACAATCTCAGTCGTACAACCGGAGACATAAGCCTGTGCAATTCTCAGTTGGGGAGAAAGTCTGGATCAGGACTCATCCCCTCTCCGATAAATTCACAGCTAAACTGGCTCTGAAGTGGTTCGGCCCGGCAACTATAGTCCAAAAGAAAGGACCAGTGACCTATGCAGTAGAGTGGGGATTGCCGGGGACGAAGAAAGTAGACACTGTTAACATCACTAACCTCAAGCCTTGGTTCGGCCGTACACCACGGCCTGGGGAGGGGGATTGTAGCAGTGCTACCATTGGTTAGAACTGCATCTCCCAGCAGTCCTTGCAGGGCTGTTGGGGGCAAAGGTGGCCAGAGGGGTTCAAAAAGAGGGCAGGGGACGAAGAGGGGAAAAGTTTTGTTCTTGTTTGTTTGGTGCTTGTTAGAACTGTTGAACTGCCTGTCGTTGTCTGCTTTACATCTTCATGTCCTGGATTGTGTTGTTTGTTGGAGTCTGGAATCATTCGTCTACCTGTTTACTGTTACTGAGGACGTTGTCTGGATTCATTGGCTTTCACGGAAGAAGGAGCGCTCCTGAACCATTCATCGGTCATCATACTTCAGCAATTACCGGTAGGACTGTGTTTTTCCATTTCCCTCGCTTCATACAAATCACTGGACATAACTTCACCGCTGATCATTTCATACATGGACTTTACTGCGTGTTTGTCGTGTTTATCTGTTAATTGTAATATCGCCGAAGGGATCAGGGGTGGTATTATTGTTTTCATTTAGTTAATTTAATTTCATTATACTTTTTTATCGTTTAAGTTCCCAGTGCGTTTTCTTTGTCTCTGTAGTGTGTGTGTGTGTGGGTCGTGCCAAGGCTGGGGTTGTCCCTGGTAATCCTCATATAAAATAAATAAATCACCGTCTTCCACGACGGTGTGAATCTTAGCGGCTTCTGACCGCTACAGCCTTTCCTACCAAAAACATCTTTTAATCAATTCTAAGGGTTGGTTCATGTGCAGGAGACTGAACATCATTGATGTTATGAGCTAAAGGGTCCTAAAGCACAAAAGTCCCAAAATATTTAAAATGCCAATTAGAGGGGGAAATACTATCAAAAACCTAGCTAGTTACATTAAGGGCAATGTAGAATTTTCATAAATAAAATATTTAGTTTGTAAAAATTGTCCTTAAACAAAATAAAGCTCCATGGAGCACAAGAAGCAAAAACGTTGCCTGAAAAGGCAAAGGCAATCGAAGTCCCAAAGACAAATCCAGCAAAGTCAAAAAATAGGGCACAGGTCAAAAAAATCCAGAAATTCACAAAATAACCAAATAGCAAAATATACAAGAGAAATCACCACCGCAACCAAGTGTGCTACCAATGAACCACAATGGTCTATGGGTTGACACTGCCTTTTGAGGCCTGATGGCAGTCCCTTGATGGTGATGGGCACGTGGCTTTGCCTCTTGGGGGACCCCCCCAAAAACCTATGGCAGATGAGCAGATAAATAGACACTAAATGACCAACAATGTTATCATAATCAAAGGAATTGAAATTGAACAAAACAGACATAAGAATGTTATTTGAATCCCAGCCAAAATACAGGTAAAATTCCATTACAATGAATATCTGTACAATGAGATTTTCATTCCAATGAAGTATTTTTCTGGTTCCAAGATTTTCCCCATATGACACAAGTCTATAGAAATCTCGTTACTACGAAATACATTCAGCAGATACTTTCATTACAATGAAGTGCCCAAAAGAACTTGAAATGCCTGAATGAATCATTCCCAGAGCAGTTAGTTCTGTGGTTGCAGCAGAGTTGTGCACAACATTCCCCAAACAGAAACACTGTAAAAAAAAAAAATTCTTTCTTCAGACTTTCCTCGTACTGTTTTTGTTTTCGTGGTTTTCAGTGATACCTTTTGCTTATTGCTCATCAACATTTGAAAAAAATCCATTGGAATTTAACTCATTGCCACCCTCCAATAGAAACGGGAGACACGAAAAAATTATAACAGTTCATATTAGAAAAAAAAACTTTACATTTTTGCAGTTCTCAATTGCGGCGAAAAGAAAAAAGACGTTACCAGTGAATTCAGAATTTTGCCATCAACATGGTCAACTTTCTTGAAAGACCAAGCAAATAAAGAAGAAAAATCTCGGGTTGCAAATGTATACGAATTGCTGCATTTGAAGATGTTGAAAAAGCCGTTTTTATGTGGTTAAGTGATGCTCGTTCAAGAAACATTCCTATTAATGCAGCACTCATTCAAGAAAATTTGAGGTTTCTAAACTCTCTTGGGACCTCTCCCAACTGGACAACATGCCAAAGAGCATCCCGAAATGTGTTCACTGCATCTGTGGAAGACTGTTTATCTGTTGCCGGGGCAACAGCAGACTCACAGCTCTGCTGTGTCTCTCCACCAAAGCAAACTCAATGGGTTATGCAAGGAACATTGTAACTGCAGGGCACAGTATAACCTGGCCACTAACCTGGCCATGACCCTGCCTGACTGCTGTGTCTGTTTATAAGAGAGTGGCAGATCACGCTACAATAAATAAGTGTGCCGTTCCTGTTTCAAGCTGAATAAAGCTGGTTTTGCTAAATTACTGAGACTAAGCCTTGTGTTTGGGGTGCAAGACAGGAACTTATAGTGCAACCCTGATCTTTTAGGATTCACTTCTGTGGGGCCTCACTGCACCGCGGCAATCGTGCTTCAGGATGCACTTCAGTGAGACGTTCCCATTGGGTGGGGGGGTCCCAAAAGACTTCAGAAACCTCACAATATGAAGAAAAAGAAAAGGATGATTCGGCTCCTGATTGATAACTATGCTGGCCAAAACATGCTTCCACATTTAGATAATGTTTGCGTTGAATTCCTCCCACCAAATTGCATAGCAGTGATTCAGCCATTGGATTTAGGCATCATTCGCACCCTGAAAGTGTATTATCACACTGAAATGCTGATAAAAATTCTTGTCAGCATAACTTGTAGACAGTAGAAGATTAAAATTAACGCGAAAGAAGCTATTGAAATGATTGTGAACACCTGTAGGCAAATTAAAGAAAGCACTATAGTGACACATATAGAATCTCATTACAACAAAATTTTCATTACAACAAAATATTTTTTAGGTCCCTGGCAGTTCGTTGTAACAGAATTTTACCTGTATAATAATTTAATCATCAGCCGACACATGTGATGACACATCACATCTTAGTGCAGCTGTAAATAAAAGTTTCACATCGGGCATTGTTTCCAGGTTGACTTCATGAGATTGTGTTTGTAGTATTTGGTCAACTAACTCACTAGGTCTATATGAGAGTAGCTGCCAGGAACTTTTCTGGGAGTAAAATATTTTCAGGTTCAGTGATGGTCTCATCCCCCTCTTTGAAATGAAACAGATTGAATGCATTACGTAAGTGAAGGTTTGTAAAAAAAAAACAAAAAAAAAACAGTCACCTGATTAAGAAGGGCACATATGACTGGGTGTAGGTAATTGTTATTGCAATTTTTTTTGTTCCCAGAAACCTTTGTGGGGTTGGAGTTAGCCATCTAGCTCAAGTAGGACTACTAGAAAGTCTAATGAATCCATTCTTCAAGTTTTCAGAAACATATTCCTCCATTACTTGGGTTTCAGGTTGGTACAGGGCATATATTTTCCCTTAAGGTAACAGCACTCATGGTAGTAATTTTATGGTGCAGTCTTATGCTGTATGTTGGGGAAGCTGCAATGATTTCTGCTTCCTGCATCAGCAAATTCATATTGAGAAGGAAGCATGCTGACAACTGCACATGAAATCACAGGTGGTTACAGAGACATTGCAAGTTGCAGGTTTCACCCCAGGATTATAATTTTTGAGTCACCCAGTTTATACAAGGATTGTGCCTTTCTGACCAAGGTTCTCCCAGGATTATACATGCACTAGCTGTGTAAGCCCATGCTGTAAAAAGCTCGGGCTCCTAGAAACT
Organism: Polypterus senegalus; assembly: GCF_016835505.1. Taxonomy (NCBI): domain Eukaryota; kingdom Metazoa; phylum Chordata; class Cladistia; order Polypteriformes; family Polypteridae; genus Polypterus; species Polypterus senegalus. Next base: position 85,064,668 of record NC_053168.1, read on the forward strand.
ATTGAAATTTTCAAAATAAAATTGAAATTCAGAGTCGGAAGTTTGGTTTTGCGGACACGCTCTTCCCCCTTGTTTATCAGCGTGTAGGCAAGTTTGTCTCCGACTCGTTAACTTGGGGCCTCTTTGAGTTTCATGCTTTAGCCTCGCACTTCTGGGCTGGACAGACAGATACACACACTTCCACTCGTAGACATTTTGTCACGTTTGGGTCACAGATTTGCACAGAAACACAGGAGGTTGCAGACAGGAACTTTATTCAAACACTGCAAACGAACATTTGTCTCTTTTTCAAAAAGTTTAAACGTACTCTCCATGACAAGTCAGAGATGACAGAGAGAGAGAGAAAGAAGCAAACAATCAATTCCAATACTGATGGGTGCTGTACATGCTTTTAAGTATGCAGAGTACCGCGCAAGAGGCTTATCATGCGACAGAGCGCAAATAAGGTAAGGAGCAATGTGAAGGTAGTCTGTCAACGTTTTTCAGGGGTTTTCCCAGGAACGCCTGCATTCTCTGAGGGTGCGATCAGCCCCCCAGCTCACAATTTAAATATAAGAAGAGTAGAAATAAATGTGTAAACAGCAGAGTAATAAATTCAAGAACTCCATTTCTAGTGAGATTCCCATTTTTCAAAATGATTTGGGGTTTAAATTTTAACGGTATCCTTGTGAAATTTAGTTTTTCTAATAAATTAAAACCTATAAAA